>NW_024423897.1:6079260-6412703 GCF_017311325.1 Ursus maritimus
TCCTGAGTGCTTTCCCTGTTCCAGACACTTTTCTAGGTTTTCACTGCATTTGTTCCCATTGATCATTACCCAGCATGCTTTTCCCTCATGGCAGTAAGACACTCGCATTAGAGCTCTTTCTTAAACATTTGTAGAAGGAATTGAAAAATAACTAAGAGAGATAAATAGTATACTTGCAAAGGTAATTGAGAAAGTGCTTCTATGGACTCAGTGAAGACCTAACAAATTGAATCTTAGTTCATTTAGCAAACTATTTAACTATATATTTTTGACAATAAGAGCTGCCAATCTCTAGGAAAACAACTTTCTGCTCCTGGGCTTGGAGGAGTTCCAGGTGTCCTTGGGTGGAGGTCAGAAAGCTGAGAAGAGCCTTCTACATAGATCACGGTAAGTTCAGTCATTCAGCTCCTGGGCTTTCCTGTATGTCCAAAGGAAGGGGCAAATTCCAGCTATAAATCAAGTCTGGGGAAACGAATGAGCACAAAGGTGATGTGCTCTCAAGGGCTGTGCTGTCTATCACCTGCCATTGGGGCTTTGCTATCACCTTTTATGACATCAGTGGAATGTTTCAGCTGAGTTACGACTCTGTCCTCTTACCAAACTCACCAGTTACTGCTAGCTACTCAGTGGTATGAATGGTGAGATCTGGAGTGGCATTCTTCTCCCAAGTAGGAGTGCCAGCCAATAAACTGTTGAGCCAAGAGAGAAGGGGGGGGGGGAAGAATCACCTGATAAACTTTACTCAAACTCACCCAGTTTCTGGAATTCTATTAATGACTCCCAGAGAAAGTGTTTCCACCCATCCCCTTGGCATTTCTAAAATCAGAGTATGCAAATGAGTCCCCACACAGCTAATTGCGTATAATTATGTCTTACATAATATTATATTTTATTGTATTACATTATATTTTGTACAGTCATAATAAATACATAATCATTATTATGGTGCACATGTGGTGGTGAGGAGCCAAGGCTCCAAAATCAGACTGCCTGGATTCAAACCCAGCTCTGTCTCCTACTGAGTGACCTTCACCAAGTACCTAAATTTTGAGAAGTCAATATTTTTCTCAGTGTTTATCTAATCAATGGAGATAAAAATAGTCTCTATCTTATAAAGTTGCTTTGTGGATTCAATGGCATAATTCATATAAAGTGCTGGATTCTAAATCAACAACATTGATGACAGTTATTACCAGGATGTGTATTAATATTAACAAAATGTAGTCATTTAGTGTAATTTCTGGAAAGTTAGGAAGACAAAATTCAATAAAACCTTTTCTACTAATACTCGCCTACTGGCTAATATCTAAGCTTCCACCCTTAAAGCACCATCAAATTTAACTTCAGGTCCTGATCTCTGTTAACATGTAAACACTCCAGGGAAGAATAATGCTCTAGCTGCTCTCAGCTGCCTACCCATCAGCAGGTTTCACTGGGGCTCGAAGAACTGCTGTTGAGGAAAAGTCCATGAGCATACTGCTTATCCAAAGAAAGACAGTGACACAAACCAAGGCAGGAGCCCCCATGATCATTGGAATAAAAATGTCAGGAAAATTCTACTTGCCAGACACTCACCACTTCTTCAAAACATAAGGGCCACTTTAAAGTCCACGTGAAATTCACACATGCTGGAGAAATAGAGGCACAACTAAACCAGATAGCAGACTGCAGAGAATAAGTCAGGTGCCACCAGTCTGGGGTAAACGGATGGGCTTAGCCGCCCTGGCCGTTACTTTTTAGTCTGGGGTTTAGAAGAAGTAAAATTTGATGAGCATGCTCAAGTTTATGTCTGGAAACTCATTTCCGTAGAGTTAAATCAACTTAGTAAATCTTCATGGACCTTGGAGTAGAGCATTGTCCAGTGACAGAATAAAAAACAGGGCATGAGGAGATTCATTTGGGCCCCAGCTCTGCCCCCAATTGACTCTGTGCCCCTGGAAAATTCATGCGGCTTCTCCAGGCCCCAGTTACTTTAGTCCAAACAATGAGTTGAATGACATCACCTTGGAACAGTATTTTAAATTGTATTTAAAATCATTTATCAATTCCACAATCTGAGATTAAAGTATCCTTGTGAAAAAGCTGAAATGTGACAGTGAAATTTACCCCTGACCACCATATCAAATCCAAATCCATCACTTCTATCCAGCTTACCCTTGTTTCTAGTTTGGTGACTGTCCTTTCATTTTTCCATCTTTACATATGCATATATATGGGCTATAATATATTTTAAATTAGTTTGCATTTTTTAGGTAACCTCAACATTATCATACTGGACAATATTCTGAAAATTGCTTTTTTTCCCCCTTGAGACATATCTAGGATTTATCCATTGCAGTACACACAGATCTATCACTTTTTTTTTTAATTGCAAGATGATGCTTCTTAGGATAAAAGCTCTGTGGTTTATTTGGCCATTCTCCTCCTAGTGGGCATTTGTGTGACTTTCTATGTTGCAATATTATAAACAGAGCTGCATAACCCCCTCACGCATATGTGTGAGCAATTTTCTAGATGAGATACTGAGTGGAGGAATCACTGAGGTATAATGGAGTATAATTTATAATCCAAACAGAAACTTTAAAAAAATATGTTAATAATTATACCAGTACAACAGGCAGAAGCTGGGACTATTTAAGACAAACCAGGATGTATATTCTCCCTAGTCAAGAAAAATATATGGGTTTTTGTGTTTTGTGTGTGTGTGTGTGTGTGATTTTAATAGATAGTGGCAAGTGCCATGAAAAGAAAATTGAATGGGATATTTTTAAGCTTTTATTCTACTATCTAAAGTTTGGCTCCCCCCCCCAAAAAAAATGAAGGGTAGAATATCAAAAGCTCTCAAACTCAATACACATGAAACAAATAATCAAATCAAAAAATGGGCAGAAGATATGAACAGACACTTTTCCAAAGAAGACATACAAATGGCTAACAGACACATGAAAAAATGTTCAAAATCATTAGCCCTCAGGGAAATTCAAATCAAAACCACCTTGAGATACCACCTTACGCCAGTTAGAATGGCAAAAATGGACAAGGCAGGAAACAACAAATGTTGGAGAGGATATGGAGAAAGGGGATCCGTCTTACACTGTTGGTGGGAATGCAAGTTGGTACAGCCACTTTGGAAAACAGTGTGGAGGTTCCTCAAAAAGTTAAAAACAGAGCTACCCTATGATCCAGCAATTACATTACTGGATATTTACCCCAAAGATACAGATGTAGTGAAGAGAAGGGCCACATGCACCCCAATGTTCATAGCAGCATTGTCCACAATAGCTAAATTGTGGAAGGAGCTGAGATGCCCTTCAACAGATGACTGGATTAGGAAGACGTGGTCCATATATACAATGGAATATTACTCAGCCATCAGGAAGAACGATTACCCAACATTTGCAGCAACATGGACAGGACTGGAGGAGATTATGCTAAGTGAAATAAGTCAAGCAGAGAAAGACAATTATCATACAGTTTCACTCATTTATGGAACATAAGAACTAGGAAGATTGGTAGGAGAAGGAAGGGAAGAATGAAGGAGGGGGTAAACAAAAGGGAGAATGAACCATGAGAGACTGTGGACTCTGGGAAACAAACTGAGGGCTTCAGAGGGGAGTTTGTGGGGGATTGGGATAGGCTGGTGATGGGTATTAAGGAGGGCACATATTGCATGGTGCCCTGGGTGTTATACGCAAATAATGAATCATGGAACATTGCATCAAAAACTGGGGATGTACTGTATGGTGACTAATATAACAAAATAAAAATTATTAAAAAAAAAAGAATATCAAAAGCTCATGCTAATCGTCAGATGCCACCTGACACCTTTCCTAGCTGAAACGCAGAATTCTTTAATAGAGGGCACACAGTAGCGCAGAGTTCCCTCCAATCCTAGTTTTGATAGTTCGTAAGTCCCCCTCCCCCAGAATATGGCACCATTCCTTATTTAATGCCCCATTGCAGTTCCTGGAATGAAAGTGCCAGTGGAAGGGGAAGACCAGCTTTAGCATAACTCTTCTTAATTACCAGTCTTATCTCTACACTGAAAGGCCATCATTTTCTACATGGTATGGACAGGAAGAGGCCCTTTCTGAGTGTGGCAGTATGGCTTCTGTCATCCTCAATTACTCTCCCTACAGGCCTATCCTATGGACACATTCCCTTTTCTACCTCATTTTTATGCATATCTGGTTCTTTTCGGACTTTCTAATGTTTCACAATCACTAAAAAAAAAAAAAAAGCAAAACAACTAAATAATCATCAGCAAATAATAGTCAGTTTTCATTTTATCTTACAATTCTCTTGATTGGAAATTAAGGATTACCAGCAGAGCCTCACTTCAGTAAAAAGCTTTCTTTGCAAACATAAAAGAGAGATGATGACTTCATTATCAGCAAGTACTTTGTTCCATCGGTATTCAATTAGAAAGTACTAGAGCTCCAACTTTTCACCAAAGTAAGTTCCAGAATTCCTACCTTGACAATTGAAAAAAATATGCAAGCAACAAGGATTGTTTATATCAGGGTACCAATTAAAGTAGAACCAATTCATTCACTGGTACTTATTGATCCTAAGAGTGCCCAACACTCATGAATATTGTGGGAGATAAATTGTTATATAAATGTGGCCCAGTCTACCAAGAATTTATAATCTCGTTGGGGAGACATTAGCAAGAGCAATTGAAAACGAGGTGGTGAGAAGCACCTGGAATCCCTAGCCAGACCGGTTGCTGTGAATTTTCCTTCCCTAAAAAGACTGAGTCTTTTGTCCAAGGAAATGCTGTGATTTGATGGCTTAATTATATCAACCACACTGGACTTGAATTGTGGGCAATAAGGAAGCAAAACGGGCTTTTTTTTTTGCCCCAAGTTCTCAGGGATCTAGCATATTTGCAATTAATGAATTCAGTCTTGGATTTGGAAGAGTAAGAACAAAGGTAGTTTGCATCTTTTTATAGCCTAGTGGTTAAGAGCATGGGTTCCATAGAATGATGTCTACTTTCAAGTTTGGGCTCCATTAGTTAATAGCTGTGTGACCTGGGCGTATTACATTTCTATACCTCAGCTTTCCCAACTGAAAATAGAGATAATAATCATATTACTTTGTAGATTCTGTAGACACAGCTTATATGTTCTGAAAACAAAATGACTTAATATATACTAAATTCTTAGATTGGCATCTGGCACATGAAAAGACTCCAAATACTAGTTGTTATTAAAAGTAGTACTTGGGGGTGCCTGAGTGGCTCAGTTGGTTAAGCGTCTGACTTCAGCTCAGGTCATGATCTCAAGGTCCTGGGATTGAGCCCTGAGTCAGGCTCCCTTATGCTCAGTGGGGAGTCTGCTTGTCTGTCTGCCCCTCCCCCAACTCCTTCTTTCTCTCTCTCTCTCTCCCCCCCTGCAAATAAATAAAATCTTTAAAAAAATAAAAATAAAAGCAGTATCTGATACTTTGAAATGTTAATTAACAGCCCCTAGGGGTGCCTGGGTGGCTCAGTCAGTTAAGCATCTGCCTTCTGCTCAGGTCATGATCCTAGGATCCTGGGATCAAGCCCTGCATCAGGCTCACTGCTCAGCAGGGAGTCTGCTTCTCCCTCTCTCTGCCCTCCACCCCACTAGTGCACTTTCTCTCTCTCTCTCTCTGTCAAATAAATAAATAAAATCTTAAAAAAAAAAAAGGAATAATAACCCCTAACCTAACTTTACCTTATTATGTGCCAGGTGTTATTCTAAGCATTTTAAAGGGATTAATTTGTTTGATCCTCCAACAATCCTACAAGAGAGGTACTATCATTATCCTCATTTTACAGGTGAGAGAACTTAGGCAGAGAAGGGTTGCCCAAGGGCAAGCTTGTGGCAGAGCTATGGTTCAAACCTACTCCTCTTGACCACTCCACTAGGCTGTTCTCACCCCTCCAAGTTCCTGCATCCGCACAGCAAGGCTTCCTCAGCTCTGGGGCAGGGATATCTGGGAGGCCCAGGAACACAGTGTGACCAGAGAGACTTTGACAAAAGGGTCCCTGCCAACGTGGCTGGTCTCTTGGATCCATACATGTACAGACATGGGTCATAAATAACAGGCTCTTTTTTTAAAAATTTTTTTCCAGGTTTTTTTTTTTTTTTTTGAATGAGAGAGAGAGGAGGGGCAGAGGGAAGGGACAGATTATCTCAAGCAGACTCTGCACTGACCGTGAAGTCCAATGCTGGGTCAATCTCACGACCCTGAGATCATGACATGACCCCAAAACAAGAATTAGATACTCAACTGACTGTGCCACCCAGGCACCTCAACATGTTCTTGTTTTGACAAACACACCTAGAATTATTTTGCCTCATGTTTAGGCAGCGGAAAGCTCATTTAGAATCCATTCCTTATGAGTCCGACACTCTGAGGACTCTATTCTCAGAATTTCAGTAGCTTATGCTTCCTCCTGGCGTAGCAAAACATGGGAGTCAGGAAGACCTCAAATCTAGTTTGAATTCTCATTAACTGCTGGATGACCTTTTGTTCTGCCTTAAGAGTTCCCCACGTTATGTGTGAGTATAAACATGAGAAAATGAGAAAGGGACAATCAAGGAGCTTTTTAAATCTTTCCGGTCTAGTGTGACATATTACTTATAATCTTACAGAATTCAGCATAAAGTTTTTTGAGAGGTAGGATTTGCCCTGTTAGATTATTTTTCCAAACCACATTATATTCTTTAATCGGACCTACTATGGGGATCAGATCCCCAATCACCAATATATCACATTTGCCTTTCGTGTATTTATTTACCAGTTTCCTTTTGATGCGCTACCTCGTGCCCTGTGTGGATTCCTCAGTAAAACACCTTGATCATTGACCCTTGATGGTTTCATATGGCTGAAATGATCAAGATTGGAATTTCCTGTAAATATTGAAAATAGAACTAGATAATGTAGAGTGGGGAAAAACTCTGCTCACCCACTGACAGTGGAGGTTGCAGCTCTGTTTATAGAAATTTTATACTAATGGAGTGTGTATGTGTGATCTCCGTCAGCCCCACAAATCATTTCTCCACATAGTCAGGCAAATTGAGAAATGAGCCGACATCATTAAAACATTTGAGAAATTATATAGATCAGTTAGATGACCTTGGACAAGTTACTTAATGTCCTTCGGTTTCCATTTCCTAACTGCAAAATGAGAACAGTGGGTTAAATTAGGGGAGATAGACAACACACAATAGACCTACAATTAATATTAGCTATTGATTATTGCTCCTGCTGCTGACTTTAAGTCAAGATTTTCAAAATAAAACCCAAACTCTAGAAATACTAATAATCAGCATTATTTCCCCAAATATTATCAGACTTTATTTGCTTTTGTTCAAAAGTTCTTTCCTTATTCACTTCTGATTCATTTGGCTCTTACCAGGGATAATTTCCAATTTCTCAGATTTGTTGGTTTTATTAATTTGCTGTAAATCTCTAGGAAGTTTTTAAGTAGTGGGACCTCAACATCAAGGCCTGGAAAAGATAATAAATGATGACCCCGGTAGGGGGAATAACTGGTTGCTGTCCAGGGACAGAACATGCCCCCAGTTTGCCCTGTGATGATCCAGTCTCCTCTTGGATCCATACAGATTCTCTTTGGCTGGCTGTCAGCTCTGGTCCAGGTACCACTTGTAGGGAGAGGCCACAGTGGTGCCACGGGAGGCCAGACAACCACAGCCACGTCAAGATGTAAAGAGACTCCACAGATCATTTACGCTGGTGATCCCAAAGTCTAAAGTGTCTACAGGGGTCTACAGATGATGTAAATGAGTGTAGCTGGCTGGCCTAAGTATATATGCTTGGGGCAGAGGTGATGAAAGACCCTGCTCCATCCAAAGGGCACAGAACCATTCATATCAAAGGGATTGTGGATTGATGTCTTATGGGGATGTGGCCAGGTCGCCACTGAGACCCCAGAAATCCAGATGGTTTTCTATGTGGAATCTCTTGGTTTTAATGTGCTATCAATTAATTCAATTTTTAAGGCACTCTATGGGCCAAATTAAAAATAGTCATTTGCCACATCTGCTAGTTTTCACATTCTGGTTTAACCCTGATCTTCTTCTTTTTTTTTTTTTTTTTTAAGATTTTATTTATTTGACAGAGATAGAGACAGCCAGCGAGAGAGGGAACACAAGCAGGGGGAGTGGGAGAGGAAGAAGCAGGCTCCCAGCGGAGGAGCCTGATGTGGGACTCGATCCCGGAACGCCGGGATCACGCCCTGAGCCGAAGGCAGACGCTTTAACGACTGCGCTACCCAGGCGCCCCTAACCCTGATCTTCTGAACCTAAATTTAGTGCTTTTCTAATGGTCCCTCTACCCAAGAGTGTGAGCTCCAAAAACAGGAATCTGTCAGTCTGGTTCACTGATATACCCCAAGACCAGTTCCTGATGTAGGCACTCAATATTATTTTCTTTTCTGAATGAAGGAATGAATGAGATTAATCCAGAAAGGTTAAGGAAGAGAAAGTTATTAATCTAGGTTATAAAAGAGTCAGAAAGGGTGGGGTAAGGCTCCTAGAGCTTTAGGACATAGCACAAGGGAAGCATCAAGTTGAAAATCAACAAATCATGGGTGTAGGAGGAAAGTAGATCAAAGAGAATAAAGGAGCTTCACTGGAGCCAAGTTTGCTTCAAAGGGTTGTGTTCAGAATGGAAAATGCAGAAGATATCTATACCACATAGCTTCTGGGGAATGAAGGCATGAATTTTGTTTCTTCACTCAAAAGCTTCATTCAAAACAGCATCCTCAGTAAACCTATGGTGTCAGTCCAAGTCTGCCACCAACCTGTTGTGTGCTATGGTCAAGAAACTTGAAGAACCTATTTCTTCATCTTCACGATCCTACCTACTTTGTATGAGTTTGGCAGTCAAAACTGAGGATTAAAAGAGATAATGTTCTCAGAGCCCCTTGCTCAGTCCATAAAAAGTTCTTAAATGGGATCAACATTGTGGCTGATATTATAACACCTATGCATCTAATCCCTCATCGATAAAATAAGAGGGCTAGATCAGTGAGATAATTTTTTAGACCTATTTTGGCTAGGTCTAAATGTCCAGACAGAGGCCATGATTTCCACACCATCTTCACCAAATTCAATAGCAAAATTTGAAATAGCTCTGCTCATAAACTACTCACTTCCAGAAAGCAAAAACATAAAAACTACTACAAATATCATAGGGAATTTTAGTATGCTTGCTTGTTTTTGTTTTTGTTTTAGTCAAATTTTCTAGAGCTCTTTTTAGGTAATACATTTAAGTACCATCTTCTTCTTCTTCTTCTTTTTCTTCTTCTTTTTTTTAAGAGAGACGTAAATTCAGCGTGTACATGTTTCTCCATCTTCAAAATAAGTACCATCTTCTAAAGAGTCAGAGAAGCAGTTGAAAATTAGAACTAACCTGTACTCTACCGTCAGTGAGTTTCCCTGGCAATGAGTCTGCTCTATTCCCAGGG
The DNA here is from genome assembly GCF_017311325.1 of Ursus maritimus. Taxonomy (NCBI): domain Eukaryota; kingdom Metazoa; phylum Chordata; class Mammalia; order Carnivora; family Ursidae; genus Ursus; species Ursus maritimus. The sequence goes on from NW_024423897.1 coordinate 6,088,730, forward strand.
TATTCCTGGTGAAAGAGGAGGGCAGGGAAATCATAAACAGGTTCTAGAGAGGCTCTATATTGCCCTAGCCATATATCAGCCTGATAAATAAGACTCAAGCAGAGTGGAATTTAAATGAAACAACTCTGTGTACAAAGAGAAAGGTTATCTCTACTCTTGGGATGAGTATAGTCAAACAGTTTCCATCAGAAACTGCAAAGCTCTATAAACTTCAATAGCACATTCTGACTCTCTTTGCACACTAACGAAATAGTAAAAGTATTGTTGTCCTTTAAATGTTTGTGCCTGAAGTTATGACCGGTTGCAAATGACAGGAAACTGGAGACAACATTTTAATGGTTATGAATACATTTATAAAGAAGCTTTGGTGTCTAATGAGAGTTGAGAAGGCACTACAATTGAGGAACAATTTACTGCCAAGAAATCAATTTGAAAATTCTATACAAGATTATCACCCATTAAATTGTCTTTCTTCAAAACTGTAGGCCCTAAAACATTACTTCTGGACAAGGAATTTCACAAACAATAAATGCTAATTAAGTAATCTATTCAAATGAGTTGATTGAAAGGGAAAAAAGGAATCACCTCCTTAAATAACTTTCAACACTGGCTATATGCCTGCTGTTGCTACTTTTCTTTATTGAAAACTGGTGGCGTTGGGCAATAAACTGGCAACTCCATTTTCCTATCCCCTTCATACATTATGAGTATAATACAACATCAATGAAGGTTCACACACAGACTCACACACACACACACACACACACACACACACACATTCCATCACACACAGTGATGCATAAAGAGTTCTGTTTCTGACATAAGGAATTTAGGTAGACAGACATAATTACATATTGCAGTAGTTATAAAGGTATAGGAGAATGTTGATGCCTGAAGAAGACCTTAAGAAAACACACACATGTATCCACACACACATACTCCTCATACAACAAAAGATAAAATCGTATGCAGCTAAACACTATTTAAGATCCTTTGTAATCGGAGCAACAATCCTGAAAGCCCACAAATAACAAGAAAGGACATGCAAAAAGAGCTACCCCTGAGCTGAGAAAGCCAATATATTTTCTACCCAAAAATAAAGAGGGGTGCCTGGGTGCCTCAGTCAGTTAAGTGTCTGACTCTTGATTTCGACTCAGGTCATGATCTCAGGATTGTGAGATCAAACCTCACATTGGGCTCCATGCTCAGTGGGGAGTCTGCTTGTGATTCTCTCCCTCCCCCTCAACTCCCCCCCTCTTGCTTGCTCATACTCTAAATAAATAAATAAATAAATAATAAATAAATAAATAAAGGCCTGGCCTACAGCTGAAAGACAAAACAAAAAAACCCGTCAAAGCAAAAGAATCACTTTCCTCTCCTAATATCCAGGGTCCCTCACATCATTAAGAGTCTTTCAGTAGATGCTGTTTTTTTTTAAAGAGCAAGGCACTTTGGTTGTTCTCCAGCCTGACACACATGGGTATCCAGTTAGCCCTTGCCCTCTGGTCTCAGAGAGCTTGGATGATAATACCGTGTTAGAGAAGACACCAATGTTGACCCAGCAAACCACATAGAAATGAAAGCAAAAAGACATTTAGTAGCCCTGTGGCACTTTGGAAGTAAAAGCAATAGGGCATTATGTTCTCCAATAGTCACATCCTTCTCTTTATTTCTTTTCGTGGTATCTGGGCTTTTCATGGCACTTCTGGAGATGAGTTGGTGACCTAAACCATCTCCATCTTGTGCTGCTTTTGCACAACTAGGAAAAGGGCATGCGGTCAGTTTCTACCATTTGTGTGGCACCAACTTCTTGGCTAATTTTGGGGAAATTTAATATTGTGCCCTTTAACTTGAACACAGAAAAGTATTAAACATGAGAATTGATTTAACATCGTGTCATGTGAAATTAAGCCTGAAGGACATTATGTCCTCGTAAAGCATAATTACTCCTAAAGTTTTATCTCAAATTGTCTCAGAGGAACTGTCTCAGCAGGTAATAAACAGACTTGGAAAAATGTCACTGGCCACATTAAACATCTCCTAGTCTGGATATGGAGGGCAATTTTATGCGTAGATAAGTGTAGGGGGAAGAGCTCTTGCTTCCAAAAGCTCCACTGACCCAGATGGCTCATGAACACCACCACATGAAAAGAGAAGTCAAGAGGGGGGTTCTATGATTAAGAGCAGGCTATCCAAGATCTATATGTGTGTAGAATGCAACAAAGCCTTAATAAGGATCTGGGAAAGACAAAACCTCTTAAATTAATAATACTCTTTCTAATCCTCTGCTTTTAAGTATAGCACATACTTGAACTGTTAAATAAATGAACCGAAGAGGGACCATTTTGTCAATGTAAAATAAAATGAAGTAAAAATGCTAATGAAAATATTAACCCAGAAAAAAGTGAAATCATCCAGATATTAGCAGCCAGAACCACAGCTGCCAGGAGGTTTGCCAATGAGCAACAACATAAGTAAAACTACTTTTCCAGGGGACCTTGGAGGGACCTGGGGGTTTTGCTTGTCAATCTCACCTCCAGTTAACCCACATCCCAAATATACGCAGGACTCGGAGTTTGTGCTTTGCCCAAAATAGTGCCCAGGAGGCAGATGGTTAACCTAATCTGGATAATAAAGCCAATCAGTAGGCTGGAGAGGGCCGATGGTCTAGATAGTCCGGCATGGGTGACCTCACCGGAGACAGAAGGGACATCTTCTCTAGAAAGCTGTGACCTAAAAAGTTCATGGTCATCAGTCCACATTTCTCCAGGATCCCACTTCAAATTGCCTCTCCTTCCCTCAGCCTCATTGCTGCCAGGTATAATGGTTCATTTAGGAGACTTGTGGCCATGCGCCCTTTAGGGTTATCTGCTGTGAATGTGGAATATTGTTTTCACTCAGGAGTAAACACTTAGTACTACAAACCTCAGAGACGCTCCCTAAAACAGAGGGGAATGGTGCCAAAAACAGGTCAGTGATGTTTTATGAATCAGGCCTGAGAAAAAGTAAGCACGTCTCCTACTATAGGCAGCACAATCTATCTGCAGATCTTTTTTAAAAAGTTAAAAGAGTAAGCAATAAATCAGCAGTGAGCGGTAGGTCCTTTGCCATCGAACTGTCTTGAGATGCAATTTTAAATGACTTTGTAATGACCTTGCCTATGTAATTTCAGGACTCAAAAGAAATTTTCCTCACATATTCCATGTGGCAACTCTCTCAGAAAAACGTCCTGCTTCTCTCAGATGGCCATTTCTAATAGTTAGATACCGGGATTGTGATTCTCCTCTTCCTTGTAAACGGACAGACTTGGGATCTGGATTTCTGATTCTAATCATCTAAAGCTGAGAAAGCCATCTGGGCCAGGAAGATGTGTCATAAGAACATATGGCTCAGCTAAACCAGGCCACAGACAAGGAAACAAGCCTGGCTCTGGCGCCTTTAAGGGCGAACTCTGTCATCACAGCCATTCCATGGCAAACCTGTTCAAGTGCTGAGAGAAAGGCTCCCTGCTGACCTGTAGAATTGTAAAGAAACAATGCTGGCACAGAAGTGGAGGGTCATTTTGTAACCCAAACTGTGCAACAAGCAATTGATTGTATGATAGGAAAGAAAAAAAATTAGAGGATTAGGCCCTAGGACTCAGTGATATTTAGCATAAAAAAGTGTGTCTTGTGAGACCCTGCTATTGTTTTTTCACTCAGATCCTTCCAAAAGCTCTAAATATTGATAATAATCTTTATAAGTGATGATCTTGGAGTGTGTCTTCTTCAAATTGAGACTGACTTTGGGATAGAATCAAAGTTCCTATTTTTATTGAGGACTCATGGTATAGAAGAAAGTAGATATATGGATTTGGAGAGCAGATTTGAATTTGAATCCTTGCTCTACTACTTAGAAGATGTGTATGCTGGTCACGTAACTGAACTTCAGATTCTCCGTCCATAAAATGGGTAAGAGCCACCTTGCAGGACTGTCATAAAGACTGACACAAGTTAAATGTCCTCAGCCTGATACCAGAGAGTGGGTTCATAACAAACATTTAAACCTCTTCCTTAAAAAGCAAACATTTAGATTTAAAAAAGAATATTGCAAATTGAATAACACCTCTCTGAAATACTAAATATCTCACAGGTTTTATTTCCTTAATTTAGTCACTTTAATCCAGTATCAGTCAACAGTATGGTAGCCCCCAGCAACATGTGGCTATTAGCACTGGAAATTGTGGCTAATGTGACCAGGGTATTGAATTGCTAATTTTATTTAATTTTAATCAATTTAATTTAAGTAGTTTCATGTGGTAAGTGGCTCCTGTGGTACTGGACAACACATTAAGTCTGAGCCCTGACAGATAAAGAAGGAAGGATTTGGAAATGTAGACGTAGGTGGGAGAATTACCCACAGGCTCTTCACCGTCAGCAGCAGCCGCTGAAGGCAGGTGGACGGGCTCAGCCTTGCTCATGCTCACTCCATGGACTGGGGATTATGACAGAAATAGTGCCAGACAGTGGCTTTCTCTGCCAGAACCAAATTTCGTGACCTTGGACAAGTGTCCCAATTTTTCTGAACCTTTTTCTCATCTGTAACATGGGGGTAATACGTTAGGGTTATTTTCAAGGTGAAATGCAATAATGTCAAAACATGTTGAAACCTGTAAAACGAGGGACAACTACAAACATAATTCACCATATCCTTAGTTTTGTAACATTGATCCTGACTCAATGTTTTTCCTTCCAGCCTGAGTGAAGTGTAACTGGCAAATAAAATCATTAAGATATTTGAAGTGGGCAATGTGACGATTTGATATAATGTATAGATTGTGGAAGGACTCCTCCCATCAAGTTAATGAACACATCCACCATCTCACATACCGGCCTCGTGTGTGTGTGTGTGTGTGTGTGTGTGTGTGTGTGTGTGTGGTGAGAACACTTAAGTTCTACCCTCTTAGCATTACAATTATCCGATACAGTATTATCAGTTATAGTCACCATGTTACATATTAGGTCTTCAGACCTTATTCATCATAGAGCTCAAAGTTTGTACTCTTTTTACCAACCTCTTCCTATTTCTCTCACTCCCTAGCTCCTAGCAACCATCCTTCTACTTTCTGTTTCTAGGAGATGATTTTTTTTTTTTTTAGATTCCACATATAACTGATAGCATGTGGTATTTATCTTTCTCTGTATGACTTATTTCACTTAGCATTATGCCCTCCAGATTCATCTGTTGCCACAACAAACAAGATTTCCTTTTTTTTAAAGGCTGAATAATATTCTCTTGCATAGATATACCCCATTTTCTTTATCCATTCATCTGTCAATAGACACTTAAGTTGTTTCAATACCTTGGGAACATACCTGCTGCTATGAATATGGGAGGGCAGGTATCTCTTTGAGATAATGGTTTTATTTCCTTTGGATATACACCCAGAAGTCAGATTGCTGGATTGTTATGGTAGTTCTATTTTTAATTTCCTAAGGAATCTCCATACCGTTTTCCATATTGGTTATCTCAGTTTATATTCTCACCAATAAGGCACAAGAATTCTCTTTTCTCCACATCCTCCCTAACGCTTACTATCTCTTATCTTTATTATGATAGCTGTGTTAACAGATGTGAGGTGATATTTCACTGGTTTTGATTTGCATTTCCCTGATTATTAGTGATGATGAGCACCTTTTCATGTACCCATTGGCTATCTGTAGGTCTTCTTTAGAAAAATGCCCATTCAGGTCTTCTGCCCATTTTTTAATTGCTTTATTGCTTTTGTTTTTGTTTGTTTGTTTGTTTTGCTATTGAGTTATATGGGTTCCTTATACATTTTGGATATCAACCCTTTTTCCAATATGTGGTTTGCAAATATTTTCCCCCGTTCCTTAAGTTGTCTTTTCATTTTATTGATGGTTTCCTTTGTGTGCAGAAGCTTTTTATTTTTATTTATTTTATTTTTTTATTATATTATGTTAGCCACCATAGGGTACATCATTAGTTTTTGATGTAGTGTTCCATGATTCATTATTTCATATAATACCCAGTGCCCACTTGTTATTTTTGCTTTTGGTGTCAGATCCAAAAAATCATTGCCAAGATCAATGCCAAGAAGCTTGCCCCCCTATGTTTTCTTCCAGTTTTATGGATTCAGCTCTTACATTCAGATCTAATCCATTTGAATTGATTTTTGTATATAGTGTAAGATAAGGGTCCAGTTTCATTCTTTTATAAGTAGCTGTCCAGTTTTCCCAGCACCATCTATTGAAGAAACTATCATTTCCCCATTGTATATTCTTAAATTCTCGGTCATAAATTAATTGACTATATATGCATGGGTTTATTTCTGGTATTTCCATTCTGTCCCATTGATATACATGTCTCTTTTTATGCCAATACCATACTGTTTTGGTTATAGCTTTGTAATATACTTTGAAATCAAGGAGAAAGATGCCCCCTGCTTTGCTTTTCTTTTGCATAATTGCTTTGGCTATTCGGGGCATTTTGTGGTTCCATAAAAAATTTGGGATTTTTTCTATTTCTTCAAAAAAAATGCCATTGGAATTTTGATAGAGATTGCATTGAATCTGTAGATCTCTTTGGGTAGTATGAACATTTTAACAATAGCAATTCTTCTAATCCATGATTGTGGAATATATTTCTATTTACTTGTGTTGTCTTCAATTTCTTTCATCAATGTTTATAGTTTTCAGTGTGCAGGTCTCTTAATTCCTTGGCTAAATTTATTCCTAAGTATTTTATTCTTTTTGATATTACAGTAAATGGTTTTACTTTCTTAATTTCTCTTTCTGATAGTTTGTTGTTGGTGTATAGAAATGTAACTGATTTTTAAATAATGATATTGTATCCTGCAACTTTACTGAATTTATTAATTAGTTCTAATAGGGTCTTTTTTTTGGTGAAGTTTTTGGGATTTTCTATGTAGAATATCATATCATCTGCACATACAAACAATTTTACTGCTTCCTTTCTGATTTGCATGCCTTTTAATTCTTTTTCTTACCCGAGGGCTCTGGCTATGACATCCAGGACTATTTTGAATAGAAGTGGTGAGAGTGGGCATCCTTAACTTTTTCCTGAACTTAGAGGAAAAGCTTTCAGTGTTTCACCTTTGAATATGATGGTCAATGGTCTTTATTATGTCAAAGTATGTTCCATCTCTACCCAGTTTGTTGAGAGTTTTTAATCATGAAAGTATGTTGAATTTTGTCAAGTGCTTTTTCTGCATTTATTGAGATGATCGTATGATTTTTATCCTTCATTTTGTTAATGTAGTTTACCTCTTGGTTCACTTGTGGATGTCAAACCATTCTTGCATCTCTGGAATAAATCCCACTTGACCATGGTGTATGATCTTGTCCTTGTATTGTTGAATTTGGTTTGTTAATATTTTGTTCAGGATTTTTGCATCTATGTTCATCAAGGATATTGGCCTATAGTTATTTTTCTCTTGTGGTGTCCTTGTCAGGATTTGGCATCAGAACAATGCTGGTTTTGTAAAATGATTTTGGTAGTGTTCCCTCCTCTATTTTTATTGGAAGACTTTGAGAAGAATTGGTATTAGTTTTTCTTTAAATGTTTAGTGGAATTTACCCATGAAGCCATCTGGTCCCTAATTTTTCTTTGTTGGGAAGTTTGGATGCTTACTAGTAATTGGTCTGTTCAGAGTTTCCTTTTTTTTTTAATTCAGTCTTGGTAGGTTGTACATTTCTAGGAATTTATCCATTTCTTCTAGGGTGTCCAATTTATTGGTATATAATTATTTATATTTGGCATATATATTTGGTATTTATATATATTGGTATAAATATATAAATATAAATATATATATAAATATTCATATTGCCTTTTACAATCCTTTGTATTTCTGTGGCTTCAGTTTCAATGTCTCTTCTTTTCATTTATAATTTCATTTGTTTGAATCCTCTTTCTTTTTCTCTTGGTAAGTTTAGCTAATGGTTGTCTATTTTGTTCATCTTTTCAAAAAACTAGCTCTTAGTTTCATTAATATTTTCTATTGTCTTTTCAGAATTTATTTCATTTATTTTTGTTCTGATCTTTGTTATCTTCTTCCTTCTGCTATCTTTGGGCTTAATTTGCTTTTCCTTTTTTAGTTCCTTGAGGTATACAGTCAAGTTATTTATTTGAGATCTTTCTTTTTCCTTAACATCTATTTTATGCTATAAACTTTCCTCTTAGAACTGCTTTTGCTGCATCCCATAAGTTTTGGTATGTTGTGTTTCCATTTTCATTTGTCTCAAGAAGCTTCTGATTTCTCTTTTGACCTGTTGGTTGTTTAGAAGTGTAGATGTTATTTAATCTCCACATATTTGCAAATTTTCCAGTTTTCTCCTTGAGCTTGATTTCTAGTTTCATGCCATTGTGGTTGGAAAAAAATGCTTGACGTGATTTTAATCTTCTTAAATTTATTAAGACTTGCTTTGTTACCTAACATATGATCTGTCTTGGAGAGTGTTTCATGTGCTCTTGAGAAGGGTGCATATCTGCTGCTATTGCATATCTATATGTGTCTGCTAGGTCCATCTGGTCTAATGCGTAGTTTCAGGCCCATCAGGATTTCACCTTGCAATAAGTTACCTGTGTATTAAGGAGGGCATGTATTGCAATGAGCACTGGGTGTTATATGCAAATAATGAATCATGGAACACTACATCAAAAACTAATGAAGTACTGTATGGTGACTAACATAACATAAAAAAAAATAAGTTACCTGTCTTATGAGTACGCAAAAGCACCATCCAGGACCCAGATTTGCTGAGGAATTTCATTCCCCTAGCAGGTGGGAGTCTATTTGCATTCCTTCCTCTAATCATTCCTATTAGCCTATCTAATCATTCTTCTTCGAATCATTCCATTAGCCTATCTCATATCTTGGGGACCACACTCAGAAGACCAAATGCCCTAATTTGAAAGTAAATTTTAAACATAAAATAAAGGGAAGCATATTCATAGAGCATATATGAATATGCCCAAATGTACATGAGGAGAATTATATCTGCAAATAGCACAAGAATGTGCTTATGTACGTTATTGATTTTCCACAGCTGTTAAAAATGCCTTAATAAATCTAGTTGCTACCAATGGACCAGCTATAGAAATAAAGCCTGGCTTAAATTAAAGGTGAAGCTATTAACATTTGTCCTACACCCTATAAGACTCTGATGAGTTCCTTTCCGGCATTCATGAACTTGAACCTTAACTGAAATGGTACTGCAAAACCCACTGGGGTTTCCTTTGTTCTGTTGTTCATTAAAAGCTTTTACCGGGAATGGCTTGATCTAAATTGTTCCATAGATGCTTAGATGAAGACAGAGCAAGTGAAGAGGTAAACACAACACTTCAACAGAGATTGAGCATATTTTATAAAATACAAATGTTTCACAAAAAGGTGCCTGTGCAAGAGGTGTTTAGTTACGGGGACAGAGCAGTATAAGCACCGGGGCTCTGTGTAGGGCTTCCCAACTGCGGATCTATTGACATTTTGATCTGGATGATCCTTCAATGTACGATGAGGAAGATTCTGCATTCTTCCTAAATGTCTTGTGTATTGTAGGATGTTTAGAATATCCCTGGCCTCTATCCGCTAGATGCCAGTAGCAACCTCCTCCCAGTTGTGACCCCAAAGATGTCTCCAGACTTTCGAAAATGACTCCTGGGAGTCGAAATTGCCCCTGATTGAGAACCACTGCTCTAGGCAAAGTCAGACCTGCTCCATTTGCCGCTCTGCCGTTTCCAGCTGTGTGATCTTGAGCAAGGATCTGACCTCTCGAAACCTTAATTTCCTCGTATGTTAAAATACGGATAATTGCACTTCCATTTGTACGTGGTCGTTTGTGAGGATTAAATTAGATAATGCATGTAAAGCATTTACCATAATGTCTGGCAAATAGTCTTTACTAAGTGGTAGTTACCATTACCATTAACTACTTTCACTTGCTAAAATGTTCCTAGCAAACAAGCCACAGACCCTAGCTCCTTCTCTGCATGAGCCCAATTATCAGGCACTTCTACAAGAGAAGTAGAAATGGTCTTCTGCTTCTTCTTCCAACTGGAATTTCTCCCACCTGCTGGATTCCTGGTCTAGGGGCTGCAGCCTGTGCCTCCCCAGAAGGAGGAGGAAGGGGAAGAGGAGGGGAACTGGATCTCTACTTGCTCCTTGGCGCTTCTCTGGCCAGGGGTGTGGGGACACCAGACTGTGGCTTGGGACCCTTGTGGGGGTGCAGGCAGAGTGCGGGGATCTGGGGGTACAGGCAGGAACTTCTGGCTAGGCAAGCAGGGAGGTGGTTGTTCGGCTGAAGGGCAGCCCTTATCCATTCATCTCTGGATGGATACCTGGCTTGTTTCCATATCTTGGCTATTGTAAATCATGCTACAATAAATGTACGGTGCATGTATCTTTTCAAAAAAAGGAAAAAAGAAAAAAGAAATGGCCAAAAGAATCTTCCCAAGGGTTCTCTCCTGGAAATGTGTTGTTACTGCCTCCAGATGACAGCAGGCTCTTCTCCTAATGTAGGGCTTAGTAACATGACCTGGACACCTTGATTTATCTTGAGCAGCCCAAAGAATAATGCAAACCAAATGTAAAGCCAAGTTGCCTGTCAGCAAGCAAAAAACCCATTTCATTAGTGAAAAGAACACCTCAAAGGCCATCAGATGTGGATCCCAGACACATTTCTAGCCACATGGTTTCCTTCAGTTTGATTGGCATTTCTAAAATCTCACATTTGCATTTGTACATCTTTCCATCTACAGGATCGTGATAGATCATAAGCTCCGCGAGGGCAATGACTCTGCTCTGTTCGATGCTGCATTCCCAGTGACAAGGACAATGCCTGGCTCAGAGAAAGATTCAATAAATATTAATTGAATGATAGTATTTCCCTCTAAACAGCATTTCTGTTCTCAGCACCATCATCCTTGCCCTTTTGCACATTTCCAGCAGAAGGATGCTGGCTGGCAGTCTTTCTACCCTAGGCCCTAAATCCCCTGTAGTCTTTACAGAGCTTAAATTCAGGATTTCTCCTAATTCATTTTGACAGTAAAGCAGGGAGGCCAGGAAGGGTTTGCCCCTGGCAGGGTGATTGGTAGAAAAACGATGAGCTTTGGTGACTAGCTAATCCCAGCTTTGACACTTGCTAGGTGTGTGACCTTGGACAGATTAAAGCATTGCTTTAAAACTCAGTTTCCTCCTCTGTCAGAAATGGGGATAAAAGTTGTGCTGATAATTAAAACAAATGATCATTTGGTGGCTAATATTTCTTGAATTCTGGCCATAAGCACACACTGCCTTGTGTAATCCTTTGAGTATCATAGGAGTCAGCACTATTATCATTCCTATTTTACATAGGACCAAAGTGAGGCTCTCTTGGCAAGCATCAAAGCCTGTATTTGGTCTCGGAACTTTCCAGACCATCCAACGCTCTTTGTACAATGTCTGATGTATACTAGACACTCCATATTTATTGAATGAATTAAAGAATTAGTGAAAAAAAGGTTTAATTTGGGACCACTTAATAAGTCTCAGCGTGAGAAAAATGTCTTCATATTCATTTGCAAATAGTACTCCATCTCTTTCCAATGGCCCAATATTGGTGCTAAAATATTAAACATAGCATAAGAGAAAATGTTTATGAGTAAAATGGAATAGAGGTTTTCCCAAGGCAACAGACATTTTAGATATAGTCAGGTTCAAGAGAATTGATTTTAGGAAATCAACGTGACTCCTCAGATGACGTTTAGACATCCTCTTGTCAGTAAAAATTCCGTGGCTGTTAGAGGTACCCCAAAGGATTCTCACTTGGTTCAAGTCTGAAAAGGGCGGAGGAGCCACATTGCAGCAGGGGTGAGTGCAGCACACAGGAACGATTTGGAACTGCTAGGTGCACTTCACCGGCCAATTTGCCGGCCACCTCCTGGGCACCCTGTACCACACCATATGATGGGGCAGCTGTCCAAGCCCTGCCCACACCTCTCTGTTTCATCACACAAGCCCTTACACAGGGCCTGATGAGTGAGTTGTGTTACCTTGGAAGGAGTTCATTACTTTGTGACTGCTCCTAACATGCTTTGTCCTGGGGAAGCCTGAAGCTATTCACATTTAGAACCCAGTTTTAAGTTATTCCTGCAGAAAGGAGAACTCAGAGGTTGCATAGGGGCAGCTTTCAGAGGTTTTTGGTTTGGCCCCCAAATTATTTAAGAAGTCTAAGTCAGTTACCAACAATTAAAAGTTGGGATTTTTTAACACCAAATTCTGACTTCTTTCAAAAAACCGGTAGCTCTAATCACACCGACCTGGATATTGTTTGACAATGAGGGTCGTAGCTGAGCAGCGATCGTCCCCTTGGTGGCGTTTTTCTTTCTGCCAATTTCCGCCCAGCCTGCTTCACTCACCTAAGTTACTCTGAATGCATGTGGGTTTGCAATGCTTACTAAACCCACTGCAGGAAAAAATAAATAAATAAATAAATAAATAAATAAATAAATAAATAAATAAATAAATAAATAATGGTATCTCATTTCACTGAACACTCTCCACTGCCTCATCGAGTTCTGCCCACAGCCCAGTGAGAGGGTTATGACTAGTATCTCCATTTTGTAAATGAAGAACTGAGATTCAGTCAGAGAGTTCCGATGGCTTGCTCAGGGTCACACAGTTGGAAAGTGGAAGAGCAGGGATTCAAACTTAGGTCTCCCTGGTTCCCGAAGCCAGTTGCTTCCCTGTAACTGAACTGCTTTGTTTGGGGAACAATCGCAAAGGCACCCTAGACCCCTGTGCAGACACTCCCACAGGGAGATGGATCTTTGTTAGGAGCGATTTGGGAGGTAATTAACCCAAAATTATCTCCACAAAGCGTACTGAAGGGAATTTCGGTGTGGCTGATACAGTTAATGCTCAGTGAGCTGCGACCGCCCACAGTGTCTGTGTCAGACTGTCACTGTCCGTGTAAATGATGGGGAGTCTTCTTCATTGACTGAGGAGCACTCGCTAGGGGGAGGAGTGAATTGGGAGGCCTCCACGTGACCGGGAAAGGATGCATCAAGGGGGCTCCTGAGGTTGGCAGCATCCTAAAGGCCATGATCCTGGCCAGCCCCTCCCCTCTCCACCCTTCCAGGTTCTCCTCCTGCCCATCTGCATCCCTCCCCCCAATGCCTGTTAAGGAGAAGCTACCCAGAACTGAGACCTTGAAAGTGTGTTTGAATACATTGGTAGAAATCCCGTACACAGGTAGCTGATATAGAGGGAACAGGCAGCTCTTTAAAAAATGAAACACGTCTCAGCTACTTGGCAAGCCCGATGTAAAAGGGAGGAAGGACAGCTTCCATTAAGCCTCAGAAGGAAAACCCTCCTCAGAGCCAAACAAAACCACTTCCTGGGGCGCAGATCACCAGGCCTCTTGCCAAAGACTCCATCAACATATCACTTTAACCCAAGAAATGTACAAAGGATCCAGACTGCCCCAGAAAATGTGTTACCTTCCCCTTCCCTCAAACCCATCAGAAACTTTCTTTTCTTTTCTTTTCTTTTTTAGATTTATTTATTTATTTGAGAGAGAGCATGAGTGGGAGGGGCAGAGGGAGGGGAGAGAGAATCTCAAGCAGACTCTGTGCTGAGCACAGAGCAAGACGTGGGACTTGATCTGATGACCCTGAGATCACGACCTGAGCTGAAACCAAGAGTTGGATGTTTAACTGACTGTGCCACCCAGGTGCCCCACCATGGGAAGCTTTTCACGGCCCTCAGAGTGAATCCCGAACTCCCTGACTTAGGTGATAAAGCCCGCACGGACATTTTTCTGGACTTACTTCTGGTCTCATGCCTGTCCTGAACACATTCTACCCTCTGGGTCCTCCAAGAATCTGCTCCCTCCTAGGTCCATACTTAGAGGCTCTTGTTTCTAGTGTTTCCCTAAGTGTTTCCCTCCCCCTCTGCCCACACCTCACGTGGTTAAGTCCTACTTATCTTCCATGCTCACACCTTCCTTTGAAGAAATTGCTTTACGGTGGACTCTCACACTCAAACTACCACAAAAATGCGAGGGATGCATGCCACTCCTGTGGATTCCTACAGCATGTGACTTCCTTGTGGTGGGTGGTTATCACATTGCTTTTAAATTACCCTTTTCTTTTTTTTTTTTCTTTTTTTTTTGAATTTAAATGTTACTTAGTTAACATACAGTGCAATATTGGTTTCTGGGGTAGAAGTCAATGATTCATCACTTACATACAACAACCAGTGCTCATCGCAACAAGTGCCCTCTTTAATATCCATCGCCCATCTAAGCCATCCCCCACCCCCTCCCTCCATCTACCCTGTTTGTTCTCTATTGTTAAGAATCTCTTATGGCTTGTTTCCCTCTCTCCTTTTTTTCTTTTCCCCTTCTCTTATGTTCATCTGTTTTCTGTCTTAAATTCCACATATGAATGAGATCATATGGTATTTGTCTTTTTCTTTTTCTTTTTTTTTTTTAAAGATTTTATTTATTTATTCGACAGAGATAGAGGCAGCCAGCAAGAGAAGGAACACAAGCAGGGGGAGTGGGAGAGGAAGAAGCAGGCTCATAGCAGAGGAGCCTGATGTGGGGCTCGATCCCATAACGACGGGATCATGCCCTGAGCCGAAGGCAGACGCCCAACCGCTGTGCCACCCAGGCGCCCCGGTATTTGTCTTTTTCTGACTGACTTCACTTAGCATAATACACTCCAGCTTCATCCACATTGTTGCAAGTGCAAGAGTTCATTGGAATATTACTCAGCCATTTAAAAACCCTTTTCTTTTATGACTCCTCACTACCTTGTGAAGTCTGGGGGAGCATCTCAGCTCACTGCTGTATCCTCAGTACCCATCCCAATTCCCACAGATCAAGGATGCATGGGAAGGATTTGAGGAAGGAATATATACATAAGCGGGAACAGCCCTTTATAGAGGGCTCTCCACTCTATAAAACACCGAGCACCACATTGGAAGCCTTAGTTCCCAGGTGGCCCCAGAGACCCTCAGGAGCAGGCAGCCTATAGAGCAGTTAAGACTCAGTATTTCCTACTTTTCTCAGCCAGGATCTTTTCTCAGCCCAGATCAAGACCTTCCCTGCTATGGGTCTTCTACTCTACCTGACTTAAATACATAGAAGCCAGGAGCATGAGCTCTGAGATAGATCTCTGGTTGGAACCCTTGTTGTACTATTTGCTGCTATTGGAGCTTAGAAAAGTCACTCGACTTCTCTGTGCCTCAGCTTCCTAAAATGGGTCTCACTGCATAACTGTCAGGATTAAATGGAACCACATTTTCAACCTTTAAAACAGAGCCAGATCCATAGTAAGTGCTCAGTGATAACTGGTCATTAACATGCCTCATCACTCCTATGAGAGTTCTTAGCAGTTCTTTTTGGGGGTAGCTAACACTTTCCTGGACTAATCTGTTATTACTCTCCTATACTTTCCTTGGTCTTTTTCGTATTTCTACAGTGTAGCATAAGTGAGTCAAGATGCAGTCTCATCTAAACCGTGGCTCCTATAGTAATCTTGCATAGAGAGCCAGAGAACAAAACACTTCGCTTGATTGGGTGTCTGGGTGGTCTTTCTCTTCCAAAGTGTGGTACTTTAGATGGGATTGTGCACACCATTCATGTTCAAAATCTGAGAGTAGGAGAAGACATCACTGCCCCCAGAGCCACATGCTCCTACAAGATGGCCACCACAGAGAAGAATGAGGTGTGTTCCTTATCAAAAGACAGAAGCAAACATGTGGTCACATCACAGACCATGGCTGAGAGGATCCAGAAAATCCCTTCACGTGACCCTGGAAAACCCTAGTTGAAGCCATCAGTCTAAGAGACTCAGAATGTTGTTTTCCAACTCAAGTCAACTCCAATCAAATTAATTTCCTCACTCCACAACATTTCCCCCCCCCTTACCACCACCAATAACCAATTACCAAGTTTAACCAAAATAATTTTTGAAATTTATCCAATTCACACCACCTTCATTATTACTACTCAGTCCCAACTGCTTCCATTTCTCACATGGATGACTATAATAGTCACATTGTTGTCATCCTGGTTCTACTTATGTCCTGGGCCAACCCATTTTTCTCAGGATGACCACAAAAGTCATTTTATTTTATTTATTTTATTTTCTTATTATTACTAATGTGGATATTTTATTTTTTTTAAATAATCTTCATTATGTTATGTTAGTCATCATACAGTATATCCTTAGTTTTTGATGTAGTGTTCCATGATTCATTGTTTGTGTATAACACCCAGTGCACCATGCAAAATGTGCCCTCCTTAATACCCATCACCGGCCTATCCCAGTCCCCCACCCCCCTCCCCTCTGAAGCCCTCAGTTTGTTTCCCAGAGTCCATGAACCATGAGAGACTATGGACTCTGGGAAACAAAAGTCATTTTACACACAATGTGCTCCTCTCTCTCTGTCTCTGTGTGTCTCCCTCACTCTTCCTCCCTTCCTCCCCAAATACACACCACTTAAAACTCTTAAAATCATCTTGTTGCTTTCAGAATCAACCAAAAGACTAAACATGGCCTTCAGGATGAACATTATTGCTCCTCTTTGTCCCCTTAGGGCCACCGTTGTCCTGCTCCCTGGGCTCCAGCTGGAGTGGCCTTATTTAGCTGTTACAGAGGCCAAGCACCTTTTGCCTCAAAACTGGCATGAATAGTACTCTTTTGCCTGGAGCACTCTCTCTCTATGCCTACCCCTCGATTATCCCTAGGTAATGCCCACCGTCCGTCCCGAACTTAAATGTTGTTTCTTCAGAAAGTACTTCCCTTACCCCTGATGGAAATTTGGTCTCCCTATTATTCTCTGATAGGACCCCATTTTTTTCCTCACAACACTTAGCATAGTTGATAATTATGTATTCATGATTAACTTATTTTATTATTCTATGTATCAAAGGTGTGTATAACTGCTAATCAAAGCTTCTAATTAGTAATGGTGGACCAAGAAGACAACATTCTTGAGGAAACTACAGCCAAAACAGAGACACCTGACATTTAAGTTTACTTCATAGATGTGCACTTTATCTAAGCTCCAGAAGATCTGTTTGGCCTATAGAATCCTTCATACCTCCTGTCAGCCAGTCTTCTGACATTTGCCACTTGCCCTTGTCCCACTAGGATAACTAAGTTCCGATGAAAAGAACGACTTTCATTTCCCTGTCTAAATTACGCACATCCTCAAATCTGTGGCTTCCTTTTCTTCACATACGTGAATTCCTACTCATCCTCAAAGGCATGGCTCAGGTGTCCCATCCACTGGGAAGAATCTCCGGACTACAGCACCCTGAAGGTTGCTTTCCACAGTAACTTGACCTTGTTTAGAGCTTGCCTCTTACCATACTGTCTGTAATTTGCCCATTTCGTCCTTTAGACTTTAGAACTTAAAGATATTCCTGATGTTCAATACGATGTTTGGCACATAGGGAACATGGTAGGTGCTTGGTGGAAGTAAAATGGAAGAGAGAAGGGAGAGAAGGGAGAAAGGGAAGGAAGGAGGGAAGGGAAAAGAAAGGGAAAGGGAGTTTACGAGGGCCGAAGAAAAAGAAAAGAAAAGGACATTTTGTGAGAATCCCATGAATTTAGCGGAGAGAGATGACATAAATTGAAAATCAATACCAATTAGTATATGATTAGGGAAGAGATGCCTGATAGCATTAATTAGTGCTGTAAGAGTCCAAACATTTTTTTCTGGGAAACCTGATATAAAAAAAAAAAAAAAGTGAGGAATAAAAACTACTAGAGTTAAAAAAAAAGCACAATATGAACATTAGGGAGACCCATTCGTTAGGCAGTCTTCACGCGTCAAAAAGGAGTGGAAAGGGGGCGCCTGGGTGGCTCAGTCGTTAAGCATCTGCCTTTGGCTCAGGGCGTGATCCTGGAGTCCTGGGATTGAGCCCCGCATCTGGCTCCTCTGCTGGGAGCCTGCTTCTTCCTCTCCCACTTCCCCTGCTTGTGTTCCCTCTCTCACTGGCTGTCTCTCCTTCTGTCAAATAAATAAATAAAATATTCAAAAAAAAAAAAAAAAAGGAGTGGAAAGGAACACTGTGAGCCTCACCTTTGACAGCAATATATTCCCCGAACAAAATGTGATATGTGGAGAGGTCCATTTCTAGGACACTAATATCAAACAAAGCAATCTAAGCCAAGGGCCTTCCCAGACCTGCTCCAATCCTGAATCTCCAAGTGGCTCTGCACAGCCCGGGACAAAAATTCATATTCTTCATTACTGATCTTTTGGCCCTGCTCTCCTCAGATCCACTTGAGGAGGCTCATTTCTGACACGCACAGAGACTGCAATCTTTGATTTTGGTGCTGACTTGACATCATATTTCTAGGTAGGCAGTGGGCAAGATCTCCCTCCATGGTCCCATTACAGCTGCCTCTTCAGGGAGAGCACTAGGAGTACCGGCCCCATTTACAGACAGTGAAATAGAAGGCTCAAGGCCGGATGCCAGGCACTCTTAGGATCGAAAGTCCTTGCTCTACCTAACGAGCCCTACTCTCTAGGCCTCCTTGAGGGAAGGGGAGGCCATCATTCAATTTGATTTAGTTCAGTTCAACAGTCACTTTGTCATCATCATTCTCATTGATGACATTTATTGAACTTGTACTAAGCGCCTGGCACCATGTCTCATTATCTCTTCTAATCCACACATATCAGCCATTTAATATAGGTCCCATTTATTTGCCACTTTGCATTTTATATATTAGAAAGCCAAGGCTCAGAGAGTATATACCATTCCTCTAAACCAGATTTAAACCCAGATCTATCTGACTCTATAGCCCGAGTTCTTAACCACTGGGTGCCACTACTGAAACCACCATTCTACCACCTTTTATTTTTTCCCGTTAGCTTTGTGGTTGCTTAAGTTTTCCATCTGGTCATCTGACTTGCTGCTTCATATAATTATAGGGATTGGCAAACATCTTCCCACAACCTGTTTGTATGAATAAGGTTTATTGGAATACCACTATGCACATTTACTTACGTGTTATTACCTATGGGTGCTTTCATGCTACAATGGCAGAGCTGAATAGTTGTAACAGAGACCACATGGCATCGAATGCTGCAAATATTTACTATCTGACTCTTGGTAGAAATAGTTTGCCAATCCCTGATACGCTAAGCAACCACTATGCTAAAACCTTAACTTCTGTTTTCTTGTTTAACTTACACTACAATTGTGTGTGTGTGTGTGTGTGTGTGTGTGCGCGTGCATGTGTGTGTGTGTGAGTATGTGTGTAGGGGGTACTCAGATCAATCCTATTTTACGAATAAGGAAACTGAGTCTCAAAAAGCTCAGAGCTAGTAAATGATAGAGCCGTAATTCAAACCCAGGCAGTCAGGCTCTAGAACCCATGCTCCTAACCATAAGCTACAGATGTCTGTTATGGGGCAAGCTCTCCACTGGAACTGCTCATATGATGCTGAACAAGATATGGCACTTCCCATAGAAGCCCTGCTGAGGATGAGAGGACAGCAGCCTCGGTGATGAGTACCCTGATGGAAGAGAGCTGGGCTGGGGCTGTGGGAGCCTGGGGGATACACACTTGTTGGTGCTGATTGCAACTGGGACACACAGAGGAGGTTGGAAGGTAATACAGTCACTTCTGACAAGAAGAATGTTGCCCCAAATCTACTGACAATTGCTTGGCCAATTGATTTTCTAATAGTCTTTATCTTAAATAGTAATTTAAAAAAGTGACTTGGTAGCCAAGCTACCCCTTGATTTCTAAGTGAGCAGCTTTGTAGGGAATGGTTTTTGTTAGAGTCATTAATCCACATTCAAGGGAGACAAGCTCGTCTCTCTGAGAATCTGTTACCATCTTACATAAAGTTGGAGAACATGAAAGTGGCCTGGGATTCCGGAGTCATCTCTGTGCTCCCTGACAGTGCAGTGAGCCTGCCCACATGGCCCTGAAGGGTGGCCATCTAGACAACATTTTCATGGACAGGGACCTCATGGGTCACTTCACTGCACTGTTGGATTACTTGGGTTTGGGTGAATTTATGTCTTTAGCTGAAACTCAATTGGCATTCTTGAGGTATTCTACCATGGAGTTCTGGTTGTTTTCAGAAACATTGCAGAACAATGCCACTCCCCACTTGATGTGGTAGTGAAGTTTTCAAAGGGAACATCATGTTTCCCCCAACCATTTCTCTTTTTTGGGCTAAAGAGTTCACAATCCTTCAATCATTTTTACTGTGATACTTTTTTCAAATCTCATCATAATTCTCTTTTCTCTTGGAGTTGAGGCCGGCCTGAAATTTTAGATTTACAAAAAAATCCATACTGAATATCCTTATGATAAGTTCTTCTTAGAGCTGAAGTCTCTAGTGATGATGTTATATACTTCCTAGCACTAAGTAAAGATAATGGCATGTCTCATTGGGTTTTCATTTCTGCCACGGGTTACTAGGAAGCTCACAGCAAAGTTTATGCTTGATTTGTCTCCTCTTTCCTAATTTGATTTTTTGGCTCCTATCTCCTGTCAATTACTATTGCTTTCAGTTTTATTGTATCTATTTTTTTATGTAAACTATCTCATATATCCACTTCTTTTTTATCAATCAATTCTCTCACCCACTATGTGCAGCAGCTTTGTTGGTTCTCACACTTTGATAATAATGATAATGATGATGTCAAAGTAATGATACTAGTAATGATAAAAGGAGCCAACATTTATTAAGTGTCTCTGGCCAGACAGATAATTTTCTGAATGCTTTACAAGTGTGACATCATTGAAACCTTACAGTCATCCTATGAAGTAATATTATTAGCCATATATTATAGATGGGAAAACTAAAGCACAGAGAGGTTAAGTAATTTACCCTATATTATAGATTCAGAAAATAGCAGAGCCAGTTTGAAACCTAGACAGTCCATCTTCAAAATTATGGTCTTGTCCACTGTGCTATACTAACTAAATTATCAGACCACTTCAAGCCATTCCACATCAACTCTGGGCCCAAAAGTTTCTGGATTTCATCCTAGGGAATATTGATGTGGGCTTTGAGGAGTTGTGCACCATTGCCCCCAGTAGTGGTGGTTTCTGGCTTCTTCATTGTCTGCCTGCATGCTCTGGGTACTCCTCCCAATTCTGTGCCCTTGTCCAACAAGCCAGACTCAAACACAGCCCTGGGATACAGAGAGACAGCCCTAGGCATTGGCCCAGCTGGGATCATGGAGGGTGGCCAGGCTCTGGCTTGAGACCATATCATTTTATAAAGGACCATGTCTAGGCAAGACAAGGGCAAGGTGGGACAAGAACAATGCACAGGCTAGAAAACAGGAAAAAAGGAAGATGGGAAGCCAAGAGGTCTCCTGGCTGATCCTTACTATATCTATTATGGGCCAGATACTTAATTATATAAGCCAGTTATTCTCATTCTGAAAGGAGGAAACGGAGTTCACAGAGATTAGGTGACTTATTCTAGGTCATCCAGCAAGGAGGGTGTAAACATGGGAATAACTCTTTGTGGGAAAAAGGTCTCACCAAATAAGTATAAGTGTTTGATTCCAGAAGGTGGAATGTCACCCCTACTCCTCGGGGCTGTGGTTAGAGTTGAGGATATGGAGGGAGGGTAAGACCCCCAGTGGCTGGAGTCTGAAGAATGCAAGGCACACTGGGGGACTCCAGGAGTGTGATCCTGCTCTCAGCACAAGAGGAGGCTGCTTCTCTCCATGTTAGGCAGTGTGGGGAGGGACTTGGCTGAGTGCAGATGGCAAAGAGTGAGAAGCCTCTGAGCCCTCAGGAAAGAGGTGCATGTACCCAGCTCCGTGCCTTTCTCCGTTCTCTACCCTGGAGGGTGAAAATGGGGCAGGGGGCTGGGCTGGGTATAGTCTGGACGGCTGCCAGAAGGTAATGCCTGGCTCTCTGTGCATATGTCCTTGCCCTTGCAAGAAGGAAAGGAGGGAAGGAAAGCAGAAAGAAAGGAAGAGAAAGAAAGAAAGAAGAAAGAAGGAGGAAGAAAGAAGATATTGAAACACGACCTTTTATGCTTTTGTGATTTGCCCAATATCAGTGTGTCACAGGAAGTCCTTGTTCTTAGGCAAACACTGTGGGCCCATCAAGTGAGAGGCAATGAAAGGTGTCCTCACTGGCCTGTGATTTGCATGGGAGGCAGACAGGGCTTCACCACTAGCACCGGCAGACAGCATGTGGGAAGGCCAGAAAGGGACACTGGCTTCAGGAATAGTCTGAGGTCCATATAACAGAGGACCAGGAAGGAGTCAGGAGGAAATGGACAACAAAAAGCCATAGAGAACTTCTTGGTCCCTTGGGAAAAACCAGTCTCACAAAGAACAACAAAACAAGAGGAGACATTTTATAGCATTTTCCCCTTAAACTTCATTTTTATTAATTCCACCTTTAATGCTACTTGAGATTTGCCACAGCCCCCAGCAGGGACTTTCAAGTCCTACAGTTTTGTGCTATCTCTGTGTAACCTGGGGGCCAATACTTAGTGGTAGTCATGGTAAGAATAAGAACAGTGGTGGCCATTGTTTATTGAGCACCTACTCGGTGCCACATATGATACTGGCTTGGCACACCATTTGCTCATCTCAGAAATGAAGGGTGGGCTCTTTAATAGCTCTGAAGTCCTCTACTTCTACAACTGCTGGCTGCCACTGAGCTCTCAGTTCATCTGTGATTAGATCAGACCATAAACATCCCCCCCTTCCCTTCTCCTTGTTAAAATTCTGCAGTGTAGGCAGGGATCCAGAAGTGGAAAAGCCTTCATTGCAGTTGCCTGCCAGTGCTTTGCAGTACCACAGTGGATGGAGCACTGCAGAGTCCAGGGCTTGACAACTGTCCCTGGAGTGTGTGTGTGATGTGTGTGTATGTCAGAGGTGGGGGTCCCTGGCAAGCCCAGGCTATAAGCTGCTTCTGCTGGCCCTCACTCAAGGCAGCTCTGGTGGTCACTCAATTTCTTCCAGGCCCCAGGGAAGCTCCCTGATCTAATAATGGTTTGAGGTCCTTGGGTGCTGCCAGACCACACTCATTTGGTCAAATCTTCTTTCCTTCTACAGTTTCCTCATCTGCAAAATGGAAGTGATAATGCCTGGTCTTGGCAGAACTTATTGTGTGGCCAAAATTGGCTGGTAAATCTGAAAACACTGTGAAAACATTAGCATTGCTACTAAAGAGTGTGGAAGGGTCACTGGATCCATTCTTATTTTAGTGTAAGTACAAGCATTTTAATCAAGCAAATATGTCCAACGGGTTTACACAGGAACATAAATCTTTTTGGAATGGGAAGACTTTTCCAATTTATTCATAACAGCTGTAGATAATCTATAGGATGAAATTACCAAATGTAATCTCAGACTATATAAGATGGAAACAGAGTTTCCAGGTACCACAGAACCAAAGAAGGTGCTTCTAATGGGGAAGGAGTTTTCTGCCTTCCACTGCCACTGGATCCCTCCCCCATACTGAAGCAGGAGGCATCAAAGCCTCGACATTGAAAAAGAACCTAGAAGTGACCTGAGCCAACTCTACCCTATGAATGAATCTGTTTATAAGAATGCAAATCACTGGTCTATTTGTTGGCTTTTCTGGCCTGGAGCTGATGAAGAAAGGGGGTGAGGCATAATCACTCAACCCTGAACCCCCACTCCCAGCTGACATATAGTTATTCCTCTAATGATAAGTCCAAAAGGGTCCAGATTCTCCCATATGTCTGAGCAGGCAGTTTTCCCAGTGTCTGGTCCCAGGAAGAATAAATCAAATTCTTTCAAGTCAAAAGAGTATAAACCTAAAATGTGGTGGAAAATGTCCCCAGTGATACAGAGAAATAGAAATGCAGTGAAAGATATCAGAAAAACCTTCTGGAAATGCTGAGTAAAATATGGAGATATATCAAGCTATTGCTCTTTCCTCTATGAGAAAAAGTTGGACAAACTGGCCAGTACTTGCATCTGATGGTAGTAAAACTTCAACCTAGAGAAGGGAAGCCAGACATGACCTTTCAGAAGAAGAAGCACCCAGTGCCTCTAGCCAGGGGGACATGTGGACAAAAGAACTATCCCTGCAAGGGCAGGTACCCTAAGGTTTGTAGGAGAGGCAATTCCAAGAGATAGTGAGTTTCCACCCTTGACAGTGAACAGCCATAGGAATGAGTCACTGACCCACATGTGCTTACTAAAGAGACAGGAGAGAAGAAGGGAAGAGAAGGGGCTGGTGAGGAAGAAAAGGAAGGGAAAAGGGGACAAGGATGAGAAGATAGAAGTGTGATGTAGAAGAGGGGACAAGAAAGGTGGCAGGGCAAAGACAGTTGTGGGAGGTGATGAGGAGAGAAATCAGGAGAGAGAGCAGGAGTAAACAGAAGAGGAGAAGGAGGGAAGGCAGAAGATGGGAATAAAAGGAGGGAGGAGAAGGAACAGAGGAGGAAGGTTTCTGCTGGATTTGTAACATTTTCTTTCTGAAGCTAAGCTGTGGGTTCACAGTGTTTGTTATGTCCACTATAATCTCCTCTATGCTGTTTTGCATGCCTGAAACATTTTATAATTTTCTAAAAAAGGAAGAGGAGGAAGAAAGAGACTAAGAATGAGGAAGAGGTAGAGGGAGATGATAATACTATTTTCCCTGCTTTCTTTGACAAATGGAATGAGAGGGTTGGCGTGGTACAAAATAATATCATTGGTGGCTTCTTCATCCATGTGAGAGGTCTTTGGGAGCATGACGTTGGTTTTGTTCACTAGGTCTGGTTCCAAATGAGGCACCTGAACCTGAACTAGATGGAAGCCATGGTCCCTCTACCATCCTCACTGCTGCATTGGAAGATCAGAGACTCCAGACTTGGCACCCAGTTCCATTTCTGCTTCAACTCAGTGTGTCACCTAAACAGTTCAACACATGTTCTCTGAGCTCCTGCTCTGTGCCAGGAGCCATGCTGAGAACTAGGATGCAAACCAGTAACCCCTTTCTTCTTGAAGAGTTTATGGGTAGAGGAGAACTGCTCAGAGCCCTGGCTTTCCCATCTGTAGAATGAGGGGGTTTGCTTCAGTCATTTTCGATCTGGGTTTGCTTGAAGCCCTAGGATACCAGGGTGTGACTCAGAGTGACTGGAGGAGCACTGAATGCCCCCTTCTCTAGAACAGCTTAGCTTTATTCTGTCTCAGATATCAGGATTGGGCTTAAGCTTGGATTTAGAAATATAATTTCACTGCTAAAGAAGATCTGAAAACCATTGAATTCAATGGTCCCCAAGATCTAAAGTTTTAAGTTCTCTGTTCTATTTCTAAGGTCATATGATTCTTTGAAGACTCTAATGATAAGAATTCATTTGTTCACTCATTCAACAAATGCTTATTGAGGTTCTCAATAAATGCAGACAAAGAAAGACAACCAACAAATAAATAAAGAAGCTAATAAAATATGGCACTGGCCACACAGGACATGGAGGATGGAGAAGAGATTAAGGAGGGCATCCTGGAGAGGACATTTTTGGAGCTGAGGTGTCATCAGTGAGAGACCAATGTTGAAAAGATCTGGGAGAAGGGTAGTCCAGACAAAATAAATAGCCAGTGCAAAGGCCAGATGATGAAAATGAATCCTACATGTCCACGACTGGGAGATCTAGGTCATAGAAGGCAAGGGTGAAAGTGGTGTGACGTGAGATGGAGTCAGGAAGGTAGTCAAGGCCAGGTGATGTAGGTTCTTGCAGATTTTGCAAAGAGTTTGGACCTTACTTTAAATTCAGTAAGATGTCTTTGGGTAGTTTTAAAAAGGGCTCTGATGTGATCTGATTGAATTTTATAAAGATCACTCTGGCTGCTATGTGGTGGATGGATGGTAAAGGGGGCAAAAACGGAGACCTCTCTTTGGTGGGACAGATGATAGATAATGGAGACGTGGGTATAAATAGCAGAAATTGTGAGAAAAGGTCAAGAGAGAAATGAGAAATGAGAAAAAGATTTCATTATCACTACATATCCAATACCTTTCTAGACTCCAAATACATGAATTTTGATCTTAACCTCGCCTCTCAGTGTCTATTTCTGCCCCCAAGTACACCTATGTTTAGTAATTCCAGAAGGCAAAAAGAAAGCCAATTCCCTTTCCCTTTGGTTTCTTGACCATTTCAGGAAAGTGTAGACTCAGACAGACCCAAAAAATTTACCAGCTCTCTTTTCCTTATTGAGAAGGCTGTTGGGGTAATTTTCAATTGAGAGACAAACAAAGGCTTGGACCACAAACATTAACTCTTTAATCTCAGTTGGGTAAGCAGTAATGCTTGCCAACAGATCTGACCGAACAGTTAACTGAATTTAAATGGAAGGGAATCTAAGCTTGGATGTGAAGAGCCACAAGATCCAGTGGTGAGTGATCAATAATTATTTCTGAAGTGTCTCCCAAAAAAACTTGGCACTGTGCCTCATACTTTGCAGAATACAAAAGGACCATAAGACATAGTCCTTACTTTTATGAATGTACCCTTCAGCTAGGGGGAAATAACCAACACATAAAATAGAGGTCTGGCCAGCCAAATGGAGTGGGCAGATGGGGGTTGGGGGTCTCCACTAGAGCCCCAAACTGGCATCAAGGGAGTTTGGGTTCCAGTTCCACTTTTGTGACTTAGGACAAACCATCTAATTCTTCTGGAACTGATTCCTCTTTCTTAAAACGGGTAATGCTTCCCAACCTTCCTAGTAGGGATTACATGGGATTTGAAAATACTCTGTAAGTGGTAAAGTGTGGTATAAATAGCAAGGGTTATTATTACTGACTCTAAGTACAGAAGGTGAAGGGAGATGGCAATGTGTCAGCAACTAGAGCCTTTTCTGAAAAACAAAAATCTAATCAAGCCCCTCCTGCTCAAAAACCACCAATGACTCCCCGTTGCCTAAAGCTGAGGTTGGTAAACTATGCCCCGCCCCTCAGGCCAAATCTGTTCCAATGCCTATTTTATAAATGAAGTTTTACTGGAATACAGTCACAGCCATTGTGGGCATATTGTCTGTGACTGCTTTCCTGCCATAACAGCAGTTCAACAGTTGCAACAGAAATTGTATGGCCAGGAAAGCTGAAAACATTTACTATCTGGCCCTTCAGAGAGGAAAAAAAATGACAACAACAAAAAAACCTGCTGACTCCTAACCTAGAAGATAAAGTCTAACCCTATTTAAAATGTAAAGTCCCTTGATACTTGAAACAGGATTTGAATATATAAAAGGAATCAAATATCTTCCTCCAAGTCATCCCCAATGCTGTACACCATTCTGTACCACTTGCAAGGGACTCATTCCATATGTGGCGACATTATCTGGTACCTCTTTAGTGCTACAATGGGGATCGACTGTTACTTTTTTTTTTTTTTTGTAATCTCTATAATGTTTATCATAGTCCCCAGGTCATAACGTGTTCTCAGTAAAGTTTAACCAAATTCAATCTGAGTCATAAACAAAGCAAATAGAGTACGTTAAAGGACGGACATTTCATTTGCCCCAGAGACCTACTCATGATATAGCATTGATAACATATTATTAAAAGGGAAAGCAATTTGTAAGTGAATTAATCAATTTGCTCTTAATTAATTAGTTGCACAAATGTTTATTCCATGACAACAACTATTCCATGCCATAGAAGCTAAGGCAAATTAGGTAGTATGGGATTATGTTCATTGCTTTGACAAGAAGGAAACACCTGTTCTGTGTCAAGCTGGAGGTAAGGACCAGGGTTCAAAGTGGACTATGACCATCTTCTGCTCTCAAGGAGCCTGCAGTCGAGTTGGGGAAGCTGAAGGTCAGCAGATAGTCACTGTACAGGGAGACAAGTGCAATGCCCAAGTGGTACAGAAAGCATGGAGGCGGCAGGGAGATGGACAGTATTCCTGGGAATGCTATCATTGTACGTTTGCTTCTATATATTTACCTACGGTTTACTCTCCTAAGGAAAAGTAAGTGAGCCAAGGCCCACTCCCATGTATCCCATGGTCTCCAGTTGGGATCTATCTGATGAGCTAACATTGACTGTGCTGACCATTTTATATAGATAATCTTATTTAATCCTCACAACAACTCTGTGTTGTTTTACAAAGGCCAAGTTACTTGTTCCAGGTTAACAGTCAGAAAAGAAAAGATTCAAGCCCAAGTCAATCATCAGCTAAAAGCCTAGGCTCTTACTCCTTTATTGTAGATCTTAATTAGATGGCAGAAAAGAGGACCGGGAGTCTATTCTAGAGAAAGTCTAAAGTTTCTGATCTACAGAAATAGTATTAAATGTTTCTGTACTTACTAAATGGACACTTATTTCATGAGGACTATCCAATGTGGACCAAAGGCATGGCTAGAACATAAACAGTGTGTGCTCAATAAGTCAATAATCAAGGGAGAAGAGAATAAAGCGTTGCCAAGATCAGCAAAAACTCCTAGCCACTGGGCGTGAACCAGACTACTGCAACTATCTCTGGGGAGTGATTCTGGACTCCAGACAAGATATTAATTAAGCCCTAACCACCAAGGGCTAGGGAACTCCCTATCGATGGCCAGCTGGGAGCCTGTGGGACCTGAGGGCTACAGAGGGTCGTTCCCTTTAGCTAGCTGTACTCTTCAGGACGTATCTGTGAGAAGGTCAGGATGGGTATTGGGGGCAGAAGAACTGGAGCATAACTATGCATTTTTTAAAGGTGAAAATTTTTATATTTGCTAAGCTGCCTAGGTTATGTCTAGGACACAGTAGTTTCTACTTTGACTTAATTATTCAAATTGTCACTTTCAACTTTTCATTCCAAATGTAGTACAAACCAGTAAACATATGGAAAAATGTCCAATCTTAAATAAATTCCGTAATGAGAATAGTGAGATACAATTCTTTCCCTATTTGGCAGTGATGAACAAAATCATCAGAAATCGACCAAACACAGGGACAAAAAGGCTCTGGTAAAAAGGCCTTCTCATGCAGTAATGTTGGGGTTCCATATTAGTGGAACTTACTGGGAGGGAAAGTGGTAAAATCAGTAAGATGTAAAATCTATGGGTACTTTGACCTGCTAATTCTTGTTCTAAGAATTTTTTCTAAGGAAATAATTCCAAGGTTCACATACTTTAAAAATGTTATTTACAGCATTAATAAAGCCAACTATTTTGAAACAATCTAAATATTAAATATTCACCAAAAAAAAATACTATTTAAGTAGGTCACGGTTAACCAGACAACTGGACGACAGAGTCCTACCAGCCTACCTAAAAGAATGTTGTGAATCTACATGCCGTAATGTGGAAATTTCTCCATGTTGTTCAGTAAAAAAAGGCTTTCTGTAAACCTGCATGTGTATGCAATATGCATGCAATGAATGTTGCAGATGTTACCAGCAGGTTGCCTAGAATGAACTTCACCAAATTGGTGGTACAAAGTGGCTCTTTCTGGGTGGTGAGATTTCAGGTGCTTTTTTTTCTTCCTTTTTTTTTTTTTTTTTTTATTATCTAAATTATTTGAATTTTTACACAGTGACCATGTAATATCTTTAAAAATGGAAAACCAACGGTTTTTAAAGATCAAAAGTAAACATCTCAAGGGTACATAAATTTTCTGGAGAAAAGGCAGAGCTAAACCAGAATAATGGCTGACTTTCAGAAGGAAAATGTGGAGGGATTTTGAAACCTGCTTGACAGCCTTACACAAGAAGCGTCATCCTTCCGCAGTCCTGGAGAAGGCAGGAAGGGCCAGTGGTTAGGAGCCTGCGCTCCAGAGTCCATCCTTGGGTTCAAATAACAGCTCTATCATTTACCGGGTGAGTGATGGGGCAAATTATTTAACCTCATGTGCCTCCGTGTCCTCATTTACAAAATAAGGGATGGATAGCACCTGCCTCTAGGATTGTTGTGAGGATTAAGGACTAGAGTAAATGAAAAACACCTACACAATCCTTGGCACATAATCAGTGTTCACTAAACATTAGCTCTTATGAAAACCAGCTTCACACAATTGTAGCCTAAGTGAGTTAAGTTATCCAGAATGAAACGCTAATGAATAGTTAAGGAGAGGGAAGAGGCAGTGGACAATTAGTCAAAGAAATCCACAAAAGTAGACATCCAAACATCTAGGCTCTGCACCACAAACATTAAGGGGATGGGTTGTGTGGTTTCAGGCAGGTGACTTAACCTCACAAGTCTTAACTGCTCATTCTGCAGAATGGGGATCACATACAGAAGGCCATTTTAAGGATTAAGTGTCAAGTGCTAACACAGTGCACGGCTATAGTAAGTTTTAAATACATATTTGTTACCATTAATAATGATAATTATAATCTACTATGAGATTAAGTAGTGAGCTCCCTGTCACTACAAGTAACCAGGTAGGCTTACTTGCTACATGAAGAGGATGATGCAGAGAGGACTTAGTCATAGAATGAGGGGACAGACTACTGGATTTTTCCAGACCTAAAAATTCTGCAGTCATTGAAACATGAAACTGATTTTGAAAGTGGAGCTGTTCAGGATGGTCCTGCAGAGTGGCTTGGGAACCCATCACCAGCAGGACTATCTCCCCAGAGATAGACGGGATACTGCAGCTCTCAGAAGCCAGACTTGCTTTTTAGACAAGTGAGGCAAGTGTGAGATGGTTGCCCCAAACTCTGTCCATTCTCTGTCCCAAGAGTGGCTCTACATCCTCTGGAAAAACTCCGGAGAGTGGTTCTGGCACCCACAACAAGGAAATCTGGCTGCAGATGAGGATGACAGTATTAAGAGCAATAACTAATCCATACTGAACGCTTACTGCATACTGAGCTTTGTGCTGAGAGATTTGCATAAATGTCTCATTGACTTCTCCCATCAAACCCATGCATCTGTTAGCATCTATGCTATGAGCAACACCTGCATTTTACAGATAAAAAAATGAGGCTCAGAGAGGATAAGTATTACCCCAAACCCTTTAGCCAGGAAGGGACAGGGGTTCTAACTCAGGTCTAAGATACGTTCAGAATGTGAGGAGTAATTGTAGGGCCCCATGACGACTTGATAACTCATTACAGATGGGTCCTATTCCCTTTCAGACCTGCCCCTCAACTGCCCCAACCCCACGGGCATAGTTGGTCTTTCTAAAGGTAGCTGGGAGCTGAGAAAGCTGAGAAAGCCGAAACTGCCACGGGCATTATCTAATAATTCCTGGCCGGATACTGCACACAGGATACTCTCTCCAAGATAATCCAAATACTTAGCACTTTTATTTTCCTTTAAAATCCTTTGGTTAACCCAGGTGGCATTCAAACTTGCCTCATCCATGGGATCCGTTGGACTTTTAGAAATCAAGTTTTCTTTGCCATGTCAAGTCCAGGGGACAGTCCCCTGTACCTCTCCAGGCCTGCACACATCTTCAAACTCGGTTCTCAAATCACTGATATAACCTGCCCCACAAGGTAGGAGGATCCCAAGGGAACAAAGTCAAAACATCACAGGGAAGAAGGCAGGTTTTGGAATCACAGACTCCTAGGTTCACGTCTCAGCTCCTTCACGGATTACTTGCCCTCCCCGAACCTCAGCTTTCTCATCAGTCCAACAAGGATTCCGATACTCAGATGTGTTATAACGATTAGTGAGATAATGCAATACTGGAAAGGCGATAGGGTGTAGAGGTTAAGAGCACAGACTGCATAAGTTCATTAACAGGCTCTATCATTAGCTGTGTGTCCTTGGGCAAGTTACTTAACCTTTCTGGGCCTCAGCTTCAGCTGTAAAATGGGGATAATGATAGTATCCACCTCTCTAGGGTAGGAAATGAATGAGTTATAACTTGAAAAGTGCCTAGAACGGCAGCTGGCACATTAGTGAGCTTTTAGTAAATGTGAGCTGTTATGATTAATGCATGTAAAGGCCTCAGTATGGTAAAAATAAGTATTCAATAAATGGTAGCTGTTTTTATTACAAGGTACACCTTCCATGGATAATTTTATGCACATTTATATCCTGGAAAGCAACTGAAAAAATGAAGACATTAGGGGAAAATCTTGTTCTTAAGTAAATGTTGCAGTCAAAGCAGAGGGAACTCAGCACCCTGTTGTGCTGGCAGATGCCCTAGGACCTCTGCGCCACACCCAGGCCTCCTTTGCTTCCAAGGGATCTGCCTTTTATTCAGTCATCCATTCTCTCAATAAATGCTCATTATACACCCAAAGTGAGCCTAGAAGCAGGCTGGAAATATCCAAGCAGTAGGGGAAAAAAAAAACAAGGCTCCAGCCCCTGTCATCCTGAGTCTACAGGTTAGTGGGGAAGATACACACTATATAAGTGCAGACACAAGTGATTCTTTCAGGACAGCTGCAGTTTGTGTTATGAAGGATGTGCCGAGAAGGTACAGGAGGGGTCCTACTGTGGTCTAGCAGGTGTCTATGAGGGAGGAGTCCTTGCAAAGCTTCCCTGAGGAAGTGGCATATAAGCTGGGACTTCAATGATGAATAAGAGTTCGCTGGGTTATGCCTGGGAGTGGGAGGAGGAAATGGTCCAGGCAGACAGGCATTTTGTTCCAAGGTCTTGCAGCCACAAGGTGGCTGGCTCACAGGGAACAGAAAGAGGGGCATTGCAGCTGACTTACTCCTAGAACAGCCACCCTAAAGGACTTGGTATTTGGAGAGAAACCCAGGTTCGAACTGTGCTCTCAGTTGCAACCCTCCCCTCTTCCCTTTCAGATGCTCCTCGCTTGCTGGCAGGACTGCCAGTCCTCAGTCCCCTGCCCCCAGGCTGAGTGAGCTCAGTTCTCGCTTAAATTTCCAGAGGCTGCGGACCAGGTTTACTTTGCCTACATGTGAACTTCAGCCAAGACACTCTGACAGGGATCCTGCCCTCTGAATGCCTTCAGATGCCTCAATCCTATCCTGGTCACACCCCACTGGGTTTTGTGACAAAGAGGGAAACAGCATGAAAGAAAGCAATGGCCCCAAAGGAGGAACTTGTGATTGACACAAATGGGGATATTCCCTTAAGGGCATCATGTATCATCAAAGAAGCTAGCCCCCAGGTCATTGATTTCCCCGCCTGTTTACATGCTTCGGAAAGAAGACGTGTTTAAGTTTCCTACAGTTTTACAGTGGAAATTGATGCTCCGGGAAAGGAAGCCGTATGTTCCAGACATAGCAGGTTTCTTTTGGAATTCACAAACTGGGAATCTGGCGCTATCCCCTAAATGGTACTTTTGTTGTCTTTTTGTTCAAGACAGCAAGCTTCTTCCAGGATCAGAACCGCCTGCCAGCCTTTCTTGATAAACAGCCCACCAGCTCTCTTGGTAGATCAGATGTTTAATGATTAGCCTAACTCATTGTTTATCTAAGTGGCAATTATCACCGTGATGAAATAGTGTTTTAACTGCAGGGGAAGCATTACAGATAGCTCCCAAGGAGAATCTACTGGCTGGGAATGGCCAACAGAGCTTCCCATACACGGAGGAGAGGACCACTTCATCCTGGCTGGCAGATCTCCGAGTCATAGATGCCATCATCAGATGCTGCTCCAAAGACCTAAGGAAATGTGCCCTGGAGAAGTGTATGGTCTCAGTTCTTCCAACTGAGGCTCAATGGCCCAGCAAAATATGAAAGTGCGGCCTGTGCTTCTAAAGCGTAATAGCCTAGAGTCAGTGGAGTTCGTGAAACAACCTCACCATCGCAGGAGCAAATCTCAGCAGGTGCGGTTCAAGGAGGATGGGACCAGTAAGACTCCACCTGGCCTAGCTGAGGTTGATGTCCAAGCTTCTGAGGACCCAGCTGTGATGGGCAAGGCTCAAGCCTCCAGGCACCATCACCTCCCCACCTACTCACTCTCCTTCCCCAGGTCCCAGAAGGCAGGGGGGTTTCGGAATATTGCGATCCAAACCTCCCCCAGTCTCAGGAAGCATTTCCCAGTTTTCAAAAGGAAGAGACTCACAGCCAGCAAGTCCCTGGTAGAAATGCCAACAGCATCCCAAAGTGCCATCCAGGTCAACGGCAACCTCTCCGAACAGGACATTGAATCCTCGGACCTTGCCTACTTAAGGTTGGCTCAGCATCTTGAGGATGGGCCTCGAAGAGTCAAAGTGTCCCACCCATTTCCGCCTAGAATGTCCAAGGTGCAAAGCAATGGGCCTATAAGCGTATGCTTGGAAGCAGGGACTTGGAGGGCCTCAGAGAAAGCAACTGCTGCCATTCAGGTCCCAGATGATATTTACCACAGTCCTACCTGGGCAGCTAGAAAGTCCACTTTCAGCCCAGACAGGTCAGGTGACATAAGCAACTCCGTACATCCTTTGGCTGATGTGTGTCCAGGTGATGGGAGAACAGTGTCACTATTAGATTCAGGAAGATCCCCTTCCTGCTTAAATGCCACCAACGATGCCAACCACATGCCAGGCACAGGGAAACTTAACCCCGAATTGCTTTTGCCCAAAGACAACTCTGATGACAAAGACCTTGGCCCACTGTCATCTAGGTCAAAGGAAACACATATTCTGTCACCTCCACGGACTCACAGCTCCCCATCACCAGGCTCCCACAGCCAGCCTGACCATTCAGGAGGGGCTTCAGACTGTTCCTCATCAAGTAACAATCACCAGGATCTGTTGTCACTCAAAACTAACAGCGTGTCAATTTCTGCACCCACGTGTCAGGAGCAGAAGACAAAGAACCCTACCCAGTCAGACACTGTGGAGTTTCAAAATTGTTCAGGAAGCAATCACCTCCAATCTCCTCTTCCAAGAAGGGAGACCAAACTTCAGAGCAACAGAGAGACTGGTGGGATTAATCCAATTCACCTGGCACGGGGGGAGCTCTGTGATCTCCAAGGCAGATTGCAATCCGTGGAGGAATCTCTGCACTCGAACCAAGAGAAAATTAAAGTACTTTTGAATGTAATTCAAGACTTGGAGAAAGCTCGGGCTCTCACAGAAGGGTAAGGTGGATTTTTTTATATTGAAAACTACTGGGTTAGGGCACTTGCTAGGACAGGGGCAGAGAGAGAGCACTGGCTTCTGTTAATAAAATGTCTCCAAGGTCTTTAAGGTTCTGTTGTTTCCCCAAATCATAACCAATGGCCTCCCTTTGTTCCAAATGGGTTTCATCCATTTCCAGGCTTTGGTGGATTTCCATTGCCATTTGTTGTGTTTTCTAGATATCAACAGACTGCAGAAAGGGAGGCAGTGAAACATTAGGGTCAAAAAGTATTTTTATAAAGAGGGGGCCAGTTAATAAATGATGATGATAGCAGCACACAGCTACTTCCCCCACTCCATCCTTCTAGCAAGTTGCCGTATTTGCACAGGATTTCAGTTATTTGTGTGTTTGTTATAAAGGACTTGAAATTACCGTTGACCTTCCCCTCCACTAACCACTTGATGGATTTGGCCAGTCCATCACTGATCCACTAAATAGGAACTGAAATGAGATCACAATTCTGCAAAGAGAAAAAGTCACAAAATGCTTTCCTGGGTGACTCAGCACCAGGCTGGGGAGGGGAAGGCAGTGATTTGTTTAGGTGTGGAATGCTTGTCCTTTGAAAAAGTGCCCCCTAAAGACTGGGAAGAAGGAATGGCTGAAGCTTATCAACAAAAGGGTAGGAGAGGGAAGAAGTAATTAACTGGGGGCGCCTGGGTGGCACAGCAGTTAAGCATCTGCCTTCGGCTCAGGGCGTGATCCCGGCGTTATGGGATCGAGCCCCACATCAGGCTCCTCCGCTAGGAGCCTGCTTCTTCCTCTCCCACTCCCCCTGCTTGTGTTCCCTCTCTCGCTGGCTGTCTCTATCTCTGCCAAATAAATAAAATCTTTAAAAAAAAAAAAAAGAAGTAATTAACTGGCATTTGCTGATATGAATCAGACCCAACATTCCCTTATAAGAGAGAAGCACTGCAGTGGACTTGCACTGAATGAAATGGTCAGGGCTTTTAATAATCTCCCTTCTATTTACAAAGTCCCTCAGTTTCCCTAGCTATTGGTGGGGGTAGGAGTAACTGACTCATCTCACCGGCTTATTGTCAGCATGAAGAAAACCTCAGATATGAAAGTGCTCAAACATTTATAAAGTCCTCTAGAAATGTGAGGTCCTGTTATCGTGGGTTTCTTATTTCTTTGTCATGCAACTCTAGAGCATTGCTACCAGTTGGAGGGGTAATGCTTTGCTGCAGGAAACCAGTAGCTAGAACGTGTGCATCCCATGGGGCTTTTGCCCATAGATTCATCCAGCAAATGCTCTATCTTGCAGGCGCAACTTTTATCGAACGGGCCAAGATCTCAACAATTGCAGTACCTGCCAGAACACAGCGTGCATCATATACAGGTACCTGGCCACAACCGAGGCCTGCTCTGTAGAGCGCAGACTCTGTGGGGGCCGCAGAACACCCTTGTAAACTCTCTGAGACACAGAAATTCAGGAAACAGGCAAAGACAGGAGGCCTTTGACTACCTGAAACCTTAAAAAAAAAAAAAACCCCAAGGTGTTTAATTATGAAATGTTAACATCTGGTTTCAAGGCAGACATTGCTTTCTTTCCTTACAATAAGGTCGAGGAGCAAATCCCGTTAATCGCCCTACACTTACTGCACACTAAGTATAGGACCTGCGCTAAGCTCTGCGTGCATATTTGTATCTCATTTCACAGTTACACCTTGTGAGGCAGGTGTCAATGTCCTCAGGGAAGCTAAGCCATGTGACCCAGTTTGCATCAAACATTTTCAGAGAGCAGGCAGGGTCAGACTGAGGACTCAAATCCAGTCCTGGATTTCTGATCCCAAGCCCTGTGATCTCAATTATTTCACCGCACAGCCTCTTCCTCAATGGTAGCTATCACCTGCCGAGCACGTACTATGTGTCAAGAACTGTGCTAAGCACTTAGTGTTCATTACTAAGTACATCATTTCCTTCTAGCGGAGGGTAAGGTTGCTATAATAAAGTAGATTTTTATAAGTGGTAGATGGGAAAAATCATAGAGTGGTAAGTATGCTAAACTTGAAGTCAAAATCCGCAATTCTGATGCCTGCCCAACTGCCTGGGGCTCAGTTGTCTCATCTGTGGACTGGGGACAATTATCCCTATTAAGAGTTGCCATGAAGAACAAATAAGCTCATTCTGTGAATGCCTTTTACAACTGCAAGCCTCTGTACAAATGCAAGGGCTTATTACTGTTATTACTAGAAAGATCGATGCCCCCTTAGCTGGCAGTCCACTTTCGGTGGCATGGTAGAAAAGTCGTCAAAAGCAGTCATTTCAGTTGATGGCATCTAATTTTGTTTGACTAAAGTATACAGTTGAGCTTTCTCTATTACTTTCCTATCTTGGAGGAGAAAGGCAGCGAGAGCCTGAGCAAATTGAAGCCCAATTGTGTTGTCTGTGTCTTCTTTTTAAAATCTCTCTTTCTCTCCAGGGGAATCCTGGGATTTCATCCTAACAAGGAATGGGGGGCAGGGGGTGCTGGAAACGGAAGTCAGAAGGCCCCTATACTTAGGGCCTAGGGCCTTGGGCATTTTCTCAGTGAACTGCCAACTCCTTATTTTTGGGAGTCACAGGACCATGTCTTTTCACCAAATAACACAAGTTTCAGGACCACTCACAGGAAATGCCCTTTATCTCAGTGTAAAATATCCCCTCAAAAAAGGGAGCCTGGAAAAAGGCTTGTGGTATTGGAAAGTATAAATAGGCAGTTTCATCAATTGCTTACCTTTTTACTGTTTTTTAAAAATATATCTCCTATCTTAAGCAAATTTCCTAATCATTACGAGGACAAAAATTATTGAATGTCTAGACATTTAGGAAGGACAAAAAACTGTTCATCACAAACAAGAAGAATGATTTTTAACGAAATTCCATTTAAATTTTGGATAATCTTTTTTTTTTTTTTTTTTTTTTTTTTTAGCAGGGGATGCTGTATTTTCTACCATCTTAAGATGACTTTTTATTTAGCTCTGTAAGTGAAAAGGACAAGTGATTCTTTCCCAATCTACTGTGAGTTTCACGGCCTTGTCTTGAACAAATCATTTCTGGCCTCTGAGTTTCCTCATCTGGAAAATGAGGGCTTTTAATTAGATGGTCCCTATGGTCCCTTTCGGTCCTGCCGTTCTGATGTTTTATGCTGAATTAAAAGTGGCAATATTTGGCTAAACTATGACCTTCCAACAAGTCTGAGAATATTTGCATTTTTCTAGTACGTACTTCAAACATCCCAAGCAAACATTCTAAATTAAGCTACACCCCTGCACAGGTTAGCAACCCTTCACATGCACACATCCCTTTCCAGTTTTCCAAGGACAGCCATTGTATGCGTCCATCCCTTATTACCATTCAAAGCCAGACTGCTCTCCCAGACAGTATCTACAGCCTTGTATCTAAGCCATTGTGAAGGAATGGGCAATTAATTTGATGAAAGCAAAGAGATCAGAACAACATCCCCATCAGAGTAACAGTGGAAAGATGAGAGTTGTCATTTTTTTTTTTTTTTAACATTTCAAATGACTTCAAACCTTGTGTTGTGTCCTGGAAAGTCAGATCTTACAAACTGATGAATAAGCGATGTGAAATACTCATCCCCAGGCCTTGTTAAGCTGCAGTCTCTCTCCCTGATGATGGATGGTCCCAGTCCCCATCATTGTACATAAAGTGCACGGGTGCCTGATAGGTTGCCTGCTGGGTCTTCTTCTGTGGAGATGTTGCTGCTAAGTTAGCAACATATAAGGTTTTCCAAGTGGCCTCGTTAGCCAAAGGCTATGGGTATGCTATATGCTCGTTAGCCAAAGGCTATGGGTATGCTATATGCTCCCATCAAGACACGTGAGGTCTTTGGTTCTATCCAACTCATTTTCCCTGCTCCAAGAACAGCCCTCTGGGCGCCCCAAACCCATGCCTCCTTGGCTTCCTTCTTACTGTGGATCATTCTGACAGATCCTACCTCACCAAGGAGAACAGCACTAATACCAATGCTTACAGATCCCATGCATAACTGTCAGGGGCTCTCAGGGGCTTGCATACAGCAGGGAGGATGGAATTCTTGGAATTGTAGCTACTGTAGGTACCAAGGGAAGAATGTGGACATTTCCTTTATGCCTTAAGCTGGTCGCAGGCTGTTTAGTCCCCAGTCACTCTCTTCACCTCTCCTTAGTGTTAATCCTAGCACAAGTTATTCAAAGGATTGGGTGAATGCCACCTGTGGTACCAACATTAAGTAACATTGAATTACCTGGTGAGAAGGTTGTCCTTTTTTCAAATTTATTTCAATCCTTCTCACTATCTAGTGGAGGAAATCTGAGTTTGGTACTAGATTATCTTCCAAACCTTTCTAATGCTTGCTTATCACACTTCTTTGCCAAGAGAGAGCAGGTCTCAGGTTCATAGCCATAGGCAAGCAACAGAGTCCAGCCAGAGGGTAATCATTTAAAATTTTTTTACTGAAGTCTTTAACTTTGAAAACTAGTCCCTGTATATATTCATTGTAAGTGATGCAGGTCTCCATTTTCAAAAGTGATATTACTTGTTTCCGATAAGTGTTCAAGTTTAAAAGTGAATCGATTTAGAGAGAAAAATAAAAGTAAGTAAATGTGCAGATGGTGTGGGGAGTTTCACAAAGGCCTAGAAGGTGGTGAATGAACCATGAAGCTTGGGAAATGCTGCCCTAAGGAATAAGCTCCCTTTCCTCTTCTCAAGGCCATGGGGTCCCTCCACACCACATCCCTCCTCCATCTCTCACCTGTTCTCTGCTTTCCCAGCACTTTGTCTTTATGGTCACTCTAAAAAAATAATCACAGAGCCTCTTTGGAGGTTTTTGGCTACATCAATCATGCATTTATTTTCTGGACATAAATCCCAGGAAAAATCTGCTTGGTCTAAGTTGTAAAATGCTTCAGATGTTTTAGGGAAAAGAATAGGAAGTCTTTCTCATAAAAATTTTTCTACTCCCATCTAAGCGTGTTGCTTAGGAAATGCAAACAAAGAACAAGCTGCCAACTTACCATCTGAAATGGGCGAGAGGAGAGGTTGGCCGTGGAAGGTTTAAAAGGTTCTAGAGAAGAGAGAGCAGCAAAAGAGCTGTTGTGTGTGTGGGAGTCTACCTGGACAGCTCTCTCCTGCCTCCTCCTCTCAGCCTTAGCCTCTTTTCATGGTTTCCACTGCACTCGTGGGTTTTAAGTTTATTTCTGTGACACCACCCTCCCCTACCTTTTTCATGAGATTTCTCTCTCTCTTCGTTTACCTATAAATATTTCCATATTGACATCTGAAAGCCACCTCAACTTCATCATTTCTCAAAACACACTCCGTATCCTCTCCCTATTATTTCTTACGTTGCTCAACAGCATTAACCATGACTTCATAACCCTTACCTCCCACCGCCTCAGTCTCCTTCACAGCACACATCAAACTGGCTACTAACCCTAGTCGCTAAATCCATCCCCTTAGCTTCATCCCCTCTGTCTCTGGTCAGTTAAGGCCCTCATCATTTGTCACTTGAACATTACCTCATCTTTTTGCCATAGGACCCCTTTGCCCCATCCCCGGTAATCCTCCACACTGATTGCTAAATTACCTGAAAAGTAAAATCTTAACCTGTCACTCCCCTGCTAAACAATTTTGTCCTGGTTTCTGTTGTGTTTAGCTAATTTTTTAGGGCCCTTTGAATGTGATACAACCTTCTCATCTGCTGGGTCTCCTATTTCTCCTCAGCCACAGAGAGGAAACTGGCTAGTTTCAAATACTGTGTGTTCTATCATGCCTTGGTGCCTTCGCATAAGTTTCCTCATTTCCTGGAATGCCTCTTCTGCCCTGCCTTGTCTGGAAATTTCCTCTTGCAACTTAAAAGCCAGTTCCTCTGATAACCTTACATTCCTTCCTGTGGAGGAACCCCATGTCATGCATGCTCCTCTGCTATACCATTTATCCTATCGCGTTGTAATATAGTGTTGATGAGTTTCTTTCCTTCTGTAAATGGCTAATATCTCAAAGTTGTGGGCCAGTGTCTAGTACATAGTTGGTGCTCAGTAGATACTTGTCAAAAAAGGAAATGGCTACATTGACCGGGGCAAGGATGAAAAGTAATGGTGGGTTGGAGACAGTTATTTAGATTGCCCAAAAGTAAAGCAATTGTTACCATTTGTGTGTGCACCTGCCCTTAGGTGGGGAAGTGGAGGGTCTTAATTAATCAAATGTTCTTATTGGGGAAGGAAGGCTTCTATGCAGCAGGTCCTCAGTAGATATTTTTTAACTGAATCAAACAACAACCTAATGTAGTACAGAGATTGTCGATTTTCAAGTACCTGGAATGCTACATACTCTCAACAAGATGGAGCCTAATCAAATCTTCCTTTGATGACTCAGAGAGCTTGTTGCAATTTCATAGGACATTGAGATCCTCGTTCATCATGGCCAACCAACATTATTGGCCGGTACTTCTGTACCGGCTGTGGTTGGAAAGGCAAAGTTTGATTTGTGGCAAACCACAAACTCCTTCCATGCTCAAATAAATATCTCCCTTTTATGGTATCTGAACTGCCCCAATGATCTCTTTGGGAGAGAGGTTTAAGACATTAGATCTGCAGTGTCTCTTGGTAAAATATCAAAACCCAGTGTGGTGAGTAGAATAATGGCCCTGAAAGATGTCTGTTTCTAATTCCTGGACATGTGAATATGTTACCTTACCTGGCAAAACGGACTTTGCAGATGTGGTTAAGGATCTTGGGATGGGCTGAGTAGCCTGGATTGTCCAGGTGGGCCCAATTTAATCATAAGGATCCCTATAAAGGGAAGAGGGAGGCAGGAGATGCAGAGTCAGAGGAGGAGATGTGACAACAGAAGTAGAGGTTCAAGACAGGAAATCACAAGCAAAGAATGTGGACAGCCTCTAAGAGGTGGAAAAAGCAAGGGACAGACTCTCTCACTGGGACAGAGCTCCAGAAGAAACACAGCTCTGCTGACACTGTGATTTACAGTTCTGGAGGATTTCTGATCTCCAGAGGTCTAAGAGTACCACTTGTGTTGTTTTAAGCCACTAAATTTGTGACGATTTCTTTCAGCAGCAATAATAATACAACCAGATTAAACTCTCATGATTCATAAACTACATACATCCTAACGGGAAGTCAGTTTATATGACTTTTTTGATGATTTTTACAATTAATGACAAGCTAGCTGAGGGCAGAAATCTGTTGGGAAGATAATTAGGGGAAAGAAATAAGAAGAGATTGTCTATTATTACTGGTCATTATAAATACCTTTTGCTCTCACATTTAATCCTCACCACCGTGTGAGACAGATAAAAATACTCCCATTTTGTAGATGAGGCAACTGAGGCTCAAATACTTGCACAGGACTCAGATTAGACAATCGGGACTGAGAGAGTGAGGAACATGCACAGTTACTCTGCAGCTAGTACGTGGCAGCGACACGATTGGGACTCAGTTCTAGGGCCTGCTAGTTAGATTCCACAGCATGCTGCCTTCGGAGGCCAGACCTATTGGAGGGGTGTCAGTAGAATGTTACATGGCCGAGTTCTCCTCAGCCAAGGGCACCGTGAGCGTTTGTGTTTTAGATGCAAGCCTTAAGTAATGTTCTCAAAGGGTGATCATGGACCACCTGCATGGGAGTCTCCTGGGTATCTGAATACTGGTTGCTGGCCTTCACCCCCAAACCTGCTGGAGTAAGAGGTGGGGTGAAGAATAGGAAAAATCTGTAGTTACAGCAAGCTCCTTGGGAAGGCCTGATTCCAATAAAGCTTAAGAGACATTCAACTAAGTAAAATCAGGGTCTTTTTTTTTTTTTAAAGATTTTATTTATTTATTTGAGAGAGAGAAAGAGTGCGCATGCGCGAGAGAGTACAAGCAGTGGAGAGAGAGAAGCAGGCTGTCCGTCGAGCAGGGAGCCCGATGCGGGGCTCGATCCCAGGACCCTGGCAACATGACCTGAGCCAAAGGCAGATGCTTAACTGACTGAGCCACCCAGACACCCCAAAATCGGGGTCTTGAAAGGAGGAGATGGCAGTTGATTTACTAGAAGCTTTTGTGACAACCCAGACCACATGCCCATGAAAAGAAAATTCTTACTAATAAACTAGCCCAGCAAATAGTTTTGTTTTAAATGCATCATTGGAAAGATGATTTGCCTTTCTACTAATTATAGGGTTAAACGGTCCTATACAGACCTAACTAGGGGGTGCAAGTGAGAGTGGACGCAACGGGAAAGGAAAGGGGAGGTCAGGGGGCTTGCTCATATAGTAAGCGTAACTCCTGAGGCCTCCTGTTTCCAGAGGGAAGAGAAAATGAGTCTCTGTCAGTCCACTTTGGGGCCCAGGCTTGCATTATGCATTACTTAGGGGATCATTTGTAGTCGCTCCTTCCTGCCACATCTCCCAGCTCCTCAGGCCTCATCTGAGATCAGGAACAGAAAGGCAATCTCTGCTGACATTCCTCCTCCAATTAAGGTTAAGACCAATTAAAGCCCAATTCTGTTCCCAAGCCAAGAGTCCAAATGCTAAGAACTATCCTCTGGCGAGTCCTGGAGGAGCAATCACAAATACCAGCTAGAGGGGGTGTGCAAAGTGCTGCCCCTCACCACCACCCCCTCTTGGGAGAGAGGTGTAGTAACCCCGTGCTCCTGGACCAGGTAATCTGCATGACACTGAATGCCAGCAGCCTCCACCACCATCCTCTCATTTCCTCTAGCTCCACAGACCATGGGCTGACTTTTCACCAGTATCGATTCGATTCCTCCGCTGTTACAGCTCCTTCTGAACCAGACAGAGAAGTGAAGGATATTCAAAAAGAGATTTGCTGCAAGCGCTCTCTTTGCAACTAGCAACCAGCTTTCCCGTTGTTCCCGGTGTCACTCCCTCACAGTTTTGATATTCAGAACTCATCAGAAGGAGCCTCTCTGGAACACAGGCCAAAGCCTTACAGCTGTGTGCCCTGCAGGAGAAAAGCCAGGCCTGCACCTTACTGAGGGCAGAGCCTCTGGAGACTTGCATGAGTCACCTAGTGTCACACAGTCAGTGGCGCTGAGTATCTCCCTCGAGTTTCCTTCTATAGTGAAGCTTTCTGACCACTGGGTCTTGGGCTTGCCTGCCACTTAAAGCTATTACCTAACTACAGAAAAAGGCATTGTTTTATTAGAAATGTAATATGCACCCAGGCCTGTGGGTTTAGTAACCTACTTTCCACTTAAATTATTTAGTATTTTCCTTTTGTCTGCTTCTGATGCTCTGCCAGTGTGGAGCTGGGTGAACTGTGAGAGTGTTTGCCTTCCAGCCACAGTCCTCCCTCTGGCCAGCAATGAAGTCCGCAGTGAAAAATAATTATAAATCACCCAGTATATCTGTTCTTTCTAGTAATCACAGATGCGTTTGCGGCCCTCACCACACTTCAAGATGGACTGAGAACCATTTATTGCAAACGCTGGAACAGGGACATTACGGCAATACCATCCAGCGTCCCCCAAACAACTGCCAACAAACATGGCTCAAGCTCTCTTTTCAGGAAACAGACATAGAGTTTGAAGTACATATGGAAATTTCTCTGAACCCTGACAGGTTAATCTCCAAGACATTTGCTTCTAGCCCCCATTTCTCTCAGTAGCTTTATCCCTTTCTTCTCCTCCCTAGAATGCAAGGAGAAAGTAGGATTTATAGCATCAGCAATTTATCTGAAATAAAAATAAAACCTGTTTTAAAGCATTAATAGCTAAAGAGGCTGAAACATACCATAAATATAAAATCAATCAAGTTTAGAATTTCACAGGAATAACAAATGGATGGCTGTTGGCACAGAGGCCACGGTTGACCACAGAATGACCCAATCTTTATTTCTCTGTCAAGTTAATGTAACAATCATTACTGTTTG
Source organism: Ursus maritimus (assembly GCF_017311325.1). Lineage (NCBI taxonomy): Eukaryota > Metazoa > Chordata > Mammalia > Carnivora > Ursidae > Ursus > Ursus maritimus. Next base: position 6,133,547 of record NW_024423897.1, read on the forward strand.
TTGAACCAGGCATGGTGCCAGATGCTTTGCTAAACATTATACATGTGTCATCTCATTTCGGACTCCCAAAAAACCTAAAATGGGGGTATGGTTATTGTAATCACTCTGCAAATGAGGAAACTGAGACTCAGAGGGGTTACATGAAAATTTGTCCAAGATTCAATGCAGCCAGAGCTCAAACCAATCCTGCTTTCAGGAGATTTTCCTCCCCCTGCCCCTCTTACCTTTGACCTTGCATAATCACTGAATCTACATGTTAAAGTTCTCTGAGATGACCTGCCACTTCTGAGGGCCTAACCTGAAGACCTTCTTGACACAGCCACAGAATGCAGGGCATAGATTTCTTTCAAAGACAGCGATCAGCAGTGAAGATTTCTACAGCTTGGTCCTATTTATTAATGTATCAAGAACAGAACCTGCAATTCTCTGAAGACTTGTCAGCAGACAGATGCCCTAGGAGAAGGGGTAGACTTGCCAAATTAAAATAGCTGCAAGTTGTGAAGCTTAAAATTATACCTTATAAATAATGAGCAAACTGGTCATTAGAAGAAAGTGTTCGGAACAAAATCCCTTCCAGGCTAGGGGGAAAAGAAAACAAACTAACAAAATCTCCTACTTTCCCAGACTATAATTCTTCCCTAGAGACACTTTCCAAAGTGGCGTGATTTACCCAAGTGGAGAGGAACCAAACTACCCTCATTGATTCCATTGATTCTTACAGCTAATTCTTTAAAAAAGAAAGTTGCAGAAGGTCACTAATCTGTGGTGCCCCTGGGTTCTATGACAAGAGGGGCCACAGCAGCACTCCGACAGAGATGATGAAGAGATGGAGAGGGGTTAGGAAGGTGTTTTGTCTTCAGGGAGATGTTGTGGATCATTAATTTCTCGGCCAACTTGCCTGAGTGTATGGTTTATGGCAGTGTCTTGTCACCATTTCTCTTTATAAAAAAGCAAGACTCACCTGCTGAGAAGGAAGTGCAAAGAGCCCACCACAGACCTCCACAGCCTACAGTAGGCCCAAGATTGCTGAGTCCCTATAGGACCTTGAGTAAGCTTCCTCTTGAGGAGGTGCCATCTTTTCTGAGAATGCAGCCTCATGGTCAGAATTGCCCTGCAAGCTAGAAACTACTATGAAGTGCATCAGACAGCTGGGTCATAAAGTGCCCTCCATGCGGCCCAGCCCCGGGTTTGGTCTGGTTCCACAGGGGGTTGTAAGGTCATTAAGGTGTGTCAGGCCTTGATCAGCACCACCTCACCACCCCCACCCCATACACATTTGGCAGGTAGGATCTCACACAGATAGTGACTACTATGTTCTTTCAGCGCAGTATATCTTAGTATGTAAGCTTTGGAGCTGGACAGTGTAGGCACAAATCCTGGCCCCGTCACTTACTAGCATGCTCCTGGCAGAATATTTAACCTCCCCTTGCCTCAGTTTCCTCATGTGTAAAATGAAGTTAACCTCTCTCTCACGGGGCTGTGAGAATTACACGAGACATGAGAAAATTACTGAACTTGAGGATAGTGTCCACAGTACAGATGACACTTGGTAAATGAGAGTAGTAGTAGTTCTCCCTGTCTTCCTGCCACCCCTCCTCTCTCTCCACTTCCTCCTCCTCCCCACCTTCCTACTTCTCCTCATTACTGTTATTGTTATTCACTTAAATACCATATGTCCTTACCTAACACGGTGCAGGACTCTCATTCTTTCTTTTTTCTTAGAATAAGACCCCCGGTAATAGCCAAGCCCTGGGCTAAAACTTTTGATCCCCCTTTAGGAAAAGCAAAGGACTGGGAGTCAGGAAGCCAGGCTTAGATTCTGATCATAACTCATGGTGTGGCTTCGCTTTGCCAATCCCTTTGTCAGTTAAACGGGGATAACCATCTTCCCATCGTCCTGGGCTATTGTAAGGGTAAAATAAAAACACAGATCCGAACTGCATCCAGAACCTGGCTCTGTTGTTTGCTTATATACCTATGTATTTATTTACTTTTTCTTCTCACTATTTCTTCTTCTAGACAAACTATGACTTAGGCTTCTCATGCCTTCCAATTACCTAGAAAAACATCCTTCTACTTTTCACCTACCATGATGGCTGAAGCATTGATCTGTCAGCTAGATTAGTGAGATGCCCTCAAGAAGAAAACCTGAAAGCTCTCTTCCATNCCTGCTTTACACACAGCTCACTTTCTAAGTGCAGTGTGGTGCCATGCACAGGCATCTTGGGCAGAAAGGGCTCTAAGTCTCCCCAGTGAACTGGGCACCCCTGAACCAGGTGTTAGGTATTTCATGCATCTTCAGAGGACTAACCTCACAGACCTTGAGTGCTCTAGTCTATCTTAATAGTGTCAGGCCTGAATCCCATATTGTAACAATTTCTTGACTACCATTTGCCCCAAGCTGTGAGCCAGAACTCTGCACAAGCTAAGAACTCAACACTGCTCTTCTCCCTGTGGAATATGAGTGGCAGAAGATGGTAAGGGTGTCAGGGTGGGGAGATTAAGAGGAAGAAAAGAAGTGGAGGTGAGGTTGGAAAAGTTACTGGTGTTCTACCTTGATACTAAGCCCAAGTCAGACAGTCATTCCCCAGAACTACAAAGAACCCTCTGCTAAGAGTTTATTTGAATTCTTACCAAGTAGGCAGCTTATTCCCCTTTTCAAGAAGTTGTTGAATTGGTGTGGGTTGGCTAAGTAAGAAGTTGAGGGGTATCTTCTCTTCTCTACCCAGCTTCAAAATGAAAACAAATGAGAGAGGGGTCACTGCCCCTGCCCATTTATAAGGCAGCTGCTACCAAAACAAAATATACTCCCTCTCCTCCCCTCCAAACTAAACAGTAGTTTGTCAAATGGATGAAAAAGAAAAAAGTGACAATTTTCCTTTATGTTAATAAATTGCTTTGGCCTAAAAGACATTAATCAGTTTCTTTCCAAATTGTACATGCTTCCCTATACTCTGCTATTTGCCTGGCCTTGAAAAGAAAGTCACTTTCAATCCCCTTTAAATTGTCAAGACCAGTGGGGATAGTTGCAGGAGGAGGGTAGGGAGCTCCCTAAGCCCTAATGATTATAATGGAAGCCTGTGGTGTTTCCATAGAAACATAAAAAGTGTATTCTTCCCTGAATGTATATGGAGGGGAGGAGTGAAGAGCGATGTTGCTGACAAGGTGTACAATTACTGAAGAGCTAAAGATATGAGTGAGGAGGTAAGGCATTCTGTTCCTAAGATAAGAAGATAAAAGTCTTAGTGAAGAGTGAAGTGGGCAGACACCATATCCTACATGAAGACATTTCACCTGTTATTGTTCCATCTGCACAACTACCCAGTGAAGTAGCTTTATAGTTCCTGCTTTCAACTGAGTCTCAGAAAGAGTAGCAACTTGCCCAAGGTCGCCCAGCCGGTAAGTGGTATATCCTTAGTTCAAACCCAGGAGTGTTCCACTTGAGAGTCCCTGTTCTATTCTCTGTATTGGGCTGAACTTTATTTATTTTTTTTTAAAGATTTTATTTATTTATTTGACAGAGACAGCCAGTGAGAGAGGGAACACAGTCAGGGGGAGTGGGAGAGGAAGAAGCAGGCTTCCAGCGGAGGAGCCTGATGTGGGGCTCGATCCCACAACACCGGGATCACGCCCTGAGCCGAAGGCTGACGCTCAACGACTGAGCCACCCAGGTGCCCCTGGGCTGAACTTTAAATTGTGATGGTGAGACAGAGTTAACATTCTGTCTCCTGGCTCTTCTCTCTCCAGGCATGCCAGTTCTATACATATTCTGGAATCCCCCAGAGCATTATTTTTTCTAATTGGTATTGGGACACTATTGTGAATCTTAACAAACTCAAGTGGTTTGTTGTTGTCATTCGTTTGTTTGAACTGTCAAGTCAGAGAAAAGTTACATATAAGGAAAAGAAGGAGGCCAGTTGATGTGTATGTTCATAAAATTTGGTAGAGATGTAGGCATGAACAGCTGGGAGGTAGGGGTACCTGAGATAAATGGAAAGTAATTTGTAAAGCAATTGTTAGTTTAATCATCTATCTCACATGCTGGGATGTAAAATCCATGAGAACAGCATCCACATCTTTCTATCTTACTATTATCCCTGCAACTGAGCAGTGTCAGGCCAAGAGCAGGATAAATAGCTGGCTGGCCAGCTGGCTGGCTAGATGGCAGGTAGGATGGATGGCTAGATGGTATGTAGGATGGATGGATGGATGGATGGATGGATGGATGGATGGATGGATGGATGACTGGTTAGATAAATGGATGGTTGGCTGGCTGGCTGGCTGATTGGATAGATGGATGGATTATCCTATACCATAAAGCACAGGACATTCTGAGAATGAGCAGGAAGTACCCATTTTCTTGGGCTCTATATGTTGCTCTAGGATGGAGGTTATTTTTGTGCTTTGGGGGGAAGGCTAGGAATATTTTCGGAGGTAGCAGAACTGTGAATGTGGATGTCCCCTATCTGTGAACTAGTGCTAGTGGGGGTAAGAATCAGAGTTTGCAACTTACTGCTTTAAATACTTTCCTTGAAGCAATGCAGAGGTTGTTGGAGACCAACTCTTCCCCAGCCTCTGAATCCATCTCCTTAAGTTCCTACTGGTGAGGGTGAGATGCAGGTAGTACAGATAAAAATTCACCCCATTCCCAGAGATAAAGAGGAGTGCAGTGCTGGATAATGCATCCTGGAAGTGAAAGCCTCAGTTCTTGATTTTGTGGTTGCCTCTGTTTGGTGACCTGGCAAATCCTGGGCTTTGGTTACAATGTCCCTAATTGCTTTTGATGTTGACTGGCATTTACTGAAGACACAAAGCCCCTGGGCTACCAGTATCAGGAGGCCAGAAATAATGTCTATCTATCTGTCTACCATTCCTTCCCTAGCACTTAGCACAGGGTCTGGCACATGGGTGATACTCAATAAATATTTGTTGAATGACTGGCTGAATACTTGGTGCCTTGTTCTGAGCTGAGCGTTGTACATGCATATCCTTTAAACTTCACTGAAATCCTATGAGTAGGTACCACACTCATTTTGCAGATGAGAACACTGTGGCTTAAAAAATAATAATAAATGACTTCCCCAAGATTTCACAGCTAATCAGTTGTGGAGCTTTGCTTTGAAAAATATAGCCATTATATAGGTCATCCAGCAGGAGCATGTCCCTATAGAAGAGACCAGGGAGGAATGGAAAAGAAAGGATGACATCAAGGAGGAAATCTGGGTGAAGCTTATCAAAAATACAGAAACCAAATAATCAGAAACAGCTTCCCAATGCTCCCTAAGCACTGACATCCCACCACTCTGGCTGCAAAACATGCCATCTGGCTCTTCTGACTCTTTAGCTTCTTCCATTTTGGGATGCCCATTTAGGGGCTTCATTAGTCATATGTGACAATCATGATTTGCCTTTCCAGAAGCACTTACTCTGATCCCGGGTCCCTGTGAGGTGACATGGGGATAGTAGATAAGGACAAGTGTCCCTTCAATGATAGCCCTTATTGTCCCTTGCTGGGTAGAAAGGCTTCGGACTGTCCTGCCACATCACAAACCAATGTGAGGGTCTTCTGTCTTCCATAAGAAACATTTCATTTCCCTCCTTGCCAAGCAAGGAGAATGAACTGTTTCTGTGACTCTGCATTTCCTCTACTTTCCACACTCCTATACTGGTTACTCATCTTGGGCCATCTGAGGCCTCTAGAATGAAACCAGGTGGTAACACAGCTAAGAGCTTAAGAGTCTTCTTATAATCATCTCAGCAGTGGAAACCCCTCCATAAGTAAATCTCCTAGGGAGGAAAGTGGACAATTAAGAGCAGAGAGAGCCCATGCACAGCGTTCAGGGGCATCTGCAGGATTCATTCTTTCTGGCCCGCTCTCCAGCTTCTGGGGAAACTGAGACAGATTATGAGTCAAGCTGACAAACCCTGACACACCTGCAGGCCTGATTCTCAAGCCCTCAAGGACACGGAAAGTGTGAGTACCTAGTGTGAGCACCCACTGTGAACAAGCCAGAGCTTCTGTACTTCCTGACTTCTGACTCTCTCAACCCTTGGGAACCACCAGTCCCAAATGCATCATGTTTCCCTCACAGACCTGTGTACAGATAATACAATGGAGTCTGTACATCAATGACTCCAAAACACACAAATAAAATAGCAAAGAAAAAATGAAGATTAAGAAATGTCCATTAAAGGAAAGTATTTAAATATGTCTATGAGGTAAGTGTATATGGAAAGCCCTCCAAGCCACATTGTTAAATTGAGAAGCAAGGCAGAGAGCAAGACATAATGTATTAGTGGTAATAATGGTAATGATGATAATAATAACAACACTAATGGGAACTAACAAATATGGAAGGCTTACTATATATGAGGTACTGCTCTAAGTACTTCCTTTGTATTCTCTCACTTAGTTAATATACATATTAATTCCAAAGAAAGTCTTTGAGATTGTTGCTGCTATTATGTCCATTTTATTGATGAGGAAACTGAGTTGTCAGTTTTATTGTATATCCGTCTATATTATTTTAATCTTCTATAATGAGGCAGTTTTTGTGCAAAATATATAAAAAGAATTAACAATTAATAGCATTAAATAAATGTGCGAGAGAGATTGGAGCAATATTTACTGAACACCTACTCTCAGGCTGCCATATTACGAGTCTCATTTGGACGTAAGCACAACCCCAAAAGGGAAGCATTTCAGCTGCCAGTCCAATCCATGAGGAACTGGAGGTTGAGAGGGCTGGCACACGATCTTCCCACGGTCAGCAGTACCTGAGCATGTGGGACTAGATCTCAAAGCCTACACTCTCCCATGTCAGTCGGACACTTGGTGATGCGAAATCAATATATGCTGACTTGAATTTACTTCCCTTCCTTCTCCTCTCTGTTTTTCAGTGTAGAATATGATTTTCGGCAGCAGGAAGGCAGGTTCCATGAAGTTCTACAGAGTCTGGAGGAAGCGGAACCAGTGGAGGAGACATCTCCCCCACCAAAGTCCCCAGCAGAACCTCCAGTCCCTGAGAAACAGGACTTAAGGAGGAAAACCAAGAAAGTGAAGAAGAAATGCTTCTGGTGGATCTGAGCTTATTGGGTCCATTCCCTTTGCCCTCCTCACAAACCTCCCCAAGGTGGGGAAACCACTGCCCTCAGGCCTTCTCTACTTCTTAGCACAGGCCCCAGGTAGTTAGCCATTCAACTTGTGAAATGGGAAAGACTCGGGGCTGGTCTATCTGCTGCTGGACACCTGACCACTAATCTCACCTGAATGAGTGACGTTGCTTGCTGAGGACTTCATGGACCCTAGAGTGACCACTTGCCTAGTTCGCTGTCACACATGACCAGGCCACATCCTTGTTTGAGAGTCTTGGTTCCTACCGTGAGCAAAACCCTATCACATTTTCCAGCACCTCCATGATGCTAAACACTTCCTTCCCATCCTGGGTTCATCATCCCAAAAGAAAAAAAAAAAATGTTGTGCATAAAAGGAAGATAGAGGAGCATTATAAGCAGATAACCCAGAAAAAATTTAGACACATAAACTGGCAGTTTTCTAAGATATTGGCATATAGAAGCACAACAGACGTAGGTAGGGCATAAAAATACAAGATCACCTGGTGGTTGGGTCATTTTCATTTTTAATTAGCCTTCAGATCCCAAATCAAGGATGTGTCATCTCGTGCTGTGTGGGCTTTACAGTCTGTGGCAGAGTGAGGTTACAGCAGGTTATAAGGAACTTGGTGGTATGGCTATCCTGCAGTTGTAACTGATGCAGGGCCTGCCTTAAACCATCATGTTCTCAGCCTGGGGCCTGAGACATGTCGGCAAATGGGTGGGACCCGGTTTGGGCTTGTACTTTAAGATTCCGCAGTTAATGTCCCTGCAATATTTAAGACCATGAGATTCAGCAGCTTGTCTGTCCATTTCATCTTACCAGTAACATAAAACTAAGATAAAACACAACACAGGTTCTTGTTCATTCATCCCAGCGACAGCCTTGTTCCAAAGTATACTAATCTTCACAATCTCCCTTTGTGATGACCAGGTGATGGTCACCTGATTGAAGAAGCAGCAGGACTGGGGATGAGGATATATTTTTTTTCCATTTTAGTATTAAAGACCTTTCCTTCCCAAAGTCTGAATTCTTTTGAAGTCTGACTCATTCTTTTGGCAAGACCCTCATTCATGTCAGTCCAGTCAAACTTGCATGGCTGAACAAACTACTAAAGTAATAGAATTAATTGCTACATACTCTTGGGTATAAGGGGTAGGTTAGAAAGTCTTGTATCCTTTGCATTAAATTCTCTACCAGCCTGTGGTTGCATTGATGCTGCTTAGAAAAGGGGTCCTAAAGCTCAACAAGCATTCGGTGAAGAAGGCATTTCATAATCCCCTTTGCTGAAGATCAGGTGTCTGAGTTAGAGTCTGCAGAGTGCACGTGGGATGTACGTACCCCACTGCAAATTGAGACTAACTGAACAAACCACGCCGACAGCTTCACCTTTCCCTGTCACCGTGCTGCAGTGCACAAAGCTATTTCAGTGGGAGCGAGAGGGAAATTTGGCAAAGAGTCTCAGCTTGCACTATTTAAGTCTTGGAATGTCATTCAAGATGTTCTCATTCTGTTTCTAGTGTAATGTTTAAACCCACAAAATGAGACCGGAATACATAACACTAAGTTGGAATTAAGATAAATACACTTGTCATACTTAAGAAGTCACATTTCAATAAGATATGCTACCACTGGCTAAAAGCCACAGATCTTTCTGTATCCACACAATCAACTCTCAGTTGGCCTCAACAGTGGAAAAGAACAGCACAGAAGATAATCCAGTAAGACAAGATCATTTGGGATCTCTTATATAATTTTATCTCATAGTAGAGCTTCCATCTTAATTTGCTTTGTTTACGCTAAATTTCAAATTAATTTGTATTCTCGGGTAGCATGCTAGAATGAAAATAATCCTGTTCCTGGAATTAAGAGACCCAGACAACAGAACAGTCTATTGCACTAACCGTGGCAAATTGCTTAAATTTTCAGGACCTGTCTGTCCACTCTTGAATGGAGATGTAAATACCTACTCTACCTACTTTATAAGCTCTGTGCACATTCCAACATCAAAATAAGCAGAATGCAGAATGAACCAGAGCTGAGCGAGATCACTTGCCTGAGTTAGCCGGGAATGATGAAGTGTCTGAGGTAACTCACACAAAAAGGATAATCCAAGCCTTGGATAATGAAGCTCCCTTTGTCATACACTTACACTGAGTTGGGGACCTGAGATAAATCCTCAACTGAATTAAATGAAATTGGGGTTGGAAAATGCTGACATTTCGAGAACAACAATGAAAACAACAACAACAAAACAACAACAACAAATGAGGCTATGACAATTCTATACCAAAGCACAACACAGCACTGCTCAGGCCACCAACCTGAAATCGGGAAGGGGGTCTCTTCTGAATATTGAACATTTTAAATAGTTGGGAGGGAAATGTGTTCAGTAAACAACTTTCTGCTGAACAAAAATGATCATCTCTATGTTTCGAACACACGGTTCCAGATGCCAAACCTCTATACTCACCTACCGTGTGAAATCACTTCTTTGTAAAATATTATGTAACTTCTACCATGATATTCTAGAGAAATGCTGTACTTGAGGTTATATGGTTTTATGGAGAGATATTAATTTGGAAAAAAATTACTTTTATAAAATTGAAGGGAAAAAGACCGATACATCAACTTCAGTTGCAGGAGTTTATGTAGCTGCTTTCTCTGTAGTTAAAAAAAATAGGTACTCACTATACTTGGAACTTCATACCAGCTCATCTATAGAGCACCTTCTTAAAGACTATGTACAATGAAAGGTTTTGTAAATTTCTAAACTGTTTTAAATGGGATATTATCTTTTGCAATAAACTTACATATTTTTCCTAGGCTTTAAGACTCCATTACTAGCTTGGGTTGATTTGGGTTATAAAATTTAAACTTAAGAATGACTCAATGGTTCTAGTGACAGGGATAGTTTTCATTATAATCCCTTCTGTACGTTTCCCAGGAAAACAAATTAACAATGAACACATTTAGAACTTCGTGCCTCAATGATCACATGAAGCCCCACGTGTTCTGGGAGCAAAGGAGGTAGTTTAAATCAATGGAATAGTTCCTAGCTTCATTCACATGGATATACTTTCATGATTTCTTATCATTATTTTGCCCATACAATTTATTCAATATTTTTTAAATTTTTCCCATAATTTTCTTCTTTAAAAGGCAGCTATATCACCACCATAAGGAAACCAATATGATGTTCCAAAAATAGAAGATAAAATTAAAATAATTTTATTGAATTCTTGCTAAGATTTTTGAGTGTTGAAGGTGTTAAGCCTGAGACCAGCTCTCCTTGTTAAAAAGGGAGATTAGCAAATATTCAACACATGCTAAAGCCACTTTAACACCAAACACATTTTCCACTTAACTAATCGGGATGTTTGAGAGAGAATTGAAAAGAAAACAACTTTCCCATCCTGTGATTCATTTTTTTTCCCTTCATTGTCCATGAGCCATCTAAAGTCAGCTTGTCTACCAATTTAAGGTGGGAGGAGTCTTGGGCATAGCATCAGAAGTCTTGGGTTTGACACTATTCTGCCACATTCTTTTTGCTAGGTGGCTTTGGGAACGTTAACCTCTGTGAACTTCTGACTCCTTTTCTTATAATACTGAATATAACCTTTGCCTTACAAGGGTGTCTGACACTTAAGTGAATGAAAGTTCTGAGCACAATGTAGAGCAAACAACAGGTGCTCAATAATTGCATATTCATTCATTTGCTGATTGAAGTAAATTGGGAGAGAAGATGCAAGACGCCTTCACGGGGCTGCAGCGGGCTTTCAGAAACAAGCTTAAGGTTTTCTCAGGGCAAAAAATGGTGTGGATAAGGAATGAGCTCTTATTAGGACCAGAAACCACAATAGTGAATATTCCCTGACGAAGTCCTCAGTGATCCAGAAGAATATGGAGGCATATCAAGCACAGCATAGAGCTCTGAGAAATAAAAGATCCTTGTTGTGTGGAATCAAGTATCCTTGAGGTGAAAGACACTACAAGAGCTAGGTGCCTGACATTTTAAGCTATGAGGCTGTCAAGTAAGGCTAGATGAGTCGTCCAAGGGCTCACAATAATAGCTCAGGGAAGTTAGTCCTGGAGCAGTGTAGTGGTGGGAGTAATATGGGAAGCCTACTGGACACCATGACCCAGGGCACTCCCAGGAACCACTGACACTAAACTTGAGACCCATTCTGACTGGCAGGTTCAACTGCCTCATTAGCTGAGCAGAGGCCTCAATACGGCCTTTGCTTAGAAAGGCTTTCATTTCGAGCTGCTCAAGGCAACTTGCTGTATACCAAAAACATATTTCTTTTTTTAAGTCCCAAGAAACATAGATTTTTCTTTTTTATGATCATTATGCTCATAAAGCATGGCTTGCAATAAAAAGAGCTGTGGGACGAATCCACACCCAACCAACTGTTTGTGTTTGGTGTAAACCATGTTTGACAACTTAATGCTCATAAGTCCTTTCGGGTTGCATCTCAATTTCATCCCTGTCTTTCAACCAGCTTACAGATTGAATTCCTATTGGTCACATCTATCACCACTACTCCTGAGGTTTCCCAAATACATGATTTCGGCCTGTCTCCTACAGGACCCTCAGTCCATGAAGAGCAAACTTAGAGCTTGGTTTTCACACTCCCAGACTAAGTCAGGTGCCAAGATAAGCATGCCTCTCCTCCAATACTGCCATCCTATTCCAAACTCCTCCTCTTAGTTGGCCTCCACAAGTGTGTTCCTACTGGTCCCCCAACATGTACTCCCTTTCCCTTCCAGCACATTGTCCATACTGTAAGCAAAGGCAATCACTGCAAAATTCAGATCTGATCCATGTCACACTTTGGCTTCCTGATAAATTTAGAAAGTAAGACCAGGTCTGTCACCACAAACCTAGAAGGGCTCACCTCCCTCTCCCATGTAAGTGCCCATCTCAGGCACTTTCTCTGTCTGCTCTACAGTCACATTGAGTCACCTTGGCTTCCTTGGACCCATTATGCTAACACATCCTTAAGGGTCTGTGTAAACTTTTCCTTCTGCCTAGAATAATCCACACTATGTCATCCTCCCTGCCCCGTTTTCAGCTCTGTTGGGGCGTCCCCGGTAAGGTTTTCTAAAACCTAGATCACATGAAATACCCCTCCTGTACAGTCACCTGGCACCAGGATCCCTAGATCAAAGTTCTTGACACAGTTGACCTTGTACATATGTTTGTGCCATTCTTTGATGACCGTGTTTCTCTCTCATAGCCTATAATCTTCTTAAAGTAGGAATCCCACTTATTTTTGCTTACCTTTGTATCTCTAGCACTTAGCACAACAGAATTAAAATATCTGTTGCAGCAATAAATTAATGAATGAATTGGATCCAATGGACAGACATGAAAAAAATGATTCCCAGTTTTTCCTTTGTCTATTAGTTCTCATATACAGGTGGTCCCACTGGAGTGTATAGGCTCTGTTTTTCCCCCAGGAACATCCGTTCTTCCACTGACTAGCAAGTATTGTGCCCAGGGCTTGTAATTCTACTATGGTCCAGTGGCACTCAGGACCCAGGAACATCAAGCCTCTATCATCCTACCCTCACTGCCAACCTCCAATACCTTTATTCTGAATATTGACAGTCTGGCTTAACCTTGTTTCAGAACAAATTGCCATGATAATTAAATCCCAATGCATTTTGCACATTTTACCAAGATACTGCTTTACTGTATGAAAGAGAAAATTAGCTTTGAAATTAAAGCAGATTGTTAACTATTTTCTCTATAATGTTTCCATTAAAATGACAAAATTTATTACATGTGACCTAGTCCATTTTATACAAAATACAATTTAAAGGAGACAGGGTCTGTCTAACTGAAGAAGCATGTTGGGCAGAGCGTTTTGCCTTGGCTTAAGCCACAACTAAAATGAAAAGACAATAAGCATCACACCAAAGGATTATTTGTTCCAAAGCAAATAAAAGGTTTATCATCATGAATGGCCTCACCAATTCTCAGAATCCATAACTATATTAGATTAAATTTCACTCAAATTAAACCAGAATATTTTTTCTCCTGGCAAAATCTCAATATGCATTTTTTAAATCATCAGCTAAACACAATGACCTCCCATTGGTGTTCGGACTTGGTTTCCCAGGTAGCACATGCGATACTGTGAGACCCTGGTTATGCTGACAGAAAAGGCTTCTTTCTCCTGAGCCAAATGGGGTGAGTCATTTTAATTGTTGAAATTGAGAGTGTTTCATATAACTCTTACACCAAGTACCCCAAGCCTGACTGAATCCAAACCCACATGCAGAAATCTCATATGGGTGATGGAAAAGAGGGGATGTCATGAGCTGTTGTCCTTGTTTTCTGTTTTCTTGTTTGTTTCAAGATGGAAAACAATATGCTTTTTGCAGTTAGGGATCAAAGGGAGCAGATTCAAAGCCATGCAATGAACTCGTCACTGACCAGACTGGATTTCCTGGAACGGATCTCTCCTTCCACTCTACAACTACGCATCCTTAAGCGCCAGGAAAACTTCTCAGATGAGCCCCAGTCCATAATCACTTTTCTTCGGCAGTTCTTGATTCCCTTCTCTGTGCTGGTCAAGAAAATCGTAGACACAGCCCTTGCTTCATAGAGCTTATTATGGTCCAGTGAGGGGAGAAGGGATCCGACAATAAGCACACTGCCTTTTCTGATTCTTGCTCCTGGATGTCGCGCCCCAGCCCCCACTCCTCCTTCTGACCTTCTTAATGCTGTCCTTGTTATTCTCTTGGGATGATTATTTGTCTTAAATTATAGCTATTTCTAGTTCTCCCCTTGTTTGTTTTCCCACCATATGTGGTGTCCTGAGAGTAGGAACTGCTTTCCTCACGTTATAAAGTCTTAAGTGCGGGAGGTCCTTGTTTAACTGAAATGAATGACTTTGCCATCATGAGCCCTTGTCTGTTCCATGCAGACCCCCGCACTGTACTGGCTTTAAAGGGCTACTTTCCCAGAGACCACAGTCTCTGGGAAAAAAAAAACTGAGGGCCTCAGAGGGGAGGGGGGTGGGGGATTGGGATAGGCCAATGGGTATTAAGGAGGGCACGTATTGCGTGGTGCACTGGGTGTTATACGCAAACAATGAATCATGGAACATTACATCAAAAACTAAGGATATACTGTATGGTGACTAACATAATAAAAAAATATTATTTAAAAAAAGGGTAAGAACCATGTGGCCCTCTCAATAGATGCAGTAAAATCATTTGACAAAGTAGAACATCCGTTCATGATAGAAACCCTCAACAAAGTAGGCACAGAGGGAACATAACCCCGACATCATAAAGGCCATCCATGTAAAACCCACAGCTAATATCCTTCTCAAGGGGGAAAAGTTGAGAGCTTTTCCTCTTGGTCAGGAACAAGATAAGGATGTCCACCTTCACTGCTGTTATTTATCATAGTACTGGAAATCTTAGCTTCAGCAGTCAGACAACAAAAGAAATAAAAGGCACCCAAATCAGCAAGGAAGAAGTCACACTTTCACTATCTGCGGAAGACATGATATGCTATATAGAAACCCCAAAACAGTCCACACACACACACAAATTCTAGAAATGATATACAAATTCAGCAGAGTTGGAGGATAGAAAAAGAACATTCAGAAATCTGTTGCATTTCTGTACACCAATAATGGACCAGCAGAAAGAGAAATCAAGGAAATGATCCCATTTAAAATTGCCATAAGATAAAGATAAACCTAACCAAAGTGGCAAAAATACGTACTCTGAAAACTGTAGAAAACTAATGTAAGAGATCGTAAAGGACACAAAGAAATGGAAAAGCGTCCCACGTTCCTGGATTGGAAGAAAAAATATTGTTAAAATGTCTATACTATGCAAAGCAATCTGAAAATTTAATGCAATCCCTATCAAAATACCACCAGCAGTTTTCACAGAGCTAGAGTAAATGATCCTAAAATTTGTATGGAACCAAAAAAGACCTTGAGTAGCCAAAGCAATTTTGAGAAGGAAAACCAAAGCTGGAGGCATCACAATTCTGGATTTCAAGCTATATTACAAAGCTGTAGTTCTCAAAACAGCATGGTCCTGGCACAAAAGCAAACAAACCCATCAAAGGAACAGAATAGAAAACCCAGAAATGGACCCACAAGTATATGGTTAACTAATCTTCGACAAAGCAGGAAAGAATAGCCTAAAGAAAATAATTAATTAATTAATTTTTTAAAAGGGCTACTTTCTCTTATAATTTTCCAGCTCTGTCAGATCTAGCCCCCTTCTGGCTGCCTGGGGATCTCCCTAAGACACACATCTGGCCATTCCCTGGCTTCTATATCTCTAACAGCACCCCGCCACCATCCTAGAACATAACATTCCTCCCACAGCAAACAAGGTTCCTTGCAATCTGACTCCAACCTGGTAGGCGTTGCCTAACTTCCTGCTACTCTACTTCCCTCTATGCCTGCCTCCTTGTCACCTTCCAAAAAAGTCAGAGGCTACTGCATATCACTGACTTAGCACTGTTGTTTTGTCTACCTGGGACATTGTTCCAGTACCTATCTTTCATGGGAAATAATTTTCATTTGGGGAAAATAAATGAATATTAGCCATATTACTACTTATTATGATAATAAAGCCTCTAGTTTCTTGAAGTTAAAATGGGTTGTTATTAAATGCTTTCCTTCCATTAATTGATTTGTTTCAAGGTAGCTTACAATTACCCCCATTTTCCAGGCACATAATTGAGGCTTGGAGGAATATAAGTAATGCGTCCAAATCTGTAAGTATGAGGTGGGGAAGGCTGGAGTTGCTTCAAGGTCTGCCAAACTTGGGAGCTTGGGCTCTTACCTCCTATGGCAGACAGTGAGTTGCAATTTAAATGTCACCTCCTCTCTGTAACTTTTTCTGATCATCCCCCGCCCCTGCCATGGGATTAGTCACTCCGTCCTCCGAGTACTCACGGCGCTTTGAACAGGCTGCTGCTTATATTATCTTGACATTTCTTTTGTCAATCTCTCATGCACATTTCCACCAGGGAGCAAAGTCCTAGGGGACAGAAATTGTCGTCTGCATCTCTACAGCCTTTTAGGTATTTATCACATTGCCCGAGATGCTGTAAATGCTTCATATATGTTTGTTGAATGAACTGGGAGAAAATACGAAGATGAAAATGTTAAAAGGAAAAACAGTCTGTGGTAGAGAGACCAGGACAAGGCCAGGAGTCCTGACTTCTGCTCTTGATTTTCTGCACAATTTTGAACAAGTACTTTCACCTCCATCCCCCACATCTGTCTTTAAAATGAAACCATCTGCCTTTCTGGTTTCACAGGCTGGTTAGAAGAAAAGTAAAATTATATACATGAAAATGCTTCACTAAGTTTGACTATCTCATTAATTCCTATTTTTAAAGAAATAGTGTTTGAGGGTTTTTTTCCTGATTATAAAAGGAAAGCAAAATCATTTTAGAAAAAGTGAAGCTACAGAAATGTACACATCATGTGTCGCTTAAGCAGAAGATACAAAAATAATTTTAGCTTCAGAGCATGGCCCCCAGGCCTGACCTCTGGGAGATCCAGGGCCTCTGATGAGGGGCCACACATCTTCCCCTCCCTGGCTTTTAGGGTCCCTGATGACTTTCTTGATGTTGTTAGGGTCCTCTGACCCTTGCTCTATATTTAAGACATAGAATTTCCTCATGTTATTAAAAAATCACCATAAAAATTTAATGACTGCACAAATGCATCATTACATGAATGTAGCATAAATCTAGAAAAAAGGGTTCTGATCTCGAAGGGTCATTTGACAGAATTAATTTCTTCGAGTCTCTTTAGAAGGCCAGTGCCCCAGACAGAACAGCATGGACCGGACCCGTGTAGGGGAAGTCGGCTGCATTGGAGGTTGTGCCAACAGGGTTTCTCAAGGGGCAGCTCCAGTCCCTCAACAACATTCCCACAGGGAAGGACCCTCTGTGATGGGATTTCTCCTTCTAACCTGGGACTCAAGACTTTGTAACAGACATACGGTGACCAGTTTCATCTCAAGGGGGCTTTATTCACAGCCCAGCTATAGCAATAGCCCAAAAGTACTTCCCAAATCCAGGAGAGATCCCAAGCCAGGGCCACAAAATAGTTTGTCATCTGATTCATAGCACTTGCGTCAAAGCAAGAGAACACTCCAGCACTGAAGGAGAATAATACAGGCTCTTATTTACCAAAGGCCTGATAGGTGGTAAGCCCTGTGCAATGAGCTTTACACAGACTTTTTTTCTTCAATCCTCACTGTGGGATTGATAGGTAATAACTATTATTAATCCCATTTTACAGATAAGGGCACTGAGAAGCAGAACTGTCAAGTGAAGAGACTTCCTAGCCCTGGAATAAGGCCTTCTCACTCCTTAAGAAAAGGAGGACCAGGTCCCAGCTAGTAAAAGTCTTTCAAACTCCAGATCTATGCCCCAACTCCACAGCCCTTAAAAAAGCAATATTAGGCATGAGAGTGATCAGTCAATTCCCAAATGGCAGACATTCTAAAATTCTTAAGTTTCCAAAGTTCCCCAAGGACAAGCAAAGGCTGATCTCTCTTCCAGTGCCAGATAATAGTATAGGACATATAGTAAAGTCTTACCTTTAATAACACATTTAAAATAACTTGTTCAAATCAGATCTGTCCAGCTCCATTTACAGAATTTAAAAGGCACTGAGATATTTGGAAGTAATTTTGTTAGGATGATGATGTACCAGTCATGCATTTCCTAAGTACTCATTTTACAATTTCCAAACTTGGTCTCTGCCTCTCCCTCTCTGGGTGCTGAGAACGGCAGCATAGGAAACTTGCTGCTTGCCAGTGGAGGTCTCAGCTCACCTCCCCTGTAGAACCACAAGGCATGTGTCCTGGTGCCAGGTGCAAGACTGTCACGGTGGCAGCAGCAACAGGAGTGTGCTTATTATTATCTAGGAGCATTCTGTCCTCAGAGCAGAGGTCTGCTTGACTGGGCAGACCGGGGAGGATGCAGTAGCTGTTTTAACAAATTCAGGAACCTCATACTTCCTGTTAATTCCCATCTCTGTGGCTCATCATGGAACAGAAGGAAGGTTTGGAGAATGAAACAAGCTCTTGTTTATGCCCCAGCTCTGAAACTTAATTTCTCTGAAAGAATTCTACCACACAGGGCTAGTAAATTATTTGGGAATTTTCTATAGAAAAGCTTTATATGAAAGCTTGACATGAAACAAATCTTCTCTCATCTTATTTTTTAAATTAGAATTCTTTTAAAGCTAGACATTACTCTGTACTTTCAATTAGTTTGTTCTTTCCATTCATTCACTTTCATGGCTTGGATAAATGACTGCCACCTGCTAAACCCTGGGCCTACAGACAGGAACCCCAAAGATAATGGGATATAGTCACTTTCCTCAAGAATCTCAGTCTACTGTGGAACATAGATAGGTAAAGAGAAAATTTCATTCTGATATGGCAATGCTATAATTGAAAAATAGGACAAAGAACAATGAGGTCACTGAAGAAAGATGATCTTGAGGAATGAGAGAAGATTTCATAGACCGTGAGATGGAAATAAGGCAAAAAATGCTGCTCCCTCTTACAAACCCCTAACCTTTCCTCTCCACCTATTCGAATTTTTCATGCCATTCTACCCAATTACATGAAGTCTGCTTTAATAACTGACTTCTGCACTAAGCTATGGGTTCCTTGGAAGTTGAGATACTGATTCATTTTTTGCATATATATTTTAGGCCATGTACTCCTTGGTATGCAATTACCACAATCTTAATTAAAACAAAGGCTCCTCACCCAGAGGACAGCACCCTCTATATGACCAGATCACGCAGCAGCCCAGCTACCCCAAGCTAATGATGCCACCTCTTGTTTACCAACTGGAATTTCAAGTCTCTCGTATGTTTATTCTCTTTCTTAACCTTATCTCCCCCTAACACATACACACACATTTACTCTCTTAATTTTTCTCAAGTTTTATATCAGAAAAACAATGTCCCAGACATGTACAGTGAAATGCTTAAAATGGGGGCTTCGAACTCTGTAGACTTGGATTTGGACTCTATCTTCCTCCTTCTCAGGTATGTGATACTGGACAAGAGGCTGAAACCCTCTGATCACTGTTTCCTTTCTGAGAGGGGATCATAATTTTTGTCAACCTCACAAATGAAATGTGATAATATCCTCAAAGTGCCATCTCTGCCACAAAGTAAGCACCCTAGAAATGTTCATTGTGATTATCACCGACATGTGCATCCTCTGAGGAGAATGAATACATCCTCCCCCCAATCCTTACATTTGGTCCAGTTCTTCAATAATAATTTTCTCTCCTCTCTTACACTCCTAGCCTAATCATGCCATAAGGCTGATAATAGGAACACATGTTAAGGAAAAGAACGATGGTCTGTATGTAAATAAAATAAATAGCAGAAACCTTCCATTCCTTCAGCAGGTATTCACTGAGGTCATCCTACATGCCAGGGGTCCAGTGTTTCCTGTAGGTGCAGAAGTGATGAAGACATGTTCTATAGTGCTAGGAAGAATGTTCTCACAACAGTACGAAGAATACATGAGGCAGGTTCAGCCTGAAGAGAGCAGAGAGGTCCCAACTAACATGAGCGGAACAGGGGTCAAGATGTGCCTCTGAGGCCAAGACATAAAGGAGAAAGAGGAGTTTTTGAGGAGGTTTTGTAAAGAAGGGTAAGAGGAGTATATTCTAGACAGAGGGAATGTCATGCAAATGCCACTTGGAATGGAATGCAAAGGAGAAAAGGAACATTCTGTAACTAACAGAGCAGGTTCATCGAGTTAGCACAAGAGTGGGGGATAAAGAGTACAGGGGAAAGAGGCAGGCCATCATACCAGGCACACTGAAGGTCATGGTGAGCAGCTGGGCCTTTATCTTTGGCCACTGTGGGGCCATTGATGTTTTCTCACCAGAAAGTTCTACTTTATAAGACCACGTGGGCTACAATGTGAAAAATTCAAAAGGGACAAGAGAGGAGAAAGTGTGTCTTGTTAGCAGCGGCAGCAGTGGCAGCAGTGAGAGATAGTCATGGCCAGACATGGGTTAGTGGCATTGGTGGTGGAGGGAAGCTTTGGATTTGAGAGACCTTTAGACGTAGAACCTGGAGGTCTGCTCAAGAGTGTAGGGACACACTGCACGCAGAAGGAGAAGAAGGTGTGAGATAATTTTGCACCTCCATTCTAGCTTTGTCTTCTGATAAACCTGGTGTTTCATAAGTACCGACACTCAATGTTGTTGTTCGATTTTACGGGTTCCCAGAATTGAGAAAATTGATCCTAAAGGTATCATTGTCATTACAAAGCCACCAAAACCCAGTGCCATTTCAGAGGTTTCTGAAGTTGCCACGTAGATCATCTCATCAGACTGCATGGTCTAGGCAGAGCAGCAGCTGGGGTAAAAGTGTTCATTATCGTCTTTAAAATATTTGATGCCTAAAGAATGACTTAGGGTCTTCATAGTATAGGAGTACACGATATGCTATTTAAGAGGAGGGTCTCTATAAACAGTTTTGCCTGGATTCAAATCCCAGTTACTCCACGCACAAGTTGTGTGATTATAGGCAAGTTACACAGCCTCTCTGTGCCTGCCTCAGTTACCTCATCTGTAAAATATGAGTACCTGAGGTGGGTTAAGAGGTAAGATACATAAGGTGCTTAGTTCTCTGCCTGGAATACAGACTATTTGCTCAATAATTGATAGCTTTATTAGAAATATTGTTTGTTAACAAAGTGTTGGGTTGCTGAGTGAGGGTCGTGAGACCACTTCTGGCTTGGAACCTCACACCCTCATGTCCTTGACTGTCCTTACACCTGCTCTCCATGGGACATGGTTGGATGGAGTTGTTACTATCGTGCTGTGGCCCCTGCCCAAGCATCCTAGGGTCTGTGGGCTCAAAGTGTGTCAGAGAGTGGTCATGTGGGTGGGCCATTTGCCATTTGGAACGTGAACTCAGAGCCTTGAAAGCCTGGCTCTCAGATGAGTCAGGTGTTTTATGGAGTCTTCAGTGCTATTGTGAGGTGAAGCAGTGGAGGATGGGGTGATTTCCAGTTTTTTTTTTTTTCCAAACTACTCTGAATTTCCAAAGCTGGCATGATGCCAACTGCATTTACCTTTATTTAATCACTCAACAGACTCCTCCGTGAAAACCGGGGTAATTAGGCCCAAAATATATCACCCAGAGGCTTCTTTTAATTACCCAAAATAAAAGCTAGATCCCAATTTCAACAAAATTACCAGATTGTTTCCCTTCCAAGAATTTCCGGCAGTGTTTAAGTTCCCTGGTTGATTCTCCCTATGAGATTGTCCATCCTCAGCACTAAGGAGGCCGGACACAGGGGGCAGCCTTCGGTAGAGCAGTCAGCAGCAGGATGCACTGGCCAGGGAAAGTAACTTGAGACCGAGCCCTCAGCTACACAAACAAGTCTGGAAAGTTTTCCTTGCACTGCTCCAAAACAATGGGACAGCACGACAGACACATGCTCTGATGTTGGACATCCCTGGTTCGCGTCCCACCTTGCCCTTAGCTGTGTGACTTTGGCCATGATGCTTTCACTTTCTGGTGCTCAGTCAGTCTATTCTCCAAAACCATGGGACATGTGATGATAATTACCCGCGAGGACTCAAAGATGTGCTCCATCACACAGCACGGATTTCCAAGCCAAATTGTTTTTTTAAATATCTCTGAAGATTACAGTCGGTGCAATTATTGCCACTGTGTCACAGTTTAATTGGTAGCATGTTCTCTTTCTTATGGGCATATAAAATCACGGTGCACCTTACATTTGATAAAATGTGACATGTAGCACATAGAAACCATTCCCTGGTAAAATGTTAAGTTCTCAGATTACTGTTTGTTTGCTTTTTCCCATTACTCTTCTGCTCTTATATCACAGTCTTCTTAAAAGAACCAAAAATACACAGAAGAGAATATTGGTTCTACAAGAACTTTTGGATTGGGCTGGAAAAACACCAATGATTTTGGTCAATACATAATATTTGCAAGTACCTTGCATATATCACTGTTCTCTAAGCTTATGCTTATGACAGACATCCCTAATCAGCGCTCCTACCCCTGAGCTAAGATGTAGCCTGAGTCTTTCTCAGTGCAGTACTACAGGTCGCCATTACTAACCCACCAGAGTTGGCCCATGAAGCAAAATCTGTTTTATGTCCCTGACCCAGGATCTTGGAAGATGGAAAAAGAGAAAAGGCATTGGCTAAATCAGAAAACTTAGATATATGATCTTGAAAGATGGAAAAAGAGAATAGGCATTGGCCAAATCAGAAAACTTAGATATATGAAAAAGATCTCAAAAATGATAGAGTTCATCACACCGAAGAAACCAAGGTCTGGAGGGGTGACATTGGCATAAAGTCACAGAGCCTACTCTGCCGAACAATATGGAAAATTTCTCCTGTTCACTCTTAAAGACAGAGAGCTAAATGGTGGTTGCCAGAGGGGAGATAGGTAGGGGGATAGGTGAAATAGATAAAGGGGATTAAGAGTACACTTACCTTGATGAGCATTGAGAAATGTATGGAATTGTTGAATCACTATATTGTACACCAGAAACTAATGTAACAATCAGTGTATTTAATTTTACTCGAATAAAAAAATATTCTCCCATTCTCTCTTATCCAAAATGTCCTTTCTACCAAACCATGCTGCCTTTCTCAGCCTCAAACTCCTTGGTAACTTTAGTAAATAAATGTATATCTGATTGTTTAGACTCTGGCAAAGAAAAGAGAGGGCAGCAGTCATACAAAAGATTTTTTTGCTTTTTGTTTTTGTAAATTTTCCTTCTGCTCATTTGTCACCATCAACACTTCATTGTTTAGGCAAGCAATTTACAGAAAAAATCAGGAATGGTTATTTCCAGCAAATGATAATTACAATGTGCTATGCACAAGAAGTGATCCGTCCTAGCCCTATGGTTCCTGTAATTTTAATAGCTAACACCTTTTATCATAATGTTCCTGCTCCTACAAATAAAAAAAGAAGTCACTATTTAATCCCACATAATGACGTGCCAACAACCAGCCACCCCACATCCAGTTGAAGCCTTCTCAGGATTTCAGAAGTACTAGGCATGTCTGGTGTTTGTCGTAAATATTTATTGTTTAATATTCCCAAGCAAAGGAAACTGACCAATAAAAATTATATCTGGAAAACTGAAAGTGATGGTTGGAATGGGGCTCTCTCCTTCTTGTCAAACTTCAATATGAAATTAAATTGGGGCCTTCAGCACTAAGACAGGGACTCCTGACCTCTGAGTAATTACTTTCCAACATCATTTTCTTTAATTTGGAGGAGATATTTCTATTCTAAGAAGTGCTAGAAAGGACTATTTTATGAAAATGAGGCTACATCTTAAGAAAAACCTGGTTTTTCCTTCCTTCTAGTTCGGGCACGTTACTGTTCCTAGTGAGGTATGCTTTCTACACACTTCCAGTACCCCCCACTCAGCCCTCTCGTTGTTGTAATTACAACAACAAACTCAAGAGTCATAGAGACTAATGACACAACTTTCAACTTAGAACCTCTGCAAGGCTCCTGGAATCAGCCCAGGGGACAGGACAAGTATGAACAGACATATAATGCTCCCACACTCCCTGAGATATGGGTTCCTGATATTTAGAGAAAGCATTCTTTGAAGAAGGAAAAGCATTCCAATCCGAGAGAAAGGCATATACAAATACATGAAGGTATGAAATAACACAGCGTTTCTAGGGATTATTTCCCTCATTTCATTTGCTTAACAAACATTTATTAAGTACCCACAGTATGCCAGGTGCATTGCTGCAAGTTGAGGATAAAAGAGTGAGTAAAACATGGTCCCTGCCCTTAAGGGCATCCACAGAATGTATGGAGGCTGGAGTAGAGCAGAAAATCACCATGATGGACTAAGTACAATGAGCCCAATGACTGAGAGTGTACAGGGGATCTGAGGACAAATGGGGGGAACCAGGTGGGGAAGGACTGAAGCCAGATGTGCGGAAAATAGCAGGATTTAGTAGGAGGCTAGAAGGGTAGGCGGGTGAGTAAGAGGGAGCAGTCAAAGGCAGCTCCTACAATTCTAGGAGGTCAATACCATAGATGGGGTCCTAAATGAAGGGAGAGCATGGAACAGGCTCCAGGGGCCAGGTGATGAGTTGTGTTTGGGACACAGTGAGTCTGAGGTATTTGAAAGACTTCCCATTGAAGGAAGTCCTGGTTTTTGGAGGGCACGGACCATGCCTGACTCATTTCTGAGTCTTTGTGCTGAGTATATAAGAGGTTCTCATAAAATAGTGAATGAATAAATAAGTGAATATTATGTACAAGAAACACATGTGCAAATACTTTTCATGTGCTATTTCATTTATTTCCCATAGGAACTTTATGAAGAAGGTCTATTATTACACCATTTTATAGAAAGGCCCAAGTCTTAAAAGTTCTGTGGTATAAGGGAGGAGCTGGTATGGCAAATTCCCAGATAGATATGTCTCAAAATAAATAAATAAATAAAATTAAAAAAATAAAAAAGGAGAGAGGGAGAGAGAGAGAGTACATAGAAACATCATTAGTCATCAAGGAAATGCAAATTAAAATCACAGTGAGACACCACTAGAATTATTATAAACCCACTAAAATTGTTGAACTCCAAAAGACTGACAATACTAAGGGTTGGTGAGGATGTAGATAAACTGGAACCCTCATATTGCTTATGGAAATATAAAATGGCCACGACGGAAAACAGCTTGGTTGTTCCTTATAAGGTTAGACATATGCTTCCCATATGTCCTAGCAATTCCACTACTAGATTTCTACACAAGAGAAATTAAAATATGTTCGCACAAAATTTGTTAAGTGAATATTCAGAGCAATGTTATTTATAATAGCCAAAAGCTGGAAATAATTCAAATATCTATCAACTAGAGAATGGATAAACAAAGCATGGCATATTCATACAGTGTAATACTATTCAGCAATAAAAAGGAAGTAAGTATTGATACAGCCTAAAATGTGGATGAATTTCAAAAACATTATGCTAAGGAAAGAAGCTAGACACAAAAGATATTGAATTGTATAATTCCATTTACATGAAATTTCCAAAAAAAAAAAAAAGGCAAATCTATAGAGACAGAGAGTAGAAGAGTGGTTGCTCAGGGCTGTGGTGGGGGTGGAAGGGTAGGGGTGGGATGCAGACAGACTGCAAATGGAACTTTCGCAATGAAGGAAGTGTTAGCAACTGAGTTATGGTCATGGTTGCACCACTATACATTTACTGAAACTCATCAAACCAAATACTTACAATGGTTAAATTTTAAAGCATGTAAATTTCACCTCAATAAAACTAAAAACAAGCAAAGGGAGAAAGAGAGGTGTGTGAATTAGAAGAGTTAGGGAGTTCCCGACCAGGTTGGTGAGATTCGAGCAGTATCCTAAGGGGTGCATTTGTGCTGGACCTTGAAGACTAGGTGGGATTTCAATAGATTGAGATGGCATACTAAGGAATTCCAGACAAAGGAAGCAGCACGAGTGAGAAAATGCCAGGCATGTTTGGGCAATCCAGACATCAATTTTGGCTGAACATTGGGTGGAGAAAAGTAGATGAAAAAGCTGAGAAATGTGGTTGTGGCCAGATCACAGAAGCTGAGAATGGTCATAAGACTTAATCTGGTGGAGAGTGGGGACCCACAGAATATTCCAGAGTATGGGAGTGTCCTGGCAAAGATGAGTGGGGCAGCAGTGAGGAATGTGTGTTGGAAGGGCAAGTAACTAGGGCAGAGCATCAAATGAAAGGTTCAGACAATGGGCCATAGTGAATGAGGGCCAAAGTATGCTTACTTGCCTTTGTCGATAATGCAAAGGGACGGAGAGACACATTGTACCAGATAGAAAGGAAAATAACAAGACACTAGTTGTTTGGCACTTCCTATGATCCAGGTGCTGTTTTAAAGGATGACTGTTCTAAAGGAGAGACAGAGAGTTAAGACCTGCTATATACAGATGAGCCAAATGGATTGATGCTCATCTTTAGATCTGGCTCCAAAGAAAAGGAATAAAGATTAGGGAGGTCATAAAATGCTTATCTAAGGGGTGTTATGGAAACCACAGATATGGAAGCTTGTAACTGAATAAGAAATGGTGATACTTCTAAGGTGGAAGGATGCTAAGTGAGACAAATGACGAAGACCAATTTGCATGGCTATCTGCCCCAGGAAGGCAGGAGCACCTGACCTGCTGGCACTCTCTATGGATGTCACCACTGCTTTAAATGCACACAGTATACATTAAGCAAACATGCATTGACATGACTGAACAGAACCAAGTGGGTCTAAAGAAAATTGTTACACTCCACTGCTTCTCGGGATCAAATCCTTGCCCAGCTACTTTTAAAATAACACTCAGCACCTTATGTTCTGTATCCACGAAGCGGGACTATAGCGTATGAACAATCAACATCCCAAACCTAGCTGAGATCCCAAACTGGCTTCCTGAAAGCTGAATCCAGGTGTTTGGGGCTCAGAGAATGTTTATAAACATACTTTTTATTAGCTGCCAACACTTAAATATCAGGAAATTTTACATTTTCAGTTTCTCTTGAGAAGCTGGGAGTTCTGGCAACTGTATGGTCCAATTCCACATGATGTCAACCAATCACAGCTGTGAAGCACTTGTCCTCAATAAATATTAGAGACCCTGTCTGGTACACTTCATTCATTCATTCGTTCATTCATTCAACAAATATTTATCAAGTACCTACTAATGCAGACCACTATTGTAGGGTTTGGAGATACAAGTGAACAAAACAAATGAAATCCTTACATTCTGGAGCTCATTTTGTCACAAGCAGAGCCAGACAATCAATCAATCAATCAATCAAGGAAGATATATATATATATTTCAGGTGGTGATGAGTTCTAAGAAACATAAAGAAGTACGTAAGGTGCAGAGATGGAAAGAGGATGGAGAGGTGCTGGATAGCCTCTCTAATTAGGTGACACCTGAGCCAAGATAGGATTTACATGAGGAAACAAGCCCTCAGACCTGAGGCGGAGATAGGTGAAACTGAGGCAACAGCAAATATAATCATGTTTTATGTGGGAGTAAAGGGTTAGAGGGCACTTCAGGCTCTCTCTAACAATGGCTTGGATTTTATTTTGAGTGAGATGGGAAACCACTGGTGAAGTTTGAGCCAAGGAGTGACATAGTTGAACATACTAATTTATATTGGTGATTGGCCCCTGCAAGCATTGTTTTTGGCCCCTGGTTTAAAGCAAGATGGGCAAAGGTTAAAGGGTTAGAGATAGACTTCTTCTACAGAGGGAAAATAACCAGACTATGAGGCAGGAATCTCCTGATCTTCAGAATACAGCATTTGTGCAAAAGACTAACCCAAAACTTAGCAATGACTTGAATTAACTAACGTCTGTGGGCAGAGTCAACATACAGTGAATCCACTTAGAAAACCAAGCTGACCCTGAGACTGGGCATTGCTTGACTCTAGTCCAAAAGGAAGGGCTCCTGGTGGATGTGAATGGGGAACATTCTGCCTGGCCCACTTACAAGAAGCTTCTCTCATTCTTCAGTCTTTACCAGTAACATTTCATCCCCACTGGTACACTCAACTTGGCGGACAAGTCTTAAGTCTTGTTTTATTTCAGTAACTTGAGTTAACTCTCATGTTATCCCAACTCAGACAAGAAAAATCTCACTGTTGTACTCCAAAACAAAGTAGTGATTAGTGCTAGGTTTTCAACATGACCTGGTATTCCAAAAACCCATTCCTTGACCCTGAACAGTTTGAAATGTTTGACAAGAGGACGAGATCTACTCACAATCAGAACATGATCCCGTCCCATCGTGATGACCGTCCGGTTCACTGTGCGAAGAAGCTGGACCATGATTTCTTGGATGTGGTGGTAGGTGAATGCCTGGAACACAGTCAGAGACACCTGTGTGACAACCAGACATTGTATCTGCATATCTCTTCCAAAGGACATACAACGGCGGTCAGACATGGTAATCACGAAGATCTCCACCACCAGTACCACCATCATCATCATTGCAGTTGTTGTCATCTTATCCCCATGGCCACGACCACCTGGCACTGGGCACCAGAAATTTCACTAAATTTCACTACATTTCACTAAATATAAGGCAGAGATTCAGAGCTTAACTCTGGAATCAGAAATTTTTGTTTTAGAATACAAACTGCAGAATCATTGTGCTATTGGCTACTTCTCTGAATCTTGGTTTCTTCATTGGTGTAATGGTCAGAACCTAACCTGGAATAAGGAGGGAATTTACTGCAGGAAATTAGTTGTATGGGTGATGAAAAAGCTGAGTCACAAAACAAAATAACCTAGGGATTAGCAATAGAAGGAAGTCACTATCACCACTGAGCTTAAGGAATGAATAGAGCAGGCAGTGTTTCTGGAGTCCCGGACTGGGCTTATGTGATGGAAACTATAACCATGGGAGAGCTTATACAGTAGAAGCTGTGTTATCTATCTTGGGGGAAATCCATGGTGAGCCTCGTTGTAACATTTATAGGGTGCTTTCAATACAAGTCACTGAACCTTGGGTAGAACTTGCCGATGCTTTTTGAGCATTTGCCACAATGCACAAGGGTTTCAGGGATATTTACAATGCAGATTCACCACATTCTCAAATCCTTTTACCAGCATACCCTTAAGACACAGAGTTTCATCTATGCACACCTGTAAGGGTGGTCATGGCCAAGTGCAAAGGCCTTGGGATTTTAAGATCAGATGCTCCAGGTCTGAGTTCCAACTATGCCCTTACTAACTGTGTGTTCTCACTTATAACTTAACTTCTCTGAGCCTCAACTTCATAATCTACGAACTATGGAAGGTTCTTCTCACTAGTCTTTCGAGGTTGATGTGGACTTAAAAGTGACACATGTAATTCTGGAACAATGTTCTTGCCTAATTCCATTGTAGGGGACTCTGTGGGTCTGAGAACTAGCCTGGGCATCAGTAACTTCTGAATTTTATGTGGGTTATTCTGGTGGCTGAGAACCATGACACAACACACTGTGAAGCTCTGGAAATGGAGGCTGGAATTTGGGAACAGCCTGTGTCTCCAGGACCCAGCCAGAGCCTGACATAAACAAAATGCTTAAGAAATGGTGGTTAAAATGAACCATGAGAGACTATGAACTCTAGGAAACAAACTGAGGGTATCGGAGGGGAGGGAGGTGGTGGGATGGGTTAGCCTGGTGATGGGTATTAAGGAGGGCACGTGTTGCAAGAAGCACTTGGGTGTTGTGCGCAAACGAATCCTGGAGCATTACATTGGGAACTAACGAAGTACCGTATGGTGACTAACATAACATAATAAAAAAAAGTATTAAAAAATGTTTTTGAGATTCAAAAAATAATAAAGCGGATAACTACTCACACTTGTTCATAAGCACCTCATTAACCTTTGTTGCATTTAACTCAACTGTAGTTTGTCTCTTAATGTAACCAATGAAAGGAAATAGACTCAGAGTTGAGGAAGGCAAAAAAAAAAAAAGAAAGAAAGAAAAAAGAAAAGAAAGAAAGAAAGAAAATGTGCTTATTATAAAGCCCCGTCCCCACTCAATGGACTCTCAGTGACTACTGCCATCCAAAGATGAATAACCCAGAGCCTGCATCCTCTCTCTGCTTCACACTTGCTTCTTCCACACTTTGACTGTAACCCCCGATTCTCCAGCCCCGTGGAGCTCTCCGTGGAGTTCACCAGCAAGCCTTCCCTCACAGCATGTATTTCACAGAAACATGTTCTCGTGCTCTGTTAAGTCCTACCAGACCTCAAGCTCTTGCAAGATTCTCTTGCTAGATTAGGTGAGCTCTCCTACCACCATCCAGCCCTTTCCCCACATCTGCTAAGAGCTAGGGGAAAGAACATCTCCCTTCACTTCTCAGCTGCAGGTCAACCTCTCTCCTGACATCCTTCTCCTTTATTTATTCAAGCCCTTTGTACTGACTTACAATTTTCTATCTCGTACATTACATGACTATGATGCCTATGGTAAGAACCATAATGTTAACACATGTGAGTGCTTACTAAATACCTGGCACCTTGCCAAACGCTTTACCTCATCTCACAACAAGATGAGCAATGTTATAATCTCCATTGCTCACACGTGGAAACTGAAGCCCAGAGAGGTTAAGTAACTTGTCCAGAGTCGCCCAGCTGGAAAGTTAGGGAAAAAGGATTCAAACCCAACGATCTGGCTCCAGAGCCTGCTCCTCACCCAGACCCACAAGCAGCTTGGAACAGGAACACAGATCTCTGGTTGCTGCTTTGGGGCCTTGTCAGCCTCTTCCTATCCGTTAAGATATGTAGACCCTGACTTCAACTGAGCCAACTTCTAACTGCCTTCAGTGACTTCTGATCTTTTCTTTCCCTTTTAGAAAATCTTCAGTGCTGTGTATTCGTGACTCCCTTATCTTCTCTGCATTCCTTTGCAATTTCATCAACCTAAGCCCACTGCAAATTTATATAATGGTTTCCATTTGATGTTATTTTTTTCCCCCGGATTACATCTCTTCCTTTACCAACAGAGATAATAAAACCTCTTTTCTCTTGACCTCCTGCTCCCTGCTTCTTTTAAATAGCCATTTCATCTTAGTCCAAAGAGCAGCAATTAGACTGCTCAGGAAGTTTGGTATTTAAAAGTGGAAAACTGTCAAATTCAATTCATTTCACTCTGAAAGCTCCCAATATGGGAGGTTGTATAGCAGAGTGTTTTGGAATCAAACAGACTTGAGTTTGAATCTTGGTTCTGCTCATTTGGCTGGGTGACCTTGGGCAAATTACCTTTCTTCTCTGAGTTTCAGTTTATTTATAAAATGTGGCAAACAGTAGAAACCTCCAAGTACTGTTTTGAGGAATAAATAAAGCAATGCAGGTAAATCCCTTGATACTAAGTGTTGGCACATAGTAAGCCCTCAATAAGTGGTGCTATGACTCGTATACCCCTGGGTCTGCAGCAGCATTCTGCCTGGGCTTACAGATTCTCAGCACGTAGCAGAAAATGCAGTACAAGGCAATACATAATCTAAACTCTGGATGATATCGAAATGTCACCCAAGAAAATGTATAGCATATATGCAAATGGAAAACTTTCAAGATGATAAACCTGGGCTAAGCAGTAAAAATGCAGCCACAAATCACCTACTGTTAATTGCTCCAGTGCCAGGCAAGTGCAGGGAATCTCTAGGAAAGTGTCTTCTGGGCTCAAACTAAATGGTGGCTTATAATTGAAAAGACAAAGTCAGTCTTCCCATTATGGGCCTTGCAAAGAAATTAATCCATCCAACCTAAACACACTGCAAATGGCAGTGATTTTTCTTTTTTTTAATAATTATAGGCTGTGATAACTGGATGGAACTTGGAGTCCTTTCTTTAAGTGAAATCTTATGCATAAACCCAATATATAACATGGTAGAAGGAGAGCTGGAAGAGGGTGAGGGGGTACCTCATGTTTTACTTTAGGCCCTATGCCCAGCCCATTGCAATTCAGAACAACTAATCTCCCACAGTGTTTCCAGAGTAATAACAGAACATACCACACATGAGATGATTTTAAGTAATAATACATAGACACAGCATTTTCTAACATTGAATCAAATTATGTAAAAGATGTCCTCTTTTTTTCATTTTTCTTTCAACCCTTGTTTTGATATCAAGTAGAAAAATCTCCCCTTGGTGCTAATATGTCTTTAACACAACTCTATTTCATACAAAGCTCTTTTTTTAAGCAGAGAAATCCTCAGGTTAGAACAAACAGTGCACAACCACATCTAGTTAGAACTCAATAACATCATTTTATTTCTAAAGTTATATTTATGACAGGTGTTTAGGAAAAAGATAAAAAACTTGAAAATAAAGCAAAATGAGGATATGTGATTTTTTTAATAGAGCATTTGTGATCAGCCCAACTTGGCTGGGGAAGGAGCGGCGGTGGGCCTCTTGCTCTCTCCAGAAACGTAACTTTGCTTGAGTAATCATCCACAACTTATTAGAACCCGGAAATGTTACAGCCCTGTCAAGTTAGAGGTGAACTTGTAGAAAAATGACAAAGGGGTTATTTTATTTTGTTTTGTTTTATTATTTGCTGGTTTGCTAAAGGCTATATAGTTCCATAGAAATTTTGTTTTATATCTGAGGAAAATTGTATATAAGCATCTCTTCTCCCACAAAAAATCAAGAATCTTAAATCCTTTTGAACCAGTTCTCTCCTTGTTCACCTTGTTCCCTATGTATTTATAAAAGCTTTGACATGCTCACTACCTAACCGCGTAAGATATTTTTTAACCATTGGAGAATTCTACATTTATACGAGTGATACTGACCACTTAACAGATGGTGATATAAAATTTTGCTTCCTTTTTTCAAAGTTACAAATCTATAAAGTTTAAAAATGTCCTCCAAGGTTCACTAACAAAACAAAATAACCACAACAAAACAGCAGTCCCTCCTGTCCCCCTTGCTGGAGAAAATTCTTTATTTCTTCCAGCTGAGGTAGTTATTATTTTGGTATTTATGACCACGTTGCCAATAACATGCTTGTATGATGCCTTTTTTAAACTATTTTTGTTTCTCTTTCAGCTGTTATCTCTGCACCGTAAACGACACAGCTTCACTCTTTCCTCGGCCAGTCCCGTCGGGCACTAACATCCTTCCCATGTCTCTTTCTCCCCTACTGTCAGACCACAATTTTGGCCTGACCAATATTCAGTGTTTAAAATATTTTGTAAACTATGACAAATTCCCATCTCTTATACAACTTTTCATTCCCTAAAAGGCAAAAACAAAACAAAACAAAACAAAAAAAATAACAAAAAAAAAACAATTTGGGGGAAAAATCAGAAATTCTTTTTAGTTCTTCAAAATTCTTTATACTGTATTTTCTCTGATTCACGACTGCCTCTTCTTTTATTTTTCAAAATTATATTTTTAAGTTTGCTTTGCCTCACAGAGCCACCCTTTCCTCCAAGCTGCTTCTCTTGTTTGCTTGTTGTGCACTCTCTTTTAGTTCAAGTTTTTCCTTGTTCTCTGGAATATGTGATGGTATGTTCCTATCTCAGTCTGGCTAACTCAAAGGCTGGTTGGCAACTCTGGGCATGCTGCTTCTATTCATTTCTGGGCCTGGGAGCTTCGCTGTAGGGTGATCTGGTTGGAACAGTTCGTCGGAGAGGCGCAAATACCCATATATACAAGTCTTTCTTCTTGCACTGCTCAGGTTCCACAGACACATACTCTCTGCTCTTTCATCTGAAGGGTGAAGCCCCGGCGGCAGCACTCCAGGAGCTGAGTGGGACAGAAGTGCCAGAGGCTTTTGCTTCTAGGATACATACTTTGACTGACAACTTGTTCTGAGTATGGCATCACTGACTTCGAGTTTGCCGAGTGTTTCGTACTCCAGCCCTCTGTTTTCTCTTTATAGAATAAACCTCCAGCAGCCCTGCTGCACGGAGTCAGACTGTTTCTTAAACACACTTGCAACTGGTTCTCCTTCTTAAAGCTCCTCTCGTTCATCCCACCTCCAGGGGCACCTGGTACTACCAGTTCCTGAAACTTGGGGGGAATCTTTGCTTTAGATTGGATGAGTTTCCCCACTGCTGGCTTATGATTTACTTTTCCTGGGTCTGCTAGGTCATTTATTTTTTTCCCATATGGCGTCTACCTTCCTTTAGAAAGCTCCCTTTACTTTCACTTCAGTAGGTTTTCAAGAGGGAGCAAACTATGTGACTATGTTTAATGTATCATCTTACAGGGGATTCTACACCAAACATTGAGAAGGAGGGGGGAGGCATGTGACCAGTGATAAGTAAGGTCATCAGGGCAAGAATGAAAAACCAGTTATCCTGAGCAATGCCCGGCCAACTGTTTTCTCCACTCCAGCACACAAGCAGTCTTGGTCTTCGTGTTCATGGCAAGGACAATCCCAGCTCCCCCACCTGCTTTGTCTTCAGGTCTTTTTAGTACTAAGATAAAGATTTCAAGGTCACAACTACAGAGTTAAATCCAAAGACCTTTTTCTAACCAATATCCCAACTTTCAAAAGATAGTAACAGTACCATCTAAAGCAGAGTCACCTCTTTTACAACCTCTTGAGGCAATGTGATTTTCTCATGAGTTCTAGATTTAGCACTGTCTGTCTTCTTTCCTCTTGTTTGAACCAGTTTCCATCCTGAAAGATTTGATTCTAACTGTACAACACCTCATTGTGTGAAGCAAGTGACAGAGGGAGCCAGGGACTCAGAGAAGTGGAAGTTGGGGGTCAGTAAGTCCAGTAGGGGGCTTTGTCGCTCTCCATCATCTCTGCCTTTCCTACCCACTGGGTGTCCCCCATTTCTCAGGTAGGACTTAAGCAATGCCTTCATGTGGTCATAAGTGTCTCTGCACCATAAATTAGCTTTCTCAAGAAGAGGAGAGCTTGAGTTGGTGGCAGAAAGATAGGTAAAAAGGAAAAGAAGATGTGGCCTCTCATCTGACACTGATATTACCAATCTTGAGGTCATATCATATGTCAGAAACTGCATATAGACTTGACATCTATAATCTTAATTTTTTTTAACACCAATGAAGTCCCAGATAAAATATGAGGATCAGAGAGGTTTAGTAACTTGCCCAGGCATTATCCATTCTTAAGTGCCTACACCTGAACCCAAGCTCAATTATGTCTAATTCGGTGCTCTTTCCGAAGCACGGTGGTGGTGCTGAGAGGTGAGGATGCTTTAGAGTCCAGGCTTGTAACTGCCCCTGACTCCAACTTTTAGGATCATAGAAATGAATAGATGCAGCAACACTTGTAGATAATAAATCATTCTGCAAATTTGTCCAAATTAAACAATAAGGCAAACAATTGTGTGCACAGCTGTTTATAGCATATTGTACTGTTTTTAATATCCAAATGCAGCAAGCAAGATAAATGTCCCCAAATCTGGGATCCTATTGTATAAATGATAGGTTATCCATACAATGGAGTAGGAGAAGGTAGATCTGCCTTGATCTGGAAAGATATCTTTAATACACTCAGTAAAAAGAGACTATGGAACACCATGCATAAGCCCATTTATGTTTTTGAAAAATAGTTTTCTATGTCCCAAAAGTCTGTAAAAATGAGTGGCAAATCATTAATAATGGTGCCCCTGAGCAGAGGTAAGAAGGAGAGATGTGAGGTTAAAGGGATAATTTTACTTACTGTGCTTTGTTAGAAATGTTCGTAATAATCTTGTGTGATAAAAAAGAAAAGAACTATTTCCCAGTTGGAGCAGAATGAAACTCAGTCTAACACCCAAGGAATCATACTCACAGGGCTGAGCAGGTGCACAGCAGGGACCACAACGTGTTGCAGGCAGCCCCGTGTTGAGGCCGGAGGGCCCTTCCCCTCCCTGAGAACTCCCACCCCCTGCTGGGGCTGCCACAGAGCCCTGACGCTCACAAGCTGGAGTGATGTTGTCAGTGTTACTAAGCTGACAAAAGAGCTCTACAAAGTAACATGGATTAAGAATTTTTAAAAGGCTCAACTATGAAATGTTTTATTCCATTTATCAAATGCTTTTAACTTCCATTTCCTGGAAGGTAGGGGAAAAAATCTACTTAAAGCAACCAGGAAGAAAAAAACACACACAAAACCACCACCTCCAACAAAAAAATCCCATTGTGCTTAGAGAGAAATGCTGCTTTTATTCAGATCCTGTAAGTTGCTTTGTGGGAACTTTTATTAAAATACACTGGAACCTCCAACCTGCAGCCTAGAGAGAAAAAATTAAGCCTTCCAAGGTCTGTAAGTCTAACATCTCAGCACTGATGAATGGAGACTGGTTGGAGCCACTTATGAAGCGGTACCTCGGAGATGCTCTATTTTTGTGGTTAGTCTTCAAAACAGGAGGAGTCAATGAGATTGTATAAGGAGAAATGGATAAAGAACACAGCTAACAATTGTTGAATTCTTACTATGTGCCAGGCAATGAACTGTGTGCTTTGTATTTATAATGTCAGTGTGTCTTGGGAAAACCCTGGGGACAAGTATTACCCCATTTTAAGATATAAAATAAGATTCATTCTAATTATCATTACCATTCAACATTTATTGAATACTTCATATATGCTGTTTACTATAATAATAGTGTTTTTTATGCACCATCTCATTTAGTTCACAGAATAATCTTATCAATCTGCTACACTAGTTCTTCCTATATTACAAACAAGGTAATTCAGAGTTTTATGTAACTTGCCCTAAGTCACACAATTATAAGTGATGGAGGTGGATTTGAATGCATGTCTTCTTGGTTTCCAGGCTAACATGTTGTATACAAAGGTATTTTAACAATTTTGTATTGTTTACAATATCTAAATGCAGCAAGCAAGATACATGTCCAAATGGCCCTACAGCAATGGGCTCCTTTAAGATTTTCATTGTAGAAATGGAGGTCTGTGAACTTTTTGTAATATTCCAAAAAATTAACAGAAATTGTATACTGATGCATCTTCAGTATTACCACATGGGCTTATTAATTACAATGTCAAGATTTTTTGTTTGTGTGAGAACAAGATGAACTCCAGATGAGCACCCTATTTAACTCTGCTGGTCAGAAAATTCAGAATGGTGCCTATATATTATACTTTTTAAAAAAATGGGTAAAGACATCACTTGATGTTTAATACACGCTTCTTGTTTGGGAGACCATGTATTTTAAACCATGCATCCAATAAGATCATAGGGTAGCTCAATTTTTAACTTTTTAAGGGACCTCCACACTGTTTTCCAGAGTGGCTGTACCAACTTGCATTCCCACCAACAATGTAGGAGGGATCCCCTTTCTCCACATCCTCTCCAACAATTGTTGTTTCTTGCCTTGTCAATTTTTGCCATTCTAACTGGCGTAAGGCGGTATCTTAGTGTGGTTTTGATTTGAATTTCTCTGATGGCTAATGATTTTGAACATTTTTTCATGTGTCTGTTAGCCATTTGTATGTCTTCATTGGAAAAGTGTCTGTTCATATCTTCTGCCCATTTTATGATTCGTTTATTTGTTTCTCCTGTACTGAGTTTGAGAAGTTCTTTATAGATTTTGGATACCAGTCTTTTATCTGTAGTATCATTTGCAAATATATTCTCCCATTCCGTGGGCTGCCTCTTAGTTTTTTTGACTGTTTCCTTGGCTGTGCAGGAGCTTTTTATCTTGATGAAGTCCCACAAGTTCATTTTATCTTTTGTTGAGAAACAAACTGTTGGCTACAGAGGGGAGGGGGTGGGGGAATGGGATAGGCTGGTGATGGGTAGTAAGGAGGGCACGTATTGCATGGTGCACTGGGTGTTATACGCAACTAATGAATCATCGAACTTTACATCAAAAACTAGGGATGTACTATATGGTGACTAACATAATATAATCAAAAATATTAAAAAAAAAAAAAAGAAAGAAATGGTGGGTGAAAATTCCCTGGTGGTGAAAACTTTTGCTACTATTTATCCAGAAAGCCATTCAAAATGTGGCTTCCATCTCTCCATGCCAGGACTGCCCAATGAGCTTCCTCCCTCCTTCCATTACTGCCCTTCTCTCTGTCCCCTCCAATGGCAGCCTACCATTTCTTTTCTGTTTTCTTTGTCTCCTTTTGCTTTATGCCTTTGCTTTATCACCATACTTCATCCCCAATGCCAGGATGGCTTAAGCCACAGGCAGAGAAGTTACCTGTAGAGATCAACATGATTCTCCCCCACCCCAAATGATTTCTCAAATACATCTCCAACTGTTTATTGATATCTGAAATTCCATGGGTAGAATGTCATTCTTTGACTTAAGTTAATTCTCTTCTGTTAAAATATAGCCCTGATTGAGAACATGAAAACAGAGTGTAAACCCGTTTGAGTTAAGAGTCATAACATACCCACTCCTATCTGACCCCGTTTCACTGTTGAATAATAGATTGTACATCATCCCTGAATTCCTTGAGGACAGGGATTAAATCTGTGTTGTTATTTAGATTCAGTACATAGCACAAATAACTGACATACAATAAGTAATCACCAGATCAATTTCATTTAATTAACTAAGTAGAAAAACTAATATGAAGTGTCAGGTAAATTGTAGAAATGTAAGGAGAGATTCTTAGATGAAATTAAATCAGAATGGAGAATCTGGAAGCTTCTGGGCATGGACTTCCTCAACTGTACTGGCAACAAAGCTTGACCCCACACAAATGACTAAGGGGTTCTTGGACAGGAGAAAAGTGGAATAAAAAAATATACACAATCTTCTACCTTCCTTCCTACAGTGAAAATACCCCTAATCACTCAGCCATCCTTCAGAGAAAGAACATAGACATCAGACAGCTCATTCAGTAATGATTGATCAAGGTTCCTCAGCAGGATCTCCCCAAATCAAAATTCTATTGTCCTCCTTAAAAAAAAAAAAAAAAAAAAAAAAAAAAAAAGGAATCTCTCCCCATGAACCCCTCCCAACTCAGGTAGGCACAAAACTAAGTTCAGAGACAGATCTCATAAAACACCTACTATCTTATGCCTCAGGCAGAGCTCAGAGCCAACTCTCACTGACAAGTGTGCTTAGGAATTGATCACACCAGAAACTAGAAAAATTACCATCAACATGAGGCTTTAAAATCTTACCCTTCAAACTCTTTTCCTTTGTTGGGAAATTATGGAGAAAGTAGGCCAATCTAAAATGTAAGAGTTGACCAGAAAGAGCAATAAATCTGAGGAATGAATGTGAATCCTCTGATCTACGTGTGCAGTTACACAGACATCAATGCTGTTTTTCCAGCTCAGATTGTATATAATTAAAACCCTCCCCAGAATTTCATCTCAGAACAAGCAGTAGAATGCAAAGATTGACAAGGCAAGAAACAACAATTGCTGGAGAGGATGTGGAGAAAGGGGATCCCTTCTACATTGTTAGTAGGAATGCAAGTTGGTACAGCCACTCTGGAAAACAGTGTGGAGGTCCCTTAAAAAGTTAAAAATTGAGCTACCCTATGATCCAGCAATTGCACTACTAGGTATTTGCCCCAAAGATACAGACGTAGTGAGAGAAGGGCCATATGCACCCCAATGTTCATAGCAGCATTGTCCGCAATAGCTAAATCATGGAAGGAGCCGAGATGCCCTTCAACAGATGAGTGGATTAAGAAGATGTGGTCCATATATATAATGGAATATTACTCAGCTATCAAAAAGAACGAGTTCTCAACATTTGCTGCAACATGGACAGCACTGGAGGAGATAACGCTAAGTGAAATAAGTCAAGCAGAGAAAGACAATTATCATATGGTTTCACTCATCTATGGAACATAAGAACTAGGAAGATTGGTAGGAGAAGAAAGGGATAAAGAAAGGGGGGGTAATCAGAAGGGGGAATGAAACATGACAGACTATGGACTATGAGAAACAAACTGAGGACTTCAGAGGGGAGGAGGGTGGGGGAATGGGAAAAGAAAAAACAAGAGAGACTGTGCACCTCTGCATGGTGCTGATAAAATCACCATCTTCTAGAACTAGGGCAGTTCTTCTCATCTTGAGAAGTATGAAGACCCAATCTCTCTCTCTCTCTCTCCCTCTTTCTCTATATATATCTCTGTGTCTCTATCTTCCCTGACTTACCATAGTGTGTGCTTCTGCTTTAATGTTGATAAAGCGCATGTAACTTATTTCACTGTTCCCTAATCATGGTGATGATTTCAATATATATATTTACAGTTCTATCACATGCTTAATATTTACTATCATCCCCACCCAACTCATTTTGGAAAGTTTAGGTTGTGTGTTCCCTCCTCTCCCACTATCTCTCTGTGACCAACCTTGTACTTACAATAAATTTGGAAGAGGGAGAACTAATTTATTTTCTGATTTATTATTAATTTTCCAATTTGATCTATGGTGTCTCATGGTTTTTCTAGATGAAAAGAAGATGGCCACTTTATTTCCCAGTCTCCAAAATATACTCAGGGCCATATAATCCATAGCTCTGATCCTGACCAGCTGCAAACAGGAAAGCCTTTCTTCTGAATGTTCAGCCCCTTTATATTCTTAGCCAATGATAGTCCAGCCTAAGTGGTTAGTATAACCAACTCATCTTGAACTAGATCCGTGTGTTTATTCCGAGAAGTACATTAAGAGTTCCTTTCCAATTAGCATGTAGCATCCTGCTCCCAGTGTTCCTAGGTCTGGGGTGAATTTAGAACCTTGGGTAGCTGCCTAAATATCAAGTTGCTGCTCCACCCCAAACTCCTGTCCTACAAAAATGAGATAGCCAGGGTGGCATTCACTCAAACTTCCAGAAACATTTTTTGAGCATCTACTTTAGTAGTTCGTAACCATGGCTGCATTTCTAGAATTACCTGGGGGACTTTCTAAATGTATAAATATTTTCATGCCCAGGTTCTACCCCAGACTAACTCTAAATCTCCAAGGCTGAGGTCCAGGCATTGCTTTTTTTTGAAAGCTCTCCATGTAATTCTGATGTGCAGCCAGGACTGAGTACCACTGACTCACTAGATGCCATGCTCTGTCCTGAGTGCTGGGGATTCAGGGACAGGGAAAGCCCAGGCCCTGCTTTTAAGAAGCAATAGTCCATTGGCAGGGTATGGCTAGGGAAGAAACACTCAATGAGGAAAGGACCATAACAGTGCTAACACAAAGTGCTAAATAAACTCAGGAAAAAAACAAACCAATTTAGGGGAATCTGTGAAGATGTCCTGAGGGAGGTGCTGTCAGAACTGGCAGGAAAAATGTGCACCTGATATGCTCTTTGCTATAATAAGTAGGGCTTTATAATAAGAGTGATTTCTCTCTCTCTCTTTTTAATATTTTATTTATTTTTTTTGACAAAGAGAGTGAGAGAAAGAGCATTCAAACAGGGGGAGCGGGAAAGGGAGAAGCAATCTCCCTGCTGAGCCCCGATGTGGGGCTCAATCCCAGGACCCTAGGATCATGACCTGAGTGGAAGGCAGATGCTTTAACTGACTGACCCACCCAGGAGCCCTAAGAGTGATTTCTCTTATTAATAAGAGTATAGCCTATTAAGACATAAGGAACCCTTATGTATTCTTCCAAATCCTTTTCCTTGGCCTGTGTCAAGTCTCACCCTGCTCATATTGAGTCTTGGATTCTTACCTACTCCCTAGAATTCTGATTATGATATTCCCATAATTACAATGTCTTCATGAAACAGAGTTCACCACATCTTAGCCTTGGACTGTGGGCCACTCCTTGAGGAAGTTCAGCCCTTTGAGTCTGGTGAAGTTTTATTTCTTCAAGGAACTAACCCAGCCATTCTAATCATCTTTAGCCAGCTCATCCCTCCCATAGAGAGTAACCAGATGGGTTTTGCCTGTGTTTGAGATGCCCTTCTCTCCCTGGTCACCTGCCTGTCTACAGTCAAAAAACCCAGCTCATTCATCACCTTTGGGAAGCCTTTTCCCATTCAAACTCTTTAAACCCCCACCTCATCCTAAGTAGAATTGGTTGCTGTACTTTTTGAGTTCCGACAAGACCCGTTCAATATTTCCTAGAACTAAGATGCCACATCTTTCAATTTTGAGTTTTCAAAGTGTAGCATTCACTTGACACAGTGGAAGCACTAAGCACATGTATAAATATGTGAAATGAATGTGTTGATGGATGGATGGATGGATGGATGGATGGATGGATGGTTGGACAAATGGATGGAAGAATAAATAAATGGGTAAATGATATTGCTTAAATTTATTTTATATCTTATCAATTCAGGTAATAATGCAAAATAATAGATGTTCTAAGTTATCTATTCTCAAAAAACAAAGATACTTGTGATTTTCTTTCTTTTTCTTACATGTACTCTCTCTTTCTTTTCTTCTTTCACTTTTTAGCCTATAACCAAGAGGATGTGGTATTGTAACTTGTCTTCCAGAGTAAGTTTCAAGTAGATAAATAATTAGTCTTCTGGGGGTATTTTGGAAGATCATAACTACTCTTCTCCAACCTTCCCTGAATTGTGTCACTCCTTGCCCCTAGATATGAAAGCATCCCCTCTGCTCCCTGAAGATTGGCTCTATTCGCAGGAAAAAAAAAATCCACTTTTCACAGAGGTTGTTTTCAGACCCTGCTTATCAGATTTCTAGTGCCTCTCCATGAGTTTCTTTGAGGCATATCTGCCCTTTATTACCTACCCACAGCCACAGTGACACCTGCCAAGCCAGAGGAAAACATAAACAATACCAGCCTTGCCTTCATTTTCACATTTCCAATCCCTCACAAAAATATACAGGATAAATTATAGTGTCTAACAAAATCAACTACCTCTTTTATCCCCTCAGATTACACCACTAAATTATGCAGCTTTTAAAAATTCACTATCTATTTCACAAATATTATCAGAAACAAAAATGGCATAATATACCCATAAGTCCAGCCCTGCAACATATCTAACGTATTACTCTATGATGCCTTCAAGTCCTTGCGCATGCAAAAATCTATGTGCAGTATCCAATTTATGTTCTGCTTTTTCCAGTTAACGTGACATAAACATTTTTATTATCATACGTTTTGGCCAAAGGGAAGACTTTGTATTTACTTACCCTCTGAGTTTGCTCATCAGTAACATGAGCATGATAACAGCTTACTCACAGAATTGTGGTAAAAATTGACTTCTGTATATAAGGTGTCTGACAGTGTTTGGCTTAAAGCAGGCATTCATAAATGTGTGACTCACAGGTAACAGCAATATATTTGAAACATGGTTCTATCATGAATTAGAATATAAAGTACACATGAATAATTAAGATAAAATACAAGATTGAATTCAAGTAAATTCTACCTTTGGGTTCCACCCCTGGAACACAGAGTTTCTTCTATTCACTCATCTGAAGTTAGAGATACTTAGGAGGAAAAGCTTGAAAATCACTGAAATCTATCACCACTTTTTCACAGATATATTTGAGTGACCTGCCTCAGATCACAGAATGTCAGAACTAGGGCTGGAAATAGAACTCCTATGTTCTCAAAAGCTGTTGAAATGCTTTGATACCAAATATCAGCTTTCCCATCACCACTGCCTAAACCAATACAGCACAAAAAGCAGATATCATTAATTAATCAAAACTTTTTTGAGAGAATATACTGTGGCAAAATGAAAAAAAAAAAGAAAGAAA
Source organism: Ursus maritimus (assembly GCF_017311325.1). Lineage (NCBI taxonomy): Eukaryota > Metazoa > Chordata > Mammalia > Carnivora > Ursidae > Ursus > Ursus maritimus. The sequence continues at coordinate 6,176,846 of NW_024423897.1, forward strand.
CACATAGCAGGTATCAGCATGGTAGTAATGACCAACAAAATATTAGGGAGAGGTAAACTAAAGCTGAGAGAGGCCATGTAACTTCTCCAAGAACACACGGCTGGCTAGTGGTAAATTGGGGAATCTGAATCCACATCTGTATGTCCTCATAATCTTTCAACTAGAATTTAACTCAATGAAAATTAACCGATATTTTTGACTGCCCAATCTGTGCCAGGTGCTGCATGAGGATATGGCAGTGAACAAGACAGATACAGTCTTTGCATCCATGGGGCTTATGGTCTAGATGAGAAAACAGACCCCTTAAAGGTAAGCGAAGTGTGGTGAGTCTCAGGTAAGGTAAAGTGCCTACAGTGTTTGTAAAATATTCACGCAATGAGAACATGTAAATGTGGGCCTCTACTCTGTCTCAGAATTCAGTTACACTATAGGTTAAACATGCTTACACATACTGGTCTGGGAATGTGACCACCATTATTCTTGTGCATTATTTCTGTGGGAAAATGCATGTTGAATTCTAAACTGATTCAGGAGTGCAACAATGCTCAAATTTGGGCGCACAACCATACTCAAAGTTGGTACCTGCTTTTTATATGATGTTTTAATGCAACAGCAACAGATTTACCTTTCTCATTAGCTTCTGCTGAGTATAAAAAATAAAATCAGCATCAGCATATATTTCTAGAAAGTAGAGCAATTGAGATGGGAGGATCAATCAAACCACAAAGATTAATTATTGAGTATCTGCTTGGAATTCGGCACTATGCCCAGAAAGTGTAGAAATATAGAAGAAATATAAAACTGGATCAACCCTATCCTTGGAGAATCTGTAAACCAGATATCACATATCCGTATAAGCGTTATTCCAGTAAATGGTATGCTATGTCAAAATTTCAAGAGACTGGGGAGGACATAGGACTGTGGAATGGCTAGGTGGGTCAGAGATCAGAGAAGTTGACCCCAGCTTCAAAAGACAGCTATGATTTGGATATTTGGGGAGAATTCATCATGGTAGTGGGAGGACTGTTCATCATGGAGAAAGGCATAAGACAAGGTGGGCTATGAAATAATGAATAGACCATTGAGGCCAATGTTGGGGAGTATCGGGGAATAAGGTCTTAGAGGTAGTTCTGAATGAAAGAGCATTTTGTCTTAATCACTTTGGCATCTGCAATGCCTAGAATGGTGCCTGACAAAGAGTGGGTACTCAGTTAATGTTTAGTGCACTGTGAAAAAGAAAGACAATGCATTTGTTAAAGAGAGAAATAACAAAAAAAGAGCGAGTCCTCCTTCAATGTAAACCAGACAAGCATAACATGATAAGAACAAATGTAAAACTGCACATAATTAAGGGCTAAATTCTACAGTAAAGCCAAAAGTTATCAGAATGCAGCAGAGAAAGTGACTAAGGCAGGGCAAGAAGAACCTGTGATGATTTCTTAATGGAAGAGGAAATTGGGTTGGGTCTATTAGGAAAGGCAAGGTTTGGCTCTCAGAAGTCCACAATTCAGATGCTCATAGGGTGAGGCAGATAACATAAACATGAGAAGCCAGTCATCTAGAAACGACAGGAAGTCGTGGGTCTGTGGCTTTTATTAAATAATTTGGCAAGCCAAACAAAATATATCTGTGAACTAGATTCAGGCTGAGAACCACCAACTGAACAACTAGACAAGTAAAAGGAAGAAAAAGAGTTCATCCCAGATAGAGGAAACAGCTAAAGGACAAAGAGGAAAGAACATGAAGGCCTGGAGGAAGACCCAGAACTTGGTCTTACCAGAATGCAGAATGCAGGCTGAAAATAGTAGGAAATGTGGTTGAAGAGAAAAGCTAAGCTGAGTTTGGATTCCAGGTAGAAGAAAATGTAATAGATGGAGAGTCAAAGATAACTTTAGCATGTTGTGTTGCTTGGAGGAACTGTGCGGAAATTAAACATTTTATTTTCTAATCGGGGCTGCTAAATCAATTGCGTTTATCTCTAACACGAATGTTGTCTGAAATCTCCCTGAGAAAATGTCCGTTCTAGAACTCCTCGATTGTTTTCTGAAAACTTCCCTTGTTCAGTCACCTAGCTGCTGCCCCCAGTTTGTATATGACATTTGAGGTGCTATAGACAGAGGTGTAGATCAAAAACATCTTCAAACACAGAGCACTTTCTTCCTCGCTTAACACATTTCACTTAAGGATTTACATTTACACCAGTTGAACAAATCAAAGTTATGGTTCCCTCAGTAACTGTAACCTGGACCAAGCACAGCTATATTTTTCTGCTGCCTAGCGGGCTTTTAACTCATGCCTCCCAACTGTGAAGGGGGATTTAATTCAGACATTATGCAAGAAATGCTTTCTGGAAAGCAAGTGGCTGGCCCAGTGAAGGTTTACTGTAAATGGCTGTTCCTTTCAACTTGTGCTTTTATGCAAAGGTTCCCTGCAGACAGAAATCTTCCAGAGCCCCTCCACAGTCTTTCATGGTGAGCGAAAAGATAACTTCTCCACTCCTGCATGCTGTTACACTTGCTCATTCATGGGTCAGAGCCCAGCTTTCTTATTGTGGTCATTTGGTGTCAATGAAAGGCACTACAAGGAGCCATGACTGGATGAGAAAGTAAGGCAATTGGGGCACTTGCCCAACGGGCAAAATTTAAGGGGCATCAAAAATAGATACAAATGAAATTTAATGCCATATTTTTAAAAAATAAAAGCTAATTCAAAAAATCCATGATGAACAAAATATCAAAACGTTGATTTTTTTAAAAATATTGCATTGATATAATATTTTTCTTGCTTACTGAATTTTTGGTGCCCTCTTACACTTTGTTGCCATCCCAGACAAGTGCCTCATTTCTTTCACCCTTGTCCTGACCCTGAGAGGCAGTCCACGTGGCTGAGGGACAGAGGACAGACAGAGCAAATGAGGAGAGGCCATCATGGATTTGGCTGTAGGCAAACTCCTTTAAACTTTGGTCACGGTAGATAAAGGAATATTGAAGAACATCTCAAGAAGTATTTCTAGTTGGTATTGATGGAACAGAACGTGTTGGATTATTAATTTTATTGGAGAGAGTTCTAGTCAACCATCAACAAAAGCTGTCTTCTAATTTTCCAGGTGGATTCTCTGAGAATAAACGACACAGGGACCATCTGTTAAGTTATGCCAAACCACTCACTTTCCAAGTCTGCCAAGTAAAGATCAAGTGACATTCAAGCCCCACATGTTGGCCTAGGAATTATTGCATGGACAGGGCTGTCAAATGGCCCAAGTGAAATGGTATAGCCTGCAAGATCCTTGAGACCACAGCAGGCTTTTATGCTCTTCCACATTTCCAGTCCCTAGGCTAAGTCCTGGGTTCCTGCATGCTAACATTGGTTTAGTCAACTGCTCATTCGGTGGGAGGTTACATTTGCCTCCTGACAGACTGAGGCAGTTAATAGGGTGGAATTCTCTGGTTAGGCCAGTCATTTGTCTGCAGATTTTATTACCCTCTCTGATAAAGCAGAGAAAACCCCTTATCTATCAGCATCCCTTCACATTGCAATAGGTATGCTTTAGAGAACTGCTCATCTTCAAAATGCATACTTTGTAAGCGAGCAGCCACTCCTTAAATACTTCAAAGATAAGCTTTTATTTATTTATTTTTTGCAATAGTGTTAGCTTTATGGATAAGTTGCAAAAATAATACAGAAAGTTCCTATGTATCCTTCATCTAGCTTCCCTTAATGTTAAAATCTTAATGTCAACATGACCAGAGCACAATTACTGAACCAGAAAATTCACATTGGTACAGTCCTGTTAACTAAACCATAGACATTATTTTAATTTTGCCAGTATTCCTTCTAATGTCCATTTTTCAGTTCATGGTCCAATTCAGGATCCCACACTGAATTTAGTCATCATGTTTCTTAAGTCCCCTCCCATCTGTGGCAGTGCTTCTTCTTTGGAGACCTGAACTTCTGAAGAGTACTAGTCTGCTATTGCTTAGAACATCCCTCAGTCGGGGTTTGTTGAATGCGTTCTCGTTATTAGAGTGAGGCTATGCATTTTTGGCAAGATCCCCCACATAAGTGGTGGTGTCCTTTTCAGTACATCTTATCAGGAGGCTGATGATGCTGATATGTGTCCTTTCTGGTGATGCTCCTTTCATCACTTGGTGAAGGGGGTGGCACTCAGGTTCCTCTACTGCAAAGTTACTATCTGTTCCTGTGTCATTAAAAAGTGGATAATTGGGGAAATACTCTGAGATTATGCAAATACTCTGTTTCTCATCACACTTTTGCCCATCACTTTTAGTCCCTGTTGATGGTTCTTCCTTGTGACAATGACGACTGCAGTGTTTGCCTAATCAAAAATGAACATTAATCATCTCTAAGCCCTATTTAAGTCCCAAAGACCAAAACCTACCGAGGTGAAAGATAGCAGTCTCCTGTCAAATGTGCCTTTCCCACAGCTGTGAGATTAGACACCCGGTTGAGGTACAGCAAGCCTACGGCACCTGAATCCTCACCCCGCCCCTCACCGATGCAGGAATCAGGGCTCTTTCTCACTGACCTATGTAAACACTCAGCACGACTAGGGAAGAAATCATTACCAGTTGAAAAGAATTGCCATTGGAAATGGAACATATTTCTATATCTCTGCTCTGGGTTGAGTGTTTAGTTTGTCTTAAAATCACTGCATCCCTGGAGCATCCTCTCTTTGACCACGACAACTTGTAGACAGCAGATCCAGGGCTGCTGGGGAGAAGAGAAGTGCAGCAGCAGCTCCCCTGTGCTTTGGGGTTTTTATTGTTTTTGGCAATTCTGTTGAGTCCCAGGCAGTGGGGTGTTGGTATGTGTTTATCAACTGGCTCTCCAGGAAGACAAAAACAGAGGCCTGCGTATACAGTGCTTGCCAGTTCTGTAGTATGAGGACTCCCTTCATGATTGACATCACTGAACAGAGTCGGGAAGAGACGGACAGCAGCAGAAGAGGGTTAAATAGTATTTCTGTCATAGACACACAACAGATGTAAATAACCTCAAACATACAGATAAGAATAAAGTTTAGTAAGATAATTAGGAAGTGATATGTTTTGAATATCTATTTATTATGTTTGATTTTAATATAGCTTATTTAATTATAGATATTTATATAAATTTTTAATAATGGCAGTTATTTAACAAATAACTCACACGATTCCCAAAAATTTAACACTTGATTCTCATGAGCTGGTGTGAGCCAGCTCCAGCACACCAACCCACACAGTAGCTATTACAAGGGAAATTCTGGAACACCCCAAAGAAGGCCCCGAAAAGGCAGGATGACACTTTTCTCCAGACCCTTCAGGAACCCATATGAGGCCCAGATGCCCTGCAGGGAACGGCTCTGCTCCAGCAGCAGCATCTGCGGCTTCTTGGCAAGTCTCCTGTGGAGACTGCGAGGGCTCCAGAGCATCTGGCTGCCACCAGGCCTGCCTCAAGGGCTATTTTCAGTGCTAACAGGGAACAGAGTTCTCCCCAGGCTCAGTACCTATTTACCATTCTCCCAGGAGGCCACTTCGCCCTTTACTGTTCTTTAAAAAATTATAGGCCTGGAACAATTGGAAGGAGCATAGGAGGGAAGGGGAACAGAGAGGCAAGAAAAAAAGTCACGTGTACTGAGTATGGATTATATCCCAGGTACAGTGCTGCGTGTTCTCACAGATGTTCTTGTTTACTGTAATCCCAACATACCTGGAGAAATAGCATCCACATTTTACAGAAAGAGGGCATGACTTCCCAAGGTTCCCACACTAATAGGAAGCAGATCAAGATGTGTCCCCAGCTCTGCTCATCACTGTAGCCTCAGCACAGAGAATATTGCACGTGATAACAGCTCTGAAAGTATTTGTGTGATGGATACATGAATGTCGCCTGACCCCAAAGCCTGTGCTCTCACCTCTACCAGGGAAATGAAGCTGGAGAAAGTGCTCTCAAATGGTGAAGTGTATACGTGAAGAGGCAGAAGGCAATGTGTGTGAGAGGTTGTTGCATTGAGAGTGAGATGGGGGATTCCCTTCAGGCTCTGCCTTTTACTGACTCTCTGACCTTGTCAGGAGTGCCAGCTGGCCTCTGTCTGAGGCTAGGCCTCCTCACTGGTAAAATGGGGAGAGTAAAACCTACCTTCCCATGTGGTTGCCAGAAACAAACAATTGTGATGCATGAGAGAGCATTTTATAGGCTAGTGTGCAGGGAAAGAACGTGTATCATATGCCACCATCTGTGACATCAAACGTTATTCTAATGGCCTAGAAAGGGCACATTTAACACCATGGAAGCAAAGGAAGAGCAAAGGGTGAAAAGAGAATGCTTTTGGACATCACAGAAGGTAGAGGAGTCTCATCTATTTCAGCTTTAATCTGGGGGCTTAATTAGCGGCTCTCTGTTTGGTACGCACCACAGACAAGAGAATTTTTGCAAGCCTTGTCTCCCTGCCTTTTGTTTGAAATATGAGGGAGCATATAGGTTAGAAGAAAACCCTGCTGCTTCTGCATGGTGGTATTGATTCCTGGGAATTAAATGGTAATTCAAAGAGGCAGCAGCGGCCTCCCTTTTACCCTACATCAAGCAGGCTGCCTGGGATTATCAGAGAGCCCAGAACTAGGGTGGCCATAGGGGCTGTGCTTCAGAAGAAGACACCCAACTACAGATTTCTTTCCCATGTGGCAGGTCAGGAGCAGTGCTGACACAAGAATGCCCTCTAGTCTAGACTGCTCCCTGTGCCTACCATTGTCCTTTCCCACCCGTCGGAACCCTAATGGAGCTGCTGATGCTATTTCCCTTTTGTGTCAATGTCTGACCCTCTTTATAGGAGGGGTATGAGTGTCTGTGCATATATGTATGTAAACGTGTGTTAAATCACACATGCATATTCAACACATCAGACAACTCACCGATAGCAAGTGGAGGAGTTAAGAGAATGGGAAAAAGAGATGGAGATAAAAGGTAAGAAACACATACACACAAAAAAACAAACAAAAAACAACAAGGGAAGGCCTTGCACATACCGATGATGGTAATGTGTCATAAACTGAGGGTGATTCATTCAACCCCTGCACCTGACATCCAAGAAATGCAAAAAGAGAAAGGAGAACACCCTCCTAGCACTCGGGGCAGAAGACCTGAGGGAGAAATCAGGTTCCACCATTGATTTGGGCAAGTCATATTCATTCATGTATTCATTCCTACAACAGATAGCTTTGTGAGCGGGCATTGTGAGGGAGGTGGGCAGGGAAGGGTCGAGCTGTTGTAAAGTTGGTCTCTGTCCTCACAGCATTCCCAGTCCCACAGGCAGAGAAGCCCACAGAGGATGACAACACAGATGCCATAACAGCGCAGGCAAAAGCTGCTCCTGGGACACAAGAGGGGGGCTGGGGAAGAGGGGTGTTGAAAGAACTCTAGTCAAGCAGGAGGATGGAGAGCGAAGGTGGAATTGGCAAGAGGCGAGGCTGAGAGTGTGAGTTCTGCAAAGCCAGGGGAGCAAGGGCTTGCTGTCTGAGCTTCAGAGCTCAAAGCCTGGCAGGAGCCACACACAGGGAAGTGTAATACCAAGCAGTTAGTGCTATAAAATCAGTCCAAATACACAGTTATGAAGACACAGAGAAGGAAGTCTTGATTCGGTGTGGGGGTTTACAGTGGAGGGGAGAGGGTGAGGGCACGGAATTGAGAAGACTTTAGAAAGGAAGTATTGTCTGAGCTGAACTTAAAAGGCATTTAGGATTTTACATGCATAGAAAGAATGGGAATTGAGGACATTCCAGGCAGGAGAAAATGCATGAGCAAAAGCCTTCCCTACCAGCATCTAAGCTGATAAACAAAAATACCAGAAATCCCAAACTATTCATGAACTAATAGTGTGCATTGGTTAACCACCCCCTAGATTTAGTCAATGGGCTCAAAGGGTTAAAAAAAAAAACAAAAAAAGCTGATTCTGGGCATTCACTACCTCCATGAGGCAGGTATAACCAACACATCTCCTGTTCTGACTTAGGAGTCATCTTTACATACTTTATCATTGCTAAGCAGGGTGCAAAATGATGACTCTTCTTTCTGTTAGAGGAATGAAACATAAAAACAAAAAGCCTGTTTTAAGAGATGGGGGGAAAAAAAAACACTCCCTCTGGGTTTGGCGCAAAATTAAATCTTAGGAGTTACTCAGCAGCCGGCAAGGCACAGAACGAAGCCAGCATGAAACAGCCTTTCAAAGTAACTGGAGTTGACAACTAACCTTGCTCTGGAAAGGGGAGAAAGGAGTTAACAGAGGCAGAAGTCAGGTCTTTCATCCTTCACCTGAGCCTGTCCCTTTCATGTGCCAAGGGCAACTCAAGCAAGCTGGGGGAGAGAATTTAACACTATCATGAAAAAAATATCAACACCCAGGCTAAGGCGGACATCATCCCCTGAGTCATATGCCACCAGGGTTACAATGAATAAGGTAATAACAGGAAAACAGAGCTTCCTCAAGACACACCTGCTGTGCTGGGCTGTAATTACCAAAATAGTGACAATCAGTTGAAGACAAGCATCCTTTCCCATCCCCCAAACACAAAATGCCCCCCAAAAGAAAGCTTGGCATGCTATACTACAATTTCTAGATTTGCACGTGTGGTTCTATCCCTGAGCAATGGTTCCTGCAGGTGGATATAACCTATAGTTGGGTGGGCAGACAGGCTTTTCCATGGGGCCAACAAAGTGTCACTAAAAGGGAATGGCTATGCTGTTATCAGCAGAGAAGATCCAAACAACCAGAAGAAAAATCCAGGACATTTATCCTGGGAGGATTTTTTTATTTTTCCTCCAAATTTCCAATTTTAAGAAGTCGGTGCCTGCAGAAACCAAATAGCATGCCTGTTGGTATGGATTTTCAAAGTCAGATATTTGTACAGGCCATGTCCACACTACTGCATGACAATGAATTTATGAGTACAAATGAATGTGCTTGAAGATTTTGCCATTTTATGGTTTATTAAATGCCATATTAGAAGATGCTAGGTTTTATAGATTGGAAAGGGCTCTTTAATTAAGAAGGTAAAGGACTGAGGATGAGTCCAACCAGTCTTCCATTTCCAGTGAATACTGAAGATAAAAAAAAAAAATTAGGTCGCATTAGAGTGATGGTTATTAAAGTGTAGTCCTCGGCCCAAGAGCATGCACATCACCTGGGAACTCAGAAAAATAAATGATCAGGTCCCATCCTCCAAACATAATGATCAGAAACCTATTTTAACAGCTTCTCCAGGTCACATTGATCCATGCTCAAGTTTAAGACTTTCTGCACTAGAGCTGTGGTCCTCTGCCCTGGCTGCCTATTATCACCACCTGGTAAAATTGTCATTGTAATGGCCCTACCAATCCCAGATCAATTAAATCAGAATACCTGGGGCTAGAGCTTTGATATGGCTGCTTTAAAAAAACCTCCTCAGGTGATATAAATGTGCAGCCGGAGTAGAAAACTGCTATATACCGGAGCAAGAAAGGTTTAGATGAGACACTTTGGGATTTTTGATTGTCAGTTGGGTTCAAAGTAATAACGGCTACTGAATGAGTCTCCTTCATGGAAGAAAAACCTTTTGAGAAGAAGAGAGATTTCCATCTTCATGAGCTGAAGAGGTTGGCTGTGAAGCTCACCAAACCAAGAGCATCAGGCTCTTATACCAAACCCAACGGTAATAATAGTATTTAATCACTCATCCAGCAAAGACAGTTTCTCACCCTAGGAAAGGGGTGGGCTGAGCCCCACAGTCAGAAGTCATTCTAAAAGCAATGCACTCAGAGACAGTAAAGAGTGACACCACACCTCCCACACACCTCAAGTCCAAATGCCACAATCCTCCAAGGGGAGCTCAGAGCTTCCCACTCACTGCTCGACTTTGAAGCCCCCAGTACCCAGGGGTGTGCGAGATAGCAGGCTCTTCTCACCAGTGTCTGATGTTACCCAGTGTGAAAATGATGACAACCCATCAGAACAGAACTCTAGGAGACCACTCGCATGGGATGCACAGAGCCTGAGCACTGCAGCTTAACAAATGAACCGTGACGTGAACCTTCTACCCAAATCAGGGAAATGGTTAACCCATTATAAGTGTGTTCCTCAAACTGGGATCCACTGGCGTATCCCAACAAATCCAGGATTTTTTTCTGCATGAAAAGGGATATGAGGATTACTGAACTATAAGAAATACTGTAAATTCTTTTCAACAGGAAAAGGCAACATTCTTTAGGATGTTTCTGGAGAAATGAGGAGCCAACTCTCATGTTCCTACACTACAAGTGAGAATAAGCCCAAACTCTCCCTTAATATTTTTGTAAAAGACCAAATTTCAAAGATTGGAACCAGTTCAGCAGCTGGCTGGTGAATGCACTTATGAAAACACCACCATCATCATGACAACATCATAGAGTGAATCTTGATTATCCAAGCTTTTGGGTATTATTCTCCATCTCCCCCAAGGAAAAGGGAGAGGATAGGAAGAAAATGAGAGGAGAAAAGACCATGCTCTTGCATCTCTAATGCCCATGATTATGCAGACTTTGGAGTCTGACTGACCTGGGTTTGAATTTTGACCCTGTCATTTATTTGCTGTCTGGTCTTGAATGTTAAGTCTATGAATTTCAGGTTTTCATCTTTAAAATGGTAATAATAATCCTTAGCACCAATCAGAGTGAGCAAAGAGAAAACACGGATGGCATTTAGCACAGTGCCTAGAAAACAGCAAATGAAGTAGTAGCTGTGATCATTAATTATTCACCCTGAACACCCAGCTTTAGTTCCTTTGCGAAGACTTCCTTGACAAAAATACATACACATACACTCACACATACAGACACACAGACACACACACACTCAAAATCTTTGTAGCTCCAATACATCTTTTTTTTAATGTTTTTTTTATTATATTCTGTTAGTCACCATACAGTACATCCCTGGTTTTTGATGTAAAGTTCTATGATTCATTAGTTGCGTATAACACCCAGTGCACCATGCAATACGTGCCCTCCTTAATACCCATCACCAGCCTATCTCATTCCCCCACCCCCTCCCCTCTGAAGCCCTCCGTTTGTTTCTCAGATGGACTCTGAGAAGCTCCAATACATCTTGTGTGCATTCATGAGATTTTACCCATTATGTTATGTTGCAATTGCTTATTCATATAATCTGTATAGATTTCCTTAAGGAAAAAGACCAGGCTTGTGTGTCCTCAATGCCAGGCACATAGCTGATGTATCGTATATATTTATGAATGAATGAATGAACAAATGAATCAAGCTACTGCATTCACCTAGTAATGGGATAAGAAGCTTAATTAGGATGGCAAAAATGGCAAGGACAAGACACATAAGGAAGTTGATAACAATCGTTGATTAGGGGATACAAGCAGTAAAGGAATAAAATGAATGCTCTGCAGTGTTTTCTAATGATAGCCAATCATAGATATAGTTTATCCAGAAAGCCCTTCTTTGAGCATTTTCTTGGGAGGAGACGGGGGGGGGGAATGCTTATATAAATACTTACAAAATACTTGGTTATTTAAGTCTACCCAGTCCTCTGAAATCAGCCCATCTAGGAGCAGAGTACTCTTGGACATTACTCAAAGACAAGGTGAGGTTGCCAAATGAACCTGAGTTAAATCAAGAACACTTACCCTTCTCTTCCAAATCTTAAGAATTCTACATCTTTACTGTTACCACCAATCTACTTCCCTTGCTCTCTTCTGCAGACTCTGCCCTTTTAGAAACCCTCTACTTATTCCCCTGAAATTTTCCCTTTGGTGCCATTCCTGCCTAATCTCTGAATGATGTCTACCAAATATACATTGGCTCCACTGCCATAGCCACCTCCCTACCACCATCCCACTCTTCACCCTGTTTCTAGAGTCTAGGCCTGAGCAATCTGCTCAGCCAGAAAGAGCCTTAACCGTTTTCACCATTTCAGGAGATAACTAAAGAAACAAAATCAAAGTAAATCAGCTAAGAAAACAGATAAGAGGGTTTTCTTGACTGTAGGCATAGGAAATTCTCCCTTCTGCCTCTGCAAACAAGGGTTTTAGTAAATGGACAAGTCATCTAAAAAGGCTGCAGTATGTCCATACCTACACCCTGAAAAATCCTGTCCAATAAGAAATATGGTGACATAATGCTACATGCTTAACTCCAATCCCCAAGCCATCTTTCACAGCCATGGGGGTTAGTCACTGGAAAAGTAGGCCCACTGAGCAAGCCATTGACTTTTATCTTTAGACTTCAACTGCTATTCATCAGCATCAATATTTTAGAGCTTAATCAGCTCAGTGCTAGTCTGAGTCCAGGACTTCTACATCATCATGAGGACTCACCGCATCTTGACAGCTGAGCACCTCCAAAATGCTGTTGAGTAGTTCGACACAGTACTTCTTCTCCTGGACCTGGTGTTGCATCTCATCCTTCTGTTCCAGCAGCTCCTTCAGTTCTTTGGTGATGACAGGAAGAAGAATGTCCCGGCATTCTGGAAAGAAGGCAGTTCAGAGGCATTTGAGCATCTTCGTTGTGTAGTTCCTTTCCTTTCTTTCCTTCTTTTCTTTCTTTCTTTCTTTCTTTCTTTCTTTCTTTCTTTCTTTCTTTCTTTCTTTCTCTTTCTTTCTTTCTTTCTATCTTTCTTTCTTTCTTTCCTTTCTTTCTAGATAATTTTTCATTAAGTAAATAATTCATGAATATATTCTCCTTGTAAAAAAATTTAAATATTAAAGATTAGGTTAAGACTTCCCTGGAACATCATTCACAATTCCAGTCCTTCCCCCAACACTCACTCCCCAGAGGAAACCAGTTCTTTTATTCCATACATATGTGTGTAAAAAACTGTATATGCATATATATATATTTATATGTGTGTATATATACGTATATATATACATATAAAACTTACGTATGTATATGCATATAAAAATGTACCAGTATAAAATATGTAGTATCATTTTGATTTGGCCTCCACTTAAGTGAGATGTAGTATACTGTGATGATAAACCTTCATGATCGTTTTATAGTTTCACATATGTATCAGTATAAAACATATAGTGTCGTTCTGTTTTTGTGTCCTTTTCATAATATGGGATTATGCTGTATCTTGTTTTGTACCTTGATTTTGTACCTTGATTTTTCTTCACTCATCTATTGGAACACTCACCTTCTTGGAGCACCTTCTATGTTGTTACACATAGGGATCAACTTAATTATTTGTAGCTATTGTAATGTATTCTCTATTATGGATATATTTCTTTATTTAGTTATAGCCCTAGTGATGAACATTTTCACTGGCACAAACAGTACAAAAGTGAACAATCTTTCACTTGCACCCTTGTGCACAATGGTTTTTATTTTAAATAAATTAAAATTTTTGCAAAAAAATAATATCTCTCTTAGCATTCCCATCTCAGGAAATTTCTGAAATCCTACACAGCTTTGTTTCTGTATTTCTCTTGAAAATGACAAAACTTCCAAGAAACAAACAAACAAAAAATTCCCCAAATTTTTCAAGCTCCCTCCACCCGTCCACTCAGCTTCTAGAGCTGAGATGTAAATCCTATACACCAAGATTTCATTTTAATTCAATACAACAAACAGGTATTGAACATCTTTGATGAGGAGGGCACTGTCTTTCCAGAAATATAGCAATAAGATAAGGTTCTCACCCACTAGATTCTTAAAATCTGACGGAGATGATCAGCAGCAAAAACAAAGAGCAACGGCAGAACATAGAGTAAGACAAGGGTGGGATGAAGGAGAAAACACCTCTCGTCCTGTCAGCCCAACATCTATACTCTCTCCTGGCACAGCCCCCTGGTTTCACTCTGCAGAGCCACCCTGCTGTGGAATATAATCCTAGGGATACTCTCATGAGGCTGCCTGCACTTCTCTGGACGAAGGCTGGACATCTGATTAATTAGGATGACCCCGTAAATCTGAACCTTGAGGGAAATTTAATAACAACAATTGCTGTCATTGCTAACATACTGAATGCTTACAATGTGCCAAGCACTGTTTTAAGTGTCTTGCATGGATTACCTCAGTCAATCTTTCCAGTGACTTTGGGAGATGGATATCACTATTTCCCCATTTCACTGATGAGGAAACAGAAGGATATGCCCAAGTGTACACACTAGTATGTGGTAGATTCCAGTCTGACTGCAGAGCCTGTGCTCTTAACCAGAATGCTCTTAGATGAAGAATATAATCTTTCTTGGAGCGCAGCTGTCTTCAGGAAGTGCCCTGAAGAGGCTGCCCATGGTTGCCTGCTGCTTCTTCTCCCACTGCTATTCTGGGCCTCTCCTCTCTGATGACTGGTTCCCCAGCTTTTCCTCTGATTCTATGAACTACTCCCCATCTTCCAAATACATTATTTTAACTTAAATTTAGCAGAGTAAGTTTCTGTTACTCACAACCAAAGAATCCCAACTGGTGGAGTCATAAAATGCCACGAGGGCTTCAGATGGGAGAAATAATCTCTAGTTAGAAGATTCGTGTAAGACTTTATAGGCTCTGATAGAATTGTGTCCCTTCTCTCAGAGTACCAATGTCAGTTTGTAATTAAATTCTAATTAGTATAATTAATGTCCCTTCATCCAACCAAAGTGTAAGCTCCATGAGAGCCAGACTAAATCTCAAGTGCCAAACATAGTATCTATATCATAGTAGTGACTCTGTAAATCTTGGTTGAGTGAGTGGGAGATAAGTTATTTGAGATGATTATTGATGAGTAAGTGACACTGACATAGGAAGAGGGAGGATTTAGGGTACATAGATCTGTGTGGGCAGAACAGTCTCTTGGAAGTAGAATAATGGGAGATAATATTTAAAAGGAAAATTCTTCAAAGCAGTGGGAGGTGAAGGTTGTTGCTCTATGGAAACAAAGTTATAGGCAACCAAAATTTTGATTTGGCTTTGCTTAAAATTAAGGTGAAATCATAGGCCACAGATATAATAATACTTAATTTGGACTCAAGAACTTGTGACCTGAGGACTTTCAAGAGTACAAGATACTGGGTGAGCAATTACCCTTCCTTTAGAGAGATAAGGGAAAAGACAGGATAATATTTACATACCAGTTACAATAACATTTAAGTTAAATCTATACCTGGTCCATATCTTATCACCATAAGGTTAAATTTTTGTCCAGAACTATTTATTAAAAGGGGTAAAGAAAGTTGATTCAATGTTCATTCAGAAATTTGTTTGAAAGGTTATCTTCTAAAGAATGTGACATGTAATCTGGGAAATTTTTGTTTGTTCGAGGAAATGACATGTGTTAGCAAGCTCAATGTTGAAAAACTAGGTGAATTCATTCGAAGTTGTAAACTCTTTGCCATTAGATGGATGGCTTCCTCAATTTCCTGAAACTTAACTTCCCAACTCTGCCTTCACTGACATTGCATCACCAACCAGAAGCTAAGAATTGTGCATTCTCTCACAAAGTTAGATAAGGATTATAAAGTCTTCCTCTTTGAGAAGTTAATTTTGCAAGTAAAATAAAAGATCTAATAAAGGAAACTTAAAAAACAACAAAAAGTCTTGTTCTCCCACAGGTCTCTGGGAAAAAGGAGTCATCAAAAGATGTGTTTTAAGGACATTTGTGTCCCTGCAGCATATAGGGTAGCTGGAGGAAGAAAAGATGGCAGAGACCCTGCAAAGGGCAGAGACCAATGAATATGCCATTGCAGTAGTCCAGATGATGACAAATGAGGTAAGTGCTGAGTTCTACCAGAGTCCCAGGCTCTGATGCAACATTTTTGTCTTTTGTTGAAGCTAAAAATTTAATAGGACCATAAAGGAAGGTGGTAAGAAATAGATCGAGAATAGTCAATCATCTTGAGTTGAAAGCATAAGAAGACCATGTCTTAAAGTCTAAAATGGCCTGTTGTGACTCAAGATTAAAAATCACTTAAAACTCTGTAAAATGGGATCACTAGGACCTAGAATGATATGTAAAGAGATATGTAAAGGCAGATAAGAGGTTAATCCATTCAGGCAGTTAATTAACTCATTCATTCATTTAGTCAGACTACTACATTCATTGAAGGCTCCCTAAGTGGCAATCGCTATTCTGTGGTGGGAGGTAATGGCAAGGGGTATCCTGCCCATCGCAGCAACAAAGCCAACAGAAGTAAGAGGCAGATGTAAATAGACAAGGAAAAACCTGGTGTCTTTACCCCTTGGGAGTGACAACCTGTTAGGACTGTTCACAGTTCAACAGAGCTGTGTAGTAAAAGGTCGAGTTTTTCCTTAAAGTTCGTTCTATGAACTATTGATTAGATCCCATTACAAAGATATGAATCAGAGGGAAAAGGTCACTTGAGTGATTTTTTATGTTAATGAAGATCTCCTTGGGAAGTCACCAGACTTTAAATTCTACTTTAAATAGAGTTAAAATAGTAGATCTTCATGAAGAGGTCTTGTTTTGAGCTCTCCATCCCTACCAAGTATTTAAGTAGTAGGTAGGCTGTCTATGGATAGGGATGATGAGAATGTATTCAAAGAGTCAGATGAAGGGGTGAACTAGATGGTTGTTGAGTTCCCATCCAAAAGTCTATGATTCCCACAAAATACAGGTGGCAGGAGGAAGGATACATTTGCTAGGTGGAAAGACAGTGGACATGTTTGCATTGTTTAAAAACCACTATTGTTGTGGGAGCTGCAGACCAAGCCCCAGCAGAAGCAGTGGTTTATCAATCTGAAAGTCCTCTACTTCACAGATTATCAAAACCCAGCACCCCTGGAGGGTGAGCCTCCTGGAGTTGAGAGTCAGCAAAATTTTAGCTGAGGAGGCCATTAATAACATGGCCTGTTTTTCAGAATGTACTTCGTCTTCTCATTAACCATGATTTCTCAGAAACGTCTGGCTCCTCTGTTTTGAGATGAAATAATTTTTCTCATTTGTAATTGGAGCTGTGAAATTATATTAGCCTGTAAAGCTTCAGGAAGTAGCATTTCTAAATTGTGGCTTGATTGTCAAGCAAACAAACACAAATGGTTTGAAAGATAAATGTTGTCAGAGCCTTAAATCAATCTTTACAGGCAGAGCCAATGAATATCAGAGATCCGCAAACCCACTGTGGGTACCTGACACCCGACAAAGGCTGGGAGATCTGCCACCAGGTGACAAGTCCAAATTGTAATTGGGCCAGCACTTGGGAAACTGCAGAGCTATTCAACTCTGTATTTTCACAGCAAGGAGCTTTATTTTGTTGATGTGATGGCAGAGAGAACAATGCAGTGTTTCTGGGCTCTGGTTTCTTCCTTCTTGGAGAAAGTTTTGTCCTATGGAAGAAGGTGCCGCTACCAGAATCCATAGCTCTCTTGAAGTGTCATATGCTTTTGAAATAATTTCAAGACTCAGGGACACTTTAAATATGGAAGGTCCTTCCCCTTGCCTCCATCTCCATAATATCAGCCCCATGGAAAGAATGAAATAAAGATGCTTTGTCCGTTTGGGAAAATCACCTTGAGATGCATCAGGCCAAAACTACCCCTGTGATCACAGCCCCAACCCCAGCTCCAGAGGGTAGCACACTTATGAACCACATCTGAACTCAGCATCTTCCGCACAGGTCCACTCCTCCACAGGTCCACTCCTCTCAGAGTGAAGGTACCCCAGTCACACAGTACACACAGTCAACCAAACGAATGTGCTTCCTCTCTCTGAACCCAGTGCCAGTCCATCATGAAGTCATATACATCCTGCCCCCAAACAAGCCATTTCTACCCTCCATTCCAAGTCTCCCAAACCAATCTCATTTCCAATCTCAGTGGCAGGAATTTCCCCAAACTCAAACCTAACCACAGGACTCACTGCTTGAAGTTCTTCCATGGTTTCCAATTGTCCTCAGAGTGAGTATTGTGAACTCTTTGGCATAGGTGAAAGCTCTTTGTGATCAAATCCTTCCATACCTCCTCATACTCCGCCTCCCACACTGTCCCAGCCTGTTCCTCCCCTGCTTCTCAGTTTTTGCACATTATTTTCTTTGCTCAGAATACTTTTATCCCATCCATCTTTACCTGACTAACTTCTTCTTGCCTTCTAGGTCTTAACTTAGATGACAAAACCCCTAGGACAACATCCCTGACACCCCAATATGACTTGGTGACCCTCTCCTATGCTCCTGTAGTACTCAAACTTCTGTCTTAATCATTTGTCACACTACGTGGTCATTGTCAGAGAAATGGGATGAGCTGTGAGATCCTTGGTATCATCTCAGAAATGAAGCCGAGGCCCGAAGCTGAAAACAAAAGATGTAATTACCCCACATTCTAAGTTCAAATTGTCTTCAGTAGCAAGGGTATACCTCAAGGTTTTCTGAGAGGTACCAGTTCAGTACCAGCCCCACACAATCTTCATGCACCTGAGGGAGGATCAGCAAAGGTCTTTGGATATAAAGCGATATCCATAAAGAGAAGCCTCAAAGTGGATATGGAGTGAGGAAGAGCCAAAAGGATCACTCGTGAAATATATGAAGATGAGACTGGCACCTTATGTCCCCACTAGGGACATGTTGGCTGATCTCTGAGCCCAGATGCATCCCAGTTCTGCCAACAGAGTGGAGAGACATGAGAACACTCATGTCTGCTCTCACCAGAGGAAGAAGGGTTAAACACAAGCAAGGTGTCTGTGTCAGGGGCTCAGTCATATCCTCCGTGTGGTTACCCCATGTCTAAACCTCCCTGTGGCAGCCTTCACTTGGAGTTTCATAGCCAGGCCCTTATTTTGTCACCAACACAGGTTAATCGATTCTTCAACCCAGTTCAATATTTTACAGGCTTTAAGGTGAAACTCATTCTGCTTTAGCCAAGTTCCTAATTGACCGAAAGGTGAATTCAGATCAGCTCAATCCTCTTGGGGGTCGGTGAGGAGCTTGTGGTTATCAAGGCTTGCCCTGTCCTCCCCACAGCCGTTTTGGCAAACAGAGAAAACGCCAAATTGAAGCCCAAAATTCTCCCTTGGCAAAGCTGAGCAGTGCAAGCTTGGCTCAGTGCTTTTCCTCTGTTTGGTTGGGGACCATTCACAGGTGTCAGAGGCCCCATGATTGGATCAGCTGCACATGGAGGAGGACCTCCACACACAACTCCTCTGACAGATAGCAATTTGTTCTCACAACGTCCCTCCTCCAGCCAGTGTGTCACCAAGAAAAGTAATTCCACCCACTGGGAAATCAATAACTACCCACAAATTTCATATTCTGGATCAGGTTACAAGCTTTTTACAACTCTACTAGAATTATCCCCCCACATTCTTCAGCAGCAACTCATGATTCACTTTCCCTACCTCCCTGAAAGCACACCTAATTACAATACCCAGAATTGTCCCTCACGCCCCCTCTAGCCTGCGTCTGCCATGACGTACATCTTCACTTTATGAACCCTGAGGGCCAGAATGTCTCCCCAGCTAAACAAACACAGCCTGTTTAGAGAGTTCAGAACTGAACTCAGCAGCTGTAAAAATTCTCCTTAGGTATCTTTGAGGGGTGAATGCTAAGAAAGAAACGTACTTCCAGAACTTTATTATAGATACCCACTTCACCTTCAATCCAAGCTATTGCTTTTACCATATATCTTTTATATTTAACACGAGACATGACATTGCACTAAACCTATAAGAAAATGCCCTATAAGAATTTGAAATTGGCCATTCAGAAACATAGTGATGACAGGAAAGGTAGATTGATATATAGTTGCTGGAATTAAGAGGATGTACGTTTGTGCTCAAAAAATGTCACACTGATTATAAATATAATTTGTAACCTCTGATAGTCTATGTGTAATCTATTTATATCCTTGAGTAAATATATATATATGTATACATACATATATATAGAGAGAGAGAGATGCTGATGGAATTAATCTAGGTTTATCAATCTATGTCTATATCTATATAGAGAGAGAGAGTCTAGGTTTATCAATCTATGTCTATATCTATACATAGAGAAAGAGAGTGAGAGAGAACAAATAATTACTGTAACAGATACTGTTGTACTGGATGTTATATTCTAGTGGATATCAAAAACAATTCAAGAGGATAATAATTGTCTTAGGTTGGATTCTCCAGGAGCAAACTCAGAGATGAGGTTTGGGCGAAGGTGACTTACTTATTAGGAGGTGTTCCAGAAAACACTAGGAGGGGAGTAGAGAAGTGGGACAATGAAGGGGGGGAGGCCAGCAGGCTGCAAAGGCAGGCAAGTATCATAGAAAGCAAGCTCTAGCATAGTGCAGGCCACAAGGGTGAAGCAGCCAGGGTATTTTGACCCTGGGGATGGACAGCCACGGGCACTGCAAGTGCTCTCAGCACACAGGCAAGCAGGCCCCTACACCCTAAGGGGAGCACAGGGAGGCCGGTGCCAGCTGTAGGGAGAGAAAGTCCTCCTGGAGTTGTCGTGCACAAAAATGCTCGTGGATCACAAGAGACACGGAGCCCTGGAGTTGATGTTGCAATGACAAATACGGACAGCTGCCAGCAAGACAACGAACTGGGTAACAGGAGAAAGAGAGTCTGGGCATGCAGGGAAGACCATTCCACATGAGGCAGTTAAGAAGGCCTCTCTGAGATGGAGATTCTTGAGCTCAGACCTGAGGCTGTGAAGGGAAAAGCTTGCAAAGATCTCAGGAAAGAGCATTCCAAGCAGAGGAAATAGCATGTGAAGGCCCTGGGGTGGAACTGTGCCTAACATATTGAAGGAATCATGTGGATGAAGTATGGCCATATTATAGAACATGGGGAGTATAAAGCGAGATGACAAACTTGGAGAGTCCGGCTGGGGCCAGGTGTCTTCATGCCCTGTGGCCCTTGGTAAGGAGTTTGACCCTTCGGTGGGGATAAACATGTTTTGGTTTTGTATTTTAATGAGTGCTGGGGGTGGGCCTAGAGAGGAAGGCAGAACACTGTGGAGGCTTTTTGAGGAGGGGAAGAGGAAATCTAATGTTTATTGAGCCCTCACTATCTACCAGGCATTCTCTGTATGAAGAGTGTATTATTATGTCTATTTTGTGGATGAGGAAACTGAAGCTCAGAGGGATTCAGTAACTTACCTAATATCACACAGCTAGGATTTAAACCTGGGAAATGTGCTTCCAGAGCCCGTGTGCACATCTACCAAGCTATCCTGGCTCCTTATGGTAACAGTGATAGCGAGAGAAGATGAAAGCTTGATTAGTTTGTAGCACGAGAGGCAGACAGAAGTAGAGAGACTTGGAGCAGAGTCAACATGTCTTGCTGATGGAATAGATGTGCTATATCATCGTGTAAGCATATGCATTTTGAACATTGGAGTGAGAGAGTAATAGATTCATTTTAGGGTTTATCAAATTAGGTCTAATCATGGGGACCATTTCATTGCCTCAACTAGCAAGTAATGAAAAGATTCCCATCAACATTCTCTGATGGTGTGAAGTGGCTGCAGAGGTGGCCTGTCATCACGCCTTCTGAAAGCTATTAGGGCATAATTGGTGTGTTCTGACAGGTACCTGCACTTTCACTTACTCCTTTGCACTTTCCGAGATCATTTTCACTGCCACTGCTGACTGGCCTCCTCCCAGCCAGCTCACTCATTAAACCATAATCCAGCTCTATAGAAAGTGCTTTTAGGAAAATAAAGGTGCAGATATGGCCAATTGGGTCATGACCCCAAATTTGATTTGTCCCTAATGCTTAGAACAATTACATTCACAATGCCATACCAGATGAGTGTAGCTCAGCCTTTTATAAGACTGTCTCGCCTACCTCCTAACCCTGGCTAATGGAAGACAAGCAAATAGAAAAGCTTGGGGTGGAACCTAGTGGCCTCTATACTGGATAATCTGGACCCTCTTTAAAGGAAGATTCCCATCAAAGTACTAGGCTCCATTTCAAATTCATGCAAGAGGAGAAATGAGTCAAGTTAGCTTTTTGACTGCAAAGAGCTGTGTCTTACATCTCTTGCACCCATTTGATTCTAATTCAGTGACATCCAGAATTCAAATTAATTCATAAGCACTTAGGACACCTATTAGAACAGTCGATGCCGCCCACACCCCTGCAGCGCTTATCATCCCTGACCCACGGCCTCTCTTCCACACCATGCTACACAGATCCTTTAATCCCTTTGCTCCAGCCCCTGGCCCTTTGTAGACTCACATGATTTTCTGGCCCACGAATTTCAATCTATACTTAACCAGGAACTCTTTCACCTTTAACTCTTTCTGAGCTAATCTGCGGTGGTATACTCAGAAGTTTCTCAGTAGTAGGAGTCATTATAACAAATATGTTTTAATAAAGGGTAGAACCCATTTGTCCAGAAAACTATTGAGAATGAAAGGGAATGGGAGAGGGGGATATTAAGTATGAGAGAAGCAACATATGTTGAACTCCTTCTAGTGCCAGGCACCACACTGAGAATTTATTTAATCATTACCAAAACCTGTTTCATATATTATGTTATCCCTATTTTACAGATGAGAAAATAGGAGCTCCAAGTAACTTACCGAGGGTCACTCAGCTAGCATGACCACAACCTAGCAAGATTCCAACACAGGTTTGTCTGGCTTCAATGCCAGCACCATTGCCACTCCATTCACATGTGCATGGGTGCAGACAATCATTCTCAACTCCTAGATTCTGCCAGCACAAGGCAGCCACCCTCTGAATTTGTTAGCTCCCTCAAGCTGGTCTGCAATAGAAAATCCAAGATCCTCGTTGATTGATTTGTTTAATCGTTGGTTGTTTTGTTTCATTTTAAGTAAGGGTTATGGTCCCAGGGGAATAAAACAAACAAATTCCAGTCCTGGAATCCCTAAACAATAATGAGCACTCATCGACTTGGTGATTCAACCTTCAGTGCAGTCATTTGTTTTCATTTTGTTAATTCAACCAACCATTTCTTGAGCTACAATTGCTTGAACTTACCCATCTCACTACAGTTGGTTAGCAAACAGCAATCATGACTTTCAAACCATTCACTACCTTTTCCTAGAAGACAGTGAGAGCCTAGGGCGAGATGTCTAATCACAATCAGGTCCTGTCTCCTACAGTTCCTGGAATAATCTTGTCACACAGTAGGATCCTAATAAGTGTTAGATGAATGAATGAGTGTTTGCTGATTTCAGAGAGGGAGCCCTGTCTGCCCACATTGAGGGCAACTCTCAGAATCAGAACCCTATTTACTGTTGGGTTATTGCAATATTTATTACTCTCTGCTGTCCTTGAAGAAACAAAGTGACAGTAGCTGGGGGCTGGGGGAGGGATGTTTAAGGAACAGAACTGTATGTGTGCTTCTTCACCTTCCCCACCTTCCCTGAGCAGTCCTCTGGCAATACCTTCCCATTCTTGGTTTTACCCCATCACAGAGGCAAGGATGGGAAGCAGACAGAACTCTGGATCGAGGGTCCAGAGACCTAGGTCTGGGTCCCAGCCTTACTACTGGTGGCCTCAGATAGGTCATTTTACCTCCCTTCCTCTAAAACTGGGGATCAAAATGCCTAATTCATAAGAGGTTCCAAATAAGACGTCATACAAATCCAGTCGTAGCTATTAAGTATAATGAGGTGCGGAGATCTGATGCTATGCTTAAGAAGTTTTGGGATCCAAAGCAAAGCACGTTGGAACTTCAGTTTCCTTCAGCTGTAGCTGACATGCACACTTGACAAAACACCTGGACCAGGCGTGCTGGAATGAAATGGATTCAAAGCTATCACCTGCATCATTCAAACAAAGTGCGCTTCTGTCTGAAATACCAAACTCCGAGGACTGCGTTCCAAGAGGTGGATATAAATTGAAACGACTGGGATATAAGCCTTGGGTTTTTATGCTCCCTTTTGTATGTGGAGAGACTAAAGGAGAGCTCAGGCAGGCTTTTTCTGAACATCCTTTTACATTTCTGTTTACAACTTAGAATAATAATGCCGCTTGCCCGCAAACCTCAAGCCGCCCCCTGAGCAATCCTATATTGCTGCCCTCACAAAACTTAACGAATACCAAGAAGAACAAAAACCAACAGCAATGTTTTGGATCAATATGAGCAGCCAGCATTCCATTTCTGGGAAAAGCGCACATTAAAAGCCTCTTGTTTACATTTTAAGGCTAACAGAGGGGCCCTTCATTTCAGAGAATTAAATGAGAAAATTCTCCTGGATTCAAGCATTAGCAAAATGGAATGGTTGTGTAATTGTCTCCAATCATCATCTGATTCTCTCTTCCTCTCACCTTTCCCATAACAGCTCCAGAGGAGAGGAGGCTGGGGCCCCCCTCATTTATAGCCCTACGCATTTAAAATCCAGTGTTGCTCATTACAAAGGGAAAACAGAGAAGTGTAATATATTTCAAACAAGCTGAATAATTGGAAGCAAACTTCAGAGAAGGGGGGGAGTCACTGCCTTTTACCCCCCATAAATAAAAGTGGAAATGGGGAGAATTTCTCCTCTGGCCTCTTCTTCTTTTCTAAAAGCACTCAGCTAAGAAGGTAGAGAACAGAGACAGTCCTGAGGGGGCAGGGGCTTTTGCCTGCTTAGTTTTTCCATTCCTGCAACAGAGCCCACGTGAGCCCTCCCCTGGAAGGCCCAAAGCGAAAGAGTGATTTAAGAAATGAATCACATAGTTAGGCCCAACACTTTAATGAAAGGATCAAAGAGATCCTGTTTGGACTCTGAAGCCAATGAAGAGGAAACTGGGCTAAGTGTGAGACAGGAGAAAGTAAACAGAATAAATATCAGTCCACAACATGTAATAAGCTTTCTGTGCAAACGGAGGACAATATATGGTCTTTACCCTCGGGGCAGTCCAAGTGTAATAAAGAAAAGAACCAGTCAATTGATAGGAACAGTATAAAAAAATGGGTACAATGAAGCACACTGCATTTCCAATTATGTTCAGTCCCTGCTGATGAACCTCAAGCTGTACTCCTATGAAATTGACATTAATATTTTATTTTGGGCATGACATGTTGATATATTTATTATTAGTTATATGTATTTCTTCCCATGTTACCTTACTCCAAAAAGAAAAAAAAAGAAAAGAAAGAAGATGACATGCCAGTGTAAAAGTTAACATAAGGGCTTCAAGTGCCCATAAAATGTAGCTCTTTGCTCGTGTGATAAACTGTCAGGGCAGTAAAGAAAACCACCCAAGTTCTAGAGTTTGTTGGTCATTAAGGTAGAAGAGAACTAATTCTGTAGGAGAAACATAGTTTTGTTTTGTTTTGTTTTGTTTTGTTTTGTTTTTGTATTAAATCCTTAAAGAATTTTTTCATATTGAGTTAATGTTAATGTTCTATATTAAAGCTTAGTAGTGTTTAGCTGCTTTTGACATCAAACTGTGGAATTTTAAATCTAAAAAGAACCCGAGAAAAGATAATGGCTTCAGTTCCTTTGACTGTGTCATGTGCCCATGCAGAACATAAAAACAACAAATGTAGGAAGGCTCAGGACTGTGTGCTTGTCCTTACACGGCACCTCCATTTATTTTTCACGCAAACAAATATTTATGGAGTGCCTAGCAAATGTCAAGCATCATAAACGGCACAGAGGTGTATGGGACCAGGATGTAAGTGGGAAAGATAGAGAAAAGTGACCAAATTCAAGGCATATATAAGAAGACTCAAAGGCCTTAGTGATTGATTGAAAGTGAAAAATGAGACACAAGAAAATTTGTGGGCTAGTTCCAAATGACTGGCAGAAAAATAATGGAAGAGAAGATTTTCACGAGCAGAACGAATACAGCTTTGGAAATGTTGAGATGGAGTACCTGCAAGACATTCAAATGGAGACGTCAAAGGGACAGCTGGCTAAATGTGTCTGAAAACGATCTACTACAAATGGGTAAGCATAAATTCAACTATATGGAAAATACATTGAACATGGCTGCATCCCAAAAAGCATTTATAATGGGCTATTATAGTGTATTTACCAGAAAGCACCTTCCTGAAGTTTATTTGGTTATGCTCATGAAGACCATGATGAAAAGAAAGGAAGGAGAAGATAAAGGAGAGGAAAGAAGATACAGGAGACAAGGAAGAGGAGAAGAAATATGGAAAAGTAGCAACACTTGGGGTCTGAAACAGGATGTCTGGGGACACATGTTGGGACAAGGGAGCTCAAAGGGGCTTGGAAGCATGAGGGATTTTCACTTGAAATTTTTAGATCATCACAAAGACAGGTATAGAAAGGGCCCAAAGATGGTTAAGCAGCCCAAACTTCCCAGGGGATGTAACTAATACACTTGTCAACACTATCACTTTCCTAAGTAGAAGCAAGTAGGAGCCAGAGAGCAGAGTTTTCTGGCAACAAGAGTCAACCACTATATCTAGAGCATCTACAATGTGCCCGACTCTTGAAACTGGGATGGAACATAGCTAAAGTCTGGCCCTTTCCCTCAAGGACGCTCCTGCGAGCGCATCATGCACAGCCTACTAGCCCAGGGCAAGCAAGGCATAGTGATTAAGTGGACTATGAAGAAGAGGAACAGAAAGAAATGTCAGCCATGAAGGGGCTCCATTCTCATTCCTCTGATCCACTAGGTACCAGGACACACAATGAGTGCTACAGAGCCAATGATGGAGGATATTAAGAGCAAACAAATCTCTTTATATCTTTGTTTCTTTATCAGTAAAGTAGAGAAAATGAGAGCTCCACCCTTCACAAGGTTTACAGAATAAAATACTATGTGTAAAGCACTTGGAGCAGCACACCTGGACCATGGTAAACACTATGTAAGTGTAACCATTATTGTTTATTTTTGTTTTAATTTCCATATGTAACTTTCTAGGTAGTAAAAACATGCTGTATCTTGACATGGGTGGTGGTTGCATGGGCGGATATGTGTGTAAAAAATTCACTGAGCTGTACATTTAAGATTTGCGTGTTTCACTATAGATAAATTACAACAAAGTTAAAAATATATATTGTTACAATGGAAGGTAATATTAGTTTCCCTTCAACAGGTATACACTGTAAGGCTTGAGGAAGTCAAGCAAGGTGCCTGAGATAGTACACCAGATCTCAGCCTGCCTTCCTATGTCAGCTGAGCCTTGGTCCTCGACCGGGCTCAAGAGAGTGGTCACCCAAAGATACTGCCCAACACTCAGCTTGGAGAATCTTCTGCATGAAGAGAGAGCAGTTGTCCCTCCCTCTCTTCCATTCTTTCTCCCACCTTCCACCCTCTTCTCATATTTCAGTTCAATTCCATTGTCTCATTAACTATTACAACCAAAATCCTTGCCAAGTCACAACCTGCAGGTTTCCCTTCACTCAGAGAAGGACTGGCAGTGATTAAGGACTGGAGGGAACACACCTCAAGCTCTGCAAATTCCTCAGGGACTGAGGATGCCCCACTAGACACTGATGTGCACCCACTGCCAAGACAAAGAGCATCAGCCAGAGAAGAGTGAGTGCTATCCTCATTTACGAGGTGCTATAGAAATTAATTTTGTATGCCTCTTCCATTAGCAGTGTGTCTGAATTAACTTTAATATGCAAGTTATCATGTTAGTCTTTGATACTAAAAAAGAATGTATCATCATTAACCTTCCTATCCCTGCATTTAGCAATGCAGTCTTTTTATTAGCCATACGCAAGAGAAGTAGCATTATTTCTTGGCATCTCAGTGCTCTACCTATCTGTATGCAGGTCCACCGGTCACTTTGTAAAATCTCTGCTGATTCAGAAGCCCATTTTTCAAACATTTGACTCTAATTGCCTGTAAGTCACTAGAAGCTGACTCCACCTCCTCCCCCCATTTTTTTCCAGAGTTCTCTAAATGAGAATGAATTTTCCACTGAAAGAGCATTCCACAAAAAAAAAAAAAAAAAAAAAAAAAAAAAAAGAGAGAGAGAGAGAGAGAAAATGCATGATGGTCAGTGGAAGGGAACCCACAGCAGGAAGAAATATGAGTAAGTTCTGAGTGATATTTATGAAAGGCAAACTCATGCCAGGCTAACAGTAACTGGTCTTTAGAGCTCTAGGATATTTGGGTAACTAAGCTATAGGTAAAACGGGAACTTTTGCTTCAGAGAATAGGTAAGCAACAATGGAAGATTAGCTGTTAAGGATAACGGGAAAATCACCTGATAGTATAACCTAGTACATCTTTCTCTTCATGTATTCACTTGATATACGTAAATTATAGGTAAAGGAAAGTTACCTATACCTCCATTTGATGGATAACTTTTCTATTCCTACCCCATTCATTCTATACATTCTAGTATTTAAAATGTGGTAACGGTGGGAAAATGTTAAATTACATTTGCCATCTTTTTATTCCATTCACACCTTCTCATTGAACAGCAAGATAATGAGAAATAAAGGAACTTCTTAGAAGGGGAAAACAAAACAAGAATGAGGTCTACAATAGAATCCTAAAATAGAACATCAGTCCTTGAAAAATAAAACAAGTTTCTGTTCTCAATAAATGCAACAGTATACAGTTTATAATTTATAATTACCTACACACTGAAAATAAATTGGCTACCAATCCAACTTTTTGGCTTATAGGAAAGCTACCAATAATAGGATTATGGACATATCTGAGTTCATCTCTGCTATATACGTTCTCCTTTTGAATCTAATAATTGGGGACATGGATCAGTCAGTTAAATGTCTGCCTTCAGCTCGGGTCATGATGCCAGGGTCCTGGGATTGAGTCCCACATTGGGCTCCTTGCTCCTTTGCTTCTCCCTCTTCCTCCTGTTCCCCCCTGCTTGTGCTTGCTCTCTAGTTCTCTCTATATATCTCTCTGACAAATAAATAAATAAAGTCTTAAAACAATAAATCTAATAATTGTGTTTTCTGACTGATACCTTAAAAAGGAATGACATGAATAAGAAAGCAACTAGGATTCAGCCATCTATATCCTCAAAGGGCCAAGAGAATTCTAAAGAGCGGAATCAAATATTTTCCAAGATTCAGCCATTTATTTTCCAAGTTAACCATTATTTTTGTCAATGTAAGACCCATCATATACTGCTCATAATTTACACCCTGCACTATTATTTACTTAATATTTTTTCATAAAGTAGCTGCATTCTAATCTGCTTACATTCTTTTAAAAGAAAAATTTGCTGTTTCAAATGGAAAACCAGTATTGCTTGTCATAGATGAAAGGTAAGTGTAACAATCAATACTATAAAAACAAAACACTTTTATTAAATTCCAAGAGGAACTTAAGCCTGAGGTCTGCTCCCTTGTTATCAAAGGAGATTAGTAGAGAAAGATTAAAGACAAAACAGCAAAAGCATACAGTCCTTGAGATAACCAAAAAGACTGAAAGGGAGTTGGAGGAGAATGAATGATCTCCTGCTTCCGTGGTGCAGTACTTTATTTGTACATACCTAAAATTATCCTTCATGCCAAGGAAGATAATTTTGCATATGGTGGTACATATCCACACATTGAAAAACACAAGTACCAAGAAAGAAATCAAAATTGGGGTTCCTGGCTTCCCATCTCTGCAACTAACTCATGCTGTGACCTTGGGTAGGTCATGCTGTAAAATGAGAAGGCTGGCTCGGGCAATTTCTCCAAGGAGTTGCTCAACTCTATGTGCCTATGCGTTGTGAAATCTTTAAACATATTCTAGCATATCTTCTCATCAACTAGAGTTTTCAGTTGTTAATTGCATTTACCCTGTTATCCGCAAGTCTTACCAGGAAGAAGTAGCAAAGATTTGAAAAGATCAGCTACTTTGGGGCAGAAGAGCTTTTTGATGCTGTTGTGTTGAAAAAAAAAAATCGATAAAATCGACTGCAATCCAGGCACAACAGAAGCTGATGGTCCAGGATATATGCCTGTGCATCCCTTGACTTTGGAAGCCAGTGGGCAAAGCGCTGTCTTTAAATCGACCTTACAAACCATCACCTGATCATTTGCCTCGGTCAAGTGATAATTTATTCCAGGTGAGTAATAGAGGGTGTTCATTCAAATTATCAGTCTTATCTTCCCCTTCCTATGAGAAAAGTAGATTGAGGGGAAAAAAAGATCAGTAGTTAAAAACCAGTAACTGTAAGCTTGTTAATTTGCAAGCTCTGGTATGGTTAAGCAAGTTTCCGTAACTGTAAAAGAACAACAACAGGGGCTCCTGGGTGGCTCAGTCGTTAAGCATCTGCCTTCGGCTCAGGTCATGATCCCAGGGTTCTGGGATCAAGCCCCGCATCAGGCTCCCTGCTGGGCGGGAAGCCTGCTTCTCCCTCTTCCACTCCCCCTGCTTGTGTTTCCTCTCTCACTGTTTCTCTCTCTGTCAAATAAATAAATAAAATCTAAAAAAAAAAAAAAAAGAATAACAACCTACTTTATAAGGTTTCTATAAGAAATTACAAAAAAGTAACTATTATCAGAATTACAATAGTACATATGTATATTCTCTTTCTCACACAGTTTTTTCCTGCCTTGATGTTCTGAAAAAGTCAATTTAAGCAACAATTTATTTTTAATGCTCTACATTGGCTTCACCTCTGAACTGATTGTAATGAAAACAAATACAATAATTATAAGTGAAAACTTAATGAAAATAATAATTATACTTATATTAATTTTAAGCTACCACTTATGGGCATTTTTATCATCCAGGGACTGTGCTAAGCATTATTTCATTTAATATTTATATCAGCCATATTATTATCCCCATTTCATGGATAAAGAAACAGAACCAAAGAAGGGATATGACTTTTCCAAAGTCATAGATGAATACAGAAACCCTCTTGGGGCCAAAGTCAAGGAAACCATGAAAAAAAAAGTTTGGAAGAAAAAAAGTTGTGGAAAAAAATCAGAGATTACCAAAATCTGGCTTAATATATTGAGAAAGGCTACCTATTTACAGTTCTGAAGCTCTTTGGTATTCCTTTTGTTTTGTTTTCTTAAATAAATGTTTTGATATTGTAAACAAGAACGATTGAATCATCTAGCTCTCTCCTCTGCAGTCCCATGGCACTTTGCTTAGAGCTCTACTATGGAACATTCATCCTGCATTTAATGAAGAGTCTCTCATTTTCCAAATGAAGGCAAGCTCCTTGAGGACATCAACACGTTTTTGCCAAGTTTGTATTTTCTAAATGGCTTTTCAATTCTTTGTTTATAGCAGAGAATCAATAAACATTTATTGAATTGAAAACCCTGCTCTAAATGCTTCTCTTCTTCTCTCCTGTACAGAATTTGAGATGCCAGAGAGGCAGTTAAAGATATGGGTCTTGAGGTGAAAGCAAAGATTTGACTATGGATTAAAGCTGGGGGTCGTGGACATCACGATGGTACTGAGCCACCGGGGTGGATGTTCTCCCCTAGGCAAAAGCGAGTAGGACAGAACCGAAATACAGCTGAGAACTGGAACCCTGAGTTGTTGTGGAATGAACTGGATTTGCTCCAAGGCAGTACTCCTCCTTTCTCTGTACCCCCATTTCTGACTCTTGGGCATAGAAAGAAGCGGCTGGAAATCTGCAACCATGAGGATGTCCCCTTTCTCCAGGACCAACCAGGGGACAGAAACTATGGAGGGCTACCCAGTGTTCTCCCCTACGTTGGCAAGAGAGGGAGAAAGGTAGGGCAGGGGAGGAGAAAGGTAGGGCAGGGGAGCAAAAAGCTGCAAAAACCCTGGCCACATGGAAGGAGCCAGGCATCAGAGCTCCATCTCTCCTGCTCTCTTCCACAAATCCCAAAGTCTGTCTCTTGATGTGTGCGACTGAAATCTCCTGATGAACTAGGATGAAGGAGCAACATATCTTATGCTCAGAGAATTATTTTCTCTTTTTCCTGCTGAATCCACAGTATAAGCCATTCTGCTGTTTGCAGACTGGTCCCACCATCCATCAAGATTTGCAACTCACCATAGGCCCCTGAAACATCACAAATTTTCCTGAGAGGTGACTGGGACCTCTTGATTTCTGGGCACAGGCGTTGAACAGACAGCAGAGTGCTGTACTGAACCTCTTGCTACCTGGGCTGTAATTGATTTAAAAACCTGCAGCTGCAACCAAAGGGGAGCCTAGGATCCCTATAAACCAAACCAAACCAAACCAAACCAAACCAAACCAAACCAAACCAAGCATCTCATCGCTCACATAGGTTCTGGCAAATCTGGGACATTGGCAGAGAGGTGCAAGGCTGATGAAAACCAATTCTTTTGAGATCCGTGGAAATATTTGCATGAAGAGAAAAATCCACCTGTAAGTGGGTTTCTGTTGTTCTGACTGCTACCCACTCTCCAAGTGCTCAGAAGACTGGTGGAATCCCAGGTCTCCCAAGCCAGGAAACACAGACCCAGCCCCGAACAAACCTCTTAATGACACACCATGGATTCACCTATGGCCTGTGAACAATATACTGCCCAGGATACCTCTGAACACAATGAGTCCTTCAGTGTGTTTCATGTCAGGCTGACACTAGTGTCCTCAAAACCCCAGGATAACAAATGATTTTTCAAGCAGTTTTAGTTGCACTTGAAGTTGTTGCCTCTTTTTCTATGCTGTTCTGGCAATACACGCTTACTGACACAGATGGACACAATCTTAGAGATTCAACTCTCTGATGATACATATGACAAATAGAGGCCATAGAGGTTAAGTGGTTTGTCCAAAGTCACACAGCTTGTTAGTAACTTCATGGGACTAGAGTTCAAATCTTCCAACTCTTAGTACAGTGTTTCTCCAAACAGACTATATTATCTTCCTACAATTAAGGTAACTGTTCCTTCATCCTATAAACATGCATCGAGGATCTACTCAATGCCAGTTATTTGGAATACAGAGAAAACACTCTTTACCTGAATACAAGAAGGTGCAAATGCAGGGGATCCCTCAGAGAAGCATCAAAAGAATAAGAGCTTCCCCAGATCCATAGTATGTGGATTCTCATTGCATTTATTTGACTTTTGATAAACCAAAAGCAAACCAGAAGGAACGCCCTCTGTGGCCAGAAGCTGCTGGCACAAGGAAGGGGCCCAGAGCTATTATACTGGATGCCAACTTCTTTTAGCTCACCCTCACAGGAGGAGGGCTTAACAACTTCACCATTGTCTTGAGGAGCCTGCAAAGAGTTCACTGGGGGGAGGTGTGTTAAAAAGGCCCAACACACATTTTTTTAAAAAACAAAAAGTACACTTTCATTATGGAGGGGAGATATGCTTAAAATTTATAATCAAATCAGAGCTGACTCTGTCCCTTCTGGGTAATGAAGCCAGTTTTGGCCAGAGTAGAGTGGCAACACGGAGGATAAAATGGGCTTAAGATGGGTTGAAAAAGCCCAATGCTATTTAGCACAATAATGGCGGGATTGGCTAATCCAAAAGGATCGAGGCCAAAGCCAAATTAGTAGAAGAAATACGCTTCCTCCAAATGAAATTGGACTGTGCTGTGTCTGAAAAAAAAAAACAAAAAAACAAAAAAAAAACAATGCTCACCTTGGCAAGGTATGCCTACTTCTTAGATGACCCAGAAAGAAAACTGGTTGTAGCTCCCTCCTGCAGGGAGTATGACATGGGATGAATTCCTACAGCCCATCCTCTCTCTCTGAAGCCTGTGGTCAATCGCCACCCTTACCCCACATCCTGGAACTGGAGGGCATGAGCAGAGGAGAGCCTCACTCAGAATCAGTTAATGGCTGATGCAGGCTTAAGAAGAGACCAAGGAGCAAGGGGCAAGGTTTTGCTCCAGGACAAGGGGGAGGGCAGTGGATTTAAGGACAGGGCTGCACAATGAAGATGTGGGGGTGGGGTGGGAGGCCAGGCAATGACCAAGACAGAGACACAGACAGAGAGATGGTCAGACCTACAGAGCTGGGGGCTGGTGGGCTGCAGGGTGGGCACAGTGTGGGCCTGAACCACCACCCGATCCTTGTGAGTTCCTTCTGAGGCAGCCCTGGGAGACATCACCACAGCTGGCTCACAGGGCTTGGCTGCAGGGATCTCTGAGAGTCAGCAACAGCAGACACATTTGCCAACCACTGGCCTACCGTGGGCGTGAACAACGAAATAAATTCCCTCACCACCTCCCCAAGGCACCGACATGTGTCCTTGAACTAGAGAGAGAGAGGACCCCACCACACTTGAGTCACACTTCCAACAACAATTTGTGTGTGGGCAGCTAACTGGCCTCCTTGTAGCCACTTAATCTTTGAGGGCCTTTTCCCCTTCCTCTGCAGAATGGACGGCAGGAGGGGCAGCTCCATTTGTGTTTCTGCGTGTAGGGTCACTGGATTTTTAACATTTTTAACATAGACATTTTTAGAACAGTTTTAAGTTCACAGCAAAACTGAAGAGAAAGTGCAGAGTTCCCATGGACCCCCTGCCCCACCCTACTCACAGACTCCCCTACTATCAACATCCCTCATCAGAAACAGATCAATTTTTCAGAGAATTGTTTAGACCTAGACTTCCTTGTTTAAACCAAATTGTCTTGGATGTATGGGGGCGGGGCAGGGATGGAGAGGGAGAGAGCGCTACTCTGGTAGAAGCAAGGGAAGTAGACCAGCTTGCTATCCATGCAAGGGTGAACCTTCTTCTCATCTTCTCTGAATTGCTGAATTTGACCACCTCTGGGCAGCTGGTTGCTAATGTCCCTTCCAGCTCAGATATTTGATCTACCTAGTGGGCTCAATTCCCTAACACACACATGCATATACACTCCTTTAGATAACTCTTGAAACAACCCACCAGCCAAGGAGAACAAGTGTTTATCAATTTCGTTTCTGTTAAACAGAGCTGAGGTATCGGGAGCTGCTCCCAAAGTCTGACAGGAGTCTCCTGCTGGACTTTTGCATCTATTGTTTTTGGAGGGATTGAGTAGAAGAGGGAAGGTAGCAGTGTGAGCACCGTCCTGAGTCTCATCACCATCTCAGACATTCAAAAACCTTGAGTACGGTCAACAAATCTGTATGCTGGGGACATGCAGACAAGGGTAGTATGGAAATTAGGAGTGGGGGTGGGGTGGAGGGTTGGATCCCAGCTTTCTGTGTGTGCAGAAAACGAAGAGAATACTAGCCTCTATGAGTAGGGCTGATGTGAGGTTCCGTGAAGAGAATGATGTATAGCTCTCAGCACAGATAGGTCCACAAATGTCAGAGTGAGACACCTGTCATAAACCCTAATTCAAGCTTCTCATTTGAGAGATGAGGAAAATAAAACAGAGAGTCTTCACATCTTTTTTTTTTTTTTAAAGATTTTATTTATT
The DNA here is from genome assembly GCF_017311325.1 of Ursus maritimus. Classification (NCBI taxonomy): domain Eukaryota; kingdom Metazoa; phylum Chordata; class Mammalia; order Carnivora; family Ursidae; genus Ursus; species Ursus maritimus. Next base: position 6,211,990 of record NW_024423897.1, read on the forward strand.
TGACAGAGATAGAGACAGCCAGCGAGAGAGGGAACACAAGCAGGGCGAGTGGGAGAGGAAAAAGCAGGCTCAAAGCGGAGAAGGCTGATGTGGGGCTCGATCCCATAACGCCGGGATCACGCCCTGAGCCGAAGGCAGACGCTTAACCGCTGTGCCACCCAGGCGCCCCCGAGTCATTCACTTCTAAGTCGGAATAAATAGAAAACTGCGAAGTTGAGAACCCCGGGTCTCCTGAGTTCCGGTTTCACATTCTGTTCCACTATCAGATGATTACCATAACAGTGATACTGATCACATCACAGATGATGATGGTGATGCTGCAGTTATGAGCCCTTCCTAAGTGCCAGACCCCGCTACACCTCTCACAGGCACAACTGCCAATGGTGCTCACAATAAACCCATGAGGTAAGCATCCTATGCTGTTCACATTTGGCAGATGAGGAGTCAGATGTTCCTAGAGGCCAAGTGTCCTGGTTAAGGGAACAAAATCAGGACTAGATCCAAGCCCTTGTTCTGAATGATGGTCCTATGCTGTGCTTACTTCAAAAATGGGATGTCTCTCCCCCAAATAATTTTATCCTCATTAGCTGAAACCATAATTAGAGCCTTATTTGCCTTTGAATAATTGGCTTTCCCCTTTGCTCCGGTGTCTGGTTCCACTTGGGCAATCCCTCCAGCCTGGAGGGTATCACACTCAGCAAATCCACTTTGGCTGCCTGGGGCTAATGAGGGCTCTCGATGTGGTTGCATTTAAGTGCCTGGGACTGCAGAGAATATCCACACACAGACATACCCCCTACCATCAAGGATGACAGTGGAGTTGTAATAACATGCCCTTCCCAAATTGGATCATACCATTCTAGATCTTCACTGAGGACAATATGGTCTGCTTTCTGCTGAGTCTATCACATAAGGAGGAAACAAATCCTGTGTATGACAGTGTGTGTGAGTGTGGGTGTGTGTGCATGCACACGTGTGTGTAGGGGAAGAAGAAGGGAGAGTCAAGATCCTTAACAAGCCCTGGGAAAGCTCAGTGAGATTCATCTCTAACAGTGAAGAAATAATGAGCACAGAGGACAAAGATGTGTCTATCAAGGTTATGAATTTCAGCAAGTTTTTCTAACATTAAATTAAATGAAACCAAATGTCCCCAAATAGGAAAACAGTGAAATCAGTTATAGCCCATCTATACAACAGAGTCCTATGAGGTCCTTAAAAATGACATGGGAAAATACTCTCAGTGAAAGAAGCAGATTAAAAATCTGGTAAAGCATTATCCCAATTATGTCAAATATATGATACAAGAGACAGGAAGAATAAGCAATGGTTACCTCTAAATTATGAGCTCATAGATGCTTAAATAGATTTCAAATGTTCTACTAGAACACGATATTTTGATAATACTACTTTCTATAAATAATAAATGCCATTTTTCCAACCCTGGACCAGCATTGGAGGAATATGCCTGGGGAAGGTTATGATGTAGTTAGAGACCCCATTAGCAAGGGAGTGTGTCAGGCAAGGATGAACCCTGAGTTCTGAGGCTTGCAAGTCGGGGGTCTTCAGTGAGACAGGGTTCTACCTCTGACATTACGGGGTCCCCCCAGAGTCTGTTTTCCAGAGAGCCTGTACCACACTCAACTACCTCCTCCATAAACCTGTCCCCAGGATTCCAAAAGCACAGTTCTCACTGAATTCTGGTAATAGTCATATGCAGAGTTATTTGCAAATAACCCTATAAATTTTTAATAAACTTATTCAAACCCTATAAATTATTTTAAATCCGTAGATCATAAATTTACAAAAGAGGCTTGCTGTCCTGGATCCATATGCAGGTTTTGGTTGGCTTGCATATTGTTTAAAAAATGTATCAGCAGACTTAACATAAAAACATATTTGTGGAACTTCTCTCCAAAGAGGAGAAGGTCGGTAGCATTGAGTCCACATACTGACACAGCAACAGTCAGTTGGCTCTGATTCACAACTGTCCTCTATACCCATGGCATGGACTCCCCCTCCTGCTCCTCACCATTCCCTGTAGCCTCCCCACCACGAGCTGGATTTCAATTGATCATTCTCACCCTGCTTTCTTAATAGGAGAGAAATATTTCTCTGTATAGTTGTCTCTGTCAAAGGTTGGGAAGTGACTGACCAAATAGCACTGTGTTTTAGGAAAAAATAAAAGGAATCATGTTTCTTTATGAAGTGAAGAAGTTCTCACATGTTACATAGGTAAGAAGAAAATCTGTTATAAAAATTCTAATTGAAGATTATATTATTATTAAAATATATATTGATAAGGTTATTTTATTAAAAGGCACAGTAACTATTTTTTTAATTTATTAATTTTTAAAAGTTCCATGATTTACTACTTGTGTATAACACCCAGTGCACCATGCAATAAAAGGCATAGTAACTATTATTCTGCATCTTCATTTCTTTTTTTTTTTTTTTAACATTTATTTTTTTTTTTAACATTTATTTATTTATTTATTTGAGAGAGAGACAGAGATAGCGCACTCACAAGTGGGGACAGGGGCAGAGGGAGAGGAAAAGAACCTCAAGCAAACGCCATGCTGAACACGGGGCTCCATGCAGGGCTCCATCCCACGACCCATGAGATCATGACCTGAGCCAAAATCAAGAGTCAGATGTTCAAATGACTGAGCCACCCAGGAGCACCTGCATTCATTTCTATTTGCCTTCATGGGTGGGCTCAAGTGTGAAGACCTCTGGGGTAAATCTGTTCTCTCCCATCTCTAAGTTCCCCAGAGGGACAGAAACCCTTCTGTTCAAATACCATATTGCACAGCAATTCAGAGAGTACATTTGGGAATCAGACAGACTACAACTGGAATCCTGGCCCTGACTTGCTATATGGTCTGTGACTGTTGACAAGTTTCTCTCTAACTTTTAGTTTCCTCACCTGTAAAATGGGGTTATTAATATGTATACTTTACAGGGAGGTCATGATAATGAGATAATGGGCTAAAAAACTTAGCATGGTGTCTGGCACAAAATAATGGTTAGGTAAATGGTGGCCATAAAATTATTTATGACTATCTTTCTTTCATACTCCCCATAACATAGTGTTAGCTACATTTTTAGATTTTCAATAAATATCACTTGAATTGAAATGAATCTGCAGCTGGTTTTCAATTCAGCTGTGCTGTGGTCTTAAGGAAACTTCCTTCTATTCTAGGAAGATGTTGTGGGGGAAAAATCAGCAAAATCAAACTTAAACAGGTCTTCATAAAAGCCCTCAGAATGTCCTAAAACCCTGCCTCACTATAATTTAAACCATCCGTGACTGAAATCCCACAATGAAAACAAACAAAACAATTTTGGAGTCAACATATAAATGTGTAAAGATTTACAGAAACTCTCTCATTGTGTATGTTTCCTCTCATGTAAAGAATCACTCCAGAACTGGGGAAGAACCATGGGTCATGGATTGAAAGGCACTGAAACAGCCTGATCTTGCAGTTGTCAAATTTTAATGAGGTACATTTTTTTTTAATTGCAGAAGAGTTGATCTGGATTGTCACTAAAGAGGTAATTTGGGATTTCCCCCCAATTAAATCATACTTCATAATGTCATTAAAAGCTACTATTCTAAGTATTGGGGGAGGTTCAAGAGGGATTCTTTTCTTTGATTGTATGCCAATTTCTTTTCACTCCAGTCAAGGAAAAAAAAAAAAAAAAAGGACACTTTACCAAATCTCTCCTGGGTTTGTTCTACAGCTTATTAAATCGCTGTCTTCTCTGATTCTAGATCTGAAGGTTTCTTCCTGAGATGGAATTCTGTGATCAGTCACACTGAAAAGGGAAGAGATGTGAGGGACAGCCTCTTCTCAGATCTCCAAGTGTGGAAGGGACATTTTGGAACTGGATGTGGCTTTGTAACCACTATAGGTGGGAGGGGCAAACCCCTATTTGAAGATCTCTGATGTCTCCAAGTGCTCTGATGAAAAAAAAACTTAGGTATTCAAAACTCAATAGCTCTTTCTAAAGAAAATAAATTGGCTCTGGTACATAAATCCTTTAACCTTTACCAGGGTTCTGAGCCTGGCTATGTGACCCTGAGGGCATCATGCAGTTTCCCTTCATCTGTTTGACCTTCTATACAATGGCCTCATTCCTTGCTCCCAGCTCAGGAAGGATATTTTAAAGCGTTGGGGACAATATATGGAAGGAGGGATTTTTAGGCACAAAACGATGCTCAACAGACTCAACAATATTATCATTGTGAATCGGAGAATGATTTTTTAAATCATGGGATTTCATGTTGGTAGAGCTCTGGAAAATCGTGTTCAATGTCATGATTGTATAGTTACTCTACAGAGGTTAAGTGAGATAATGTGTATTAGTATGTAGCAAAGTGCCTGGTGCATAAGAAGCACTCAGTAAACATCAACTGCAGTTGCTACTATTCATATTACTGTTGTTGCTGTTATTCAGGTCTCCTTACTCTTAGTTCAGTGCTTTTTAAAAATCAAATACATGAAGAAACCACCCTATGGGCCCAAGCAATTTTTTGCTTAAGAAGAATGATCATTTGAAGAAACCATCTCATTTCTTTCATAACCGAGAAGGTCCAAGCCTGGAAAAGTGCTATGTCTTGCCAACATAACACAGGGGCCTAATTTGGGGCTTGCCTATGGAAAGAGAAGCCTGACCCTTCTGACCCTTCCACCCTCAACTAGTAATAGCACAGAGGAATTGCACACTGTGAACCAGGGATTGAATACAGGTTCCAGCTAGCCTCCCGGCCCTCAAGTCTCCAGGGAATGGTTATGTCCTCGAAATACAAAATGACACTGACATGGGGAAAATAAACTGTCCCACACTTGAAACTGAGAACAGTGTATGGCCAAATGGCAAAAAAGATAAAATCAGACTCCCACCTCACACCATATATAAAACATAAGTTCTGTAGATTGATCACAAACTTGTGTGTCAAAAATAAAATTATAAAAGTCTTAATAAAAATATAAATGAAAATCTTTTAGGCTTTGGGATTGAGAAAGCTTTCTTAAGCAAGGTATTAGATTTGGCTATTTAAATGACCAATAAACTGATATTAAAAGTAAGAATTTTTGTTAAGAAATTCTATCTTAAGTAAACGAATGTAAGTTACGAGTGTACGAATGAGAAAAGATATCCATAATACATAAGGACAGCAAAAGATGAGTATGAAGAATGCACAAAATATCACGCAAGTCAGTAAGAGAAATACAACCAACCCAACAGAAAAATGAACAAAAGACATGGACAGACATATCACAGGCATGAAACACAAGTGGCAAAGAAACATAAGAAAGGATTTTCATCATCATTGGTGGTCAAGGAAATGCAACCCAAGACAGGGAAGACTTATGTTACACCTCAGCCTTTGGTAAAGTGGGGTAATACCCGGTGTTGAAAGAGTGTTGATCCACAGGATCCCTCATGCATTACTGATGGGAATGTAAACTGGTACAACCACCTCTGGAAAACAGTTTAGCACCATCTCCTGAAGTCAAGCGTTCAGGTCCCTTACGACCAAGCAAGTCTAGTAGTTGCATACACAAAAGAGACTCTTGGACATTTGCAACAAGAAGCATGTACAAGAATGTTCTTAGCAGCAATGCTTACAATACAGAAACACTGAAACAACCCAAGTGCTTAAAATTACATGGTTTAGTCACACAATGGAACCTTCCACAGTCGTCAAAACAGGGAACTTGGGCAACTGTAATATGGATGAATCTTAGTATAATATTAAGTGAAAATAAAATGTTTCCCCCACTCCCACCAAGTTACTCACAGTTCAATACCCTTTTTATAAAGATAAAATAACCAAAGCACTAGGGATATACAGAGATGAAATAAAACTGCATAAAAAGGAAAGCAGAGGAATGATTAAGGAAGATTCAAGAATGTGGTCACCTTAAGATAGAGAAAGACAGAACCACATGGTCACATGTAATTGATTGTTAAGCTTCTAGTTTTTGTTTTGGGTAATGAGAGCCTGAATGTTTAATTTATTGTTAATGATAACTCACTGAACAAATATGTAAATAAAGAAAAGCGGGTGATTGTGTGGACCAATGATGAGGTGTATTATGAGTCAAGTGTTGTGATGCCTCCAGTTCTGTACAATCAAAGCCCTTTCTCTCCTTTCCCCCTTTGTAAGCAAGTCTGGCCATTTAATTGTATTACTGCCAAGGTCCAAAGACCAGTTTCCGAAAGCTGGCATCAGTGAAACTCTAAGCAGAGTAGGTACATAAAGAAATCACAGCCCTTATTTGTAAGGAGTCCACTCCATCAGCATAGACAGTCCCATGAACAGACAAGTAAGAGTGCAGATGTCAAGTATCACAATACAAATCTGCACTATGCACTGTGGGAGTCACTTCTCTCTGCCTGTACCGCTCTCCTTTCCCCCACTCAAGCTCCTGGAGTTATGCTTCCAACTCCAGAGACATCAACCAGAGGGCCATCTTCATCAGAATCCCCTTGGAGGGCTGATACCTTGCACATCATTCGCCCTCCCTACCAACATTTTCAGGGTCAGAATCTTTGACATAGGGTTCAGGAATCTGCAATTTTAATAAACTCCCCAGGTGCACGTAAGGTTTGAGAAATCTCCCTCACAGAGGGTCTATGCCTTGTTTTATCCCCTTTGTGAATTGAGGATAATATTCTGATCATCCTGAACTCTCTACTGTCACACCTCCCCCCAATGGTTAGGTATCCTGGCAGCCGTCCCTTTTTTTATAGCCCCTGGAGAAAGAGGTGGGGAAGGCTTCCTCAGAAAGGAAGAAGGTGTGACAGAGGGGAAGGCTAGTGGTCCCTCTGCTTGAGATTGAGACCTACAGCGACAGACATGTGTGTCCCAACATCCCCTCTTGAGCCAAAGTCCCAAAGAGAACCATTTTGGATAGGCTGTGAAGAAAGTCAAAAGCCAAGTCTTTCTTTCCTTTTCTAATTTGGTCCCTGGGACACTGTGCCAGATGCAACATTGGAAAGAGGGAAGGGACTATTTTCAATCTGAAAGACTGGTCTCATCTGAAGCCATAAAATGAAAAAAAAAGCCATTAAATGAAAATTTTAAGTTGCCACAGTACAAAGTAAAGGAAAGGCTCAAAAAGATTAGACTAAAAACCAACAAAGAAACAAAAACTAGAAGCTTTATCATCTTTGCATACTGAATTTAGTGCAGAAATTTGCAAACTTGCAACAGTTGCATCCCCACCCACTACCTCCCAGGCCCCACCTACAGTAGGGACAGAGTAAATGCTGAATGGGATAGGGCTGAAATGCCTACTTACTGCAGACTTCAGGTTTGGGTCTTAAAGGGTTGAGGAGGAGCTACTGGTTAGTGGCTGGGGGTGGGGGAAGGTGCTGGGGAGGAAGAATGTCTTCTAGGCAATATTTGCAAAGAGAAGAATTGTGAAGGGCTGTGTACAATGTCAGGAGAGACGAGAAGCCCACCACAAGACAAGTGCATGTCCTGTGAGGAAGAGGACTTGTTCCCTTACTGCCTTTTCCTTCTGAACAGTCTCAGAGCCCAGCCTGATGCGGCCACTCCGAGCTTCAGGTGGCTCCCGAACACCACTGCTTGCTCTGAAAAGCTGCAGCAACATAGCTACTACTGACATCAAGAGTCCCATTTCCCCCCCAGGCAAAGGTCCCTAGGCGCAGGTGTCGGAGAGTTTCCCAGCATTTGAAACAGGGACAAGGAGTGGAAGATGGAAGAAAAAAATTCCCTTGGGAGGTGTAGGGAGGCACTTTTTCTAATACGAAGAAGGAAGCACTTTCAACCAGAAAATAGGCACTATGGTCTCCTTTTTTCATTCTGAGAATAAAGCATGGTATAGTAGAAGGAAGATGAGTTCTGTTATTCAAATCACTTGTGTTCTGAATCCAGCTCTAACACTTACTACCTGTGAATGGCAGAGACAGCACTCATCACATATTCCATGTGCATTCCTTCACTTCCAGATTCCCTTGCAGCTGGGTTGGGAACTTGTGTTGGGTTCTGGACAAGGGACTGTGAATGGACGTGGTGGGTGTCACTTTCAGGCTGAGTAGTTAATAAGAGTGGCTATCCATCCTCCCTCCCTCTCTTCCCTTCTGTATGGAGGCCATGGTACCAGTTGGAATAGCTTCGGAAGGGACAAAAGGCACAGAGCCCTCACCAAACTTTGCAAAAGAGAGAAATAAACCTCCACATTGCTAGACCACTGAGATTTTGGGATGTATGTTTTACCCCAGCATTACACAGACTAATACATGAATACCCTAATACACTGTGTAATATTTGGTCTCATTGGGATGAAAGTTACTTGACTTTCCAGGCCTTGGTTTCTCCATCTATAACATGGGAATAATAATACCTATGATATTGGGTTGTTGTGAGAATTGAATACATATTTGTGTCCAATATAACATCTAATGCATAGTTGGCATTTAATAAATATAAATCAATCTCTCTCTCTCTTTCTAAGATGCTATTGATGCCATTATTATTCTTTTGACTATTATTATTATACACTAGACACAACAGGTGCTTTTAAATAAGTAGCAAGTGTGTCAAGTACTCTGCTGGTTGTTTTACATACATTATCCCATTTTTGTAGCTAAAGGAACCAAGGTTCAGAGAGGTTACTTGTTCAAAGGAACACAGTTAGTAAGTGACCAGGGCAGGATCAGAAACAAGAATTAACCCGAATCAAAAGTCCTTATTCTCATGGCAACATTCCTATACACGTTCCTCAGATGTGGAATCCTGGAGGCTCAGAGATGTTACGCAAGCTCGCCAAGCAAAGTTAATCACTGCAGAGAGAGGACTTTCCTCTGTTCCCAGGCCAGTGTTTCAGTGATGTGCTGATTAGCAAAGATAAACCCCCTATGGTACTGGGCACAGCCGTCTGTGCCCCTATCCCCCACGGTGAACTGAGGTCCCCACAGCTCCACATACTGTGGGCAACAGATAAGAGGAGAGGGAAAGAAGGAAATTACATCCTTATAAAAGCAAAACTGGATGCTTTGTACTCACAGAACAGCTTCTCCATAAAGTTTCCAAAGAAAAACCCACTAGCTGAAAATAAACACTGGAAGAACTTCCAAATCTCTGTCAGGACTCTGTCTCTCTCTGTCTGTTTCTCTGGGTCTCTTCCTGTGTCTTTCTTTCTGTCTCTCTTTCTGTCTCTGTTTCTCTCTGTTTTTTTCTCTTTGTCTCTGTCTCTGTCTCCCTCTCTCCCTCTCCTCCTCCTCTGTTTGTTTTGGAAGTTGAGAAATTCGAGCAATGTGGATCCTAGAGCAGTTTACACTAAACCAGATGGTTCATCTGATTAGCATCAGACTAAAAAGACACATTACTTAGAGATTAGTTTCTCATAGGGACAAATCTGTTTCAAAGGCGCATAAGGTTTGCTTTTCTCGTAGACTCCCCTCAGAGCTTTCTCAGGGCACATCTATTCCTTTCTCCCATCACCACCAGCAGGCAAGTCTGAGCTTGAGTTGGAGGAGACAGCAAATTAGTCTCCACAGGTTTCTTAGTTTTCCTCTCGCTGAACTCTGAAGTCATTCACACTAGGTGAGCCACTCCCTGTGTGACCTTGGCTGCTTGAGACTCTTACCCCTCTCACACCCCAGGCTAAAAAGCCATATTATGCCACTGAACCCAATGAGACCCGTGCCGTGGTTATTCCCATTTTACAGATGAGGAAATTGAGATTTACAAGGATTAAATACTTTTCCCAAGACCACAGGTCTAGTAAAAGTTGAAACTAGTTGCTTCCATGAAAGGAAAAACGGGTAAAGTGTCTTTGTGTATTCAAAGAGCCCCATGGAACAAACTGTCATAAAGGATGACTGGCAAGTGTTCTAAACTATTTAACTACGTTGAGACCTACAGCAAGATAAACAATAAAACAAGAAAGCACAAACATCTCACTCTGACATACACTTCTTATAGGCATACATAGCACGGGCCCTTTGCAAAACTATGGGGAAATGAAATTAAGATTGGACAAAACCATTCGAAACCAGAGTGGGAAGCACATACGGTCAAGGTCCTTTATTTGATTACGTGTGTTACTCAGAGGTCGAGGATATACATGTAGCTTCCGGGAAAACAAGGAAGCTTGGCTTAGGGCTACATGCAACTGTCAAACATGAAGGGACCCCCTTACTGCAAAGAATTGGAAGATCAGAACAGAAGCTAGGAAAATGAAAGGAGCAGAAGAAATAATAGCCACAACACCAATAATAACAGCTACCACTTAATGTAGGACATTATGCCGTGATAAGCACTTTAAATGCATTATTCACCTCATTAGCCCATACAACAGCCTTCTAAGATAGACATTGTTATTATTTTTCCATTTTACAGATGAGCTTACTGAGAATCAGAGAGGTTAAGTAAATTGCCCAGGGTCACACAGCTGATAAGAAGATGGACTGGAATTCAACCCAGGCCTAGTGAGATACAAGAACAGTGCCATTAACCAGTAAACCTTCTCTCTCCCCCTCCTCCATAGGATCCTCCTGAAGATAGGCCAATAGGATGGTCTGCCAACATTTCAGAAAGAGCTTAAAAGCCTTCTGGCCCCTCTGCTTGATGTCAGTACAAATGTTTAAGGCTGTGAGTACAAGCTAATGTCACTGACAATACTCCAGGCAATTTGCACATCTGGCAGTTAAATGAGCACAGGCTCAAAGCAAATCCCATCCCTGAGGCACAGGACACTTCACAGGGAGAACTACAGGAGGGATTTCATTACAGCTCAAACTTGGCCAAGAAATCAAACTCACCTTATTTAAGGGTATAAAGGAGACACTCACCCAGGAGCCAATGACACCCAGTAATCACATATGAATTCAGATTGTATTCATTTGGAACCTGAACGCTTAAGAAGGGGAATGAGATGAAGTTTCCCTTTGGGGTTATTTTGGGAAGAGGGTTCACTTAGCAAATCAATCGTGGGAGAGGAGTTACCTTTAAGCTATACATATTGCTTTCACATGCGAACCAAGGATGGATAGACTAATTTTATATTGCCTCCCCTTTAAAAGGGGTCCCCAAAGAGCTCTCTGTTCACCTATTTCTAGTCTCTGTAAGTGTTTAAAGGTAAGAATTTTGCATTTCATTTCTAACTGTGTACAGCACTGGGGCTGGCTTTCTGTCTGTTAATATTAATCAGAGGGTTTTTACTGAATCTGAAACTCAGAGACACAGCAGGACTGGTGAGCAGCAGCTGTCCAGTCTGCTCCGTGATTATGTTCACTCTCAGGGGTCGCTGCCAGCCCAGGAGATGTGACTGCAGTAAAGGAATTACTCTGACTTCCAACAGTCTGGAATTGACACCACATGCCCCATCCAGGAGGGTGCTAGCACTCCCTCTGGCCTTGATACCAAGCCGGGCACTGGACAATGAAGGCAAGCCAAGAACACACACACACACACACACACACACACCCCGCTGCCTGTGCAGCACCATACATAGCTAAAGTCACCCTTGCCATGTCCCTGGCGTGGGACTCAATTCACCTCTACAGTGACACCACCTGAAATCTGGAAGAAACTGCCTGCCGGGGCAGGAAGCGACTTCAAAGCTTTCAGAGTGAGGGCAATTCATTCTGATGGGGAAGTCAGAACATGAAAACCATAGAACACTCACTTTTAAAAACCCAGTATACAAGAAATGCAAAAAGACTTACCAGGATTAGTTCCCAATCACCTTGCAACAAAACACCTTGCACAAACAAACCATATATTTATTGCATTAATCTGTTGTCACACACCTGTCTGAATGGTCAGGACACCACAGACATGAGTATAACATCACCACAACACTTTCCTTCTTGTGCCCTTCTCCTAGCCTTAACTCCAGGCATAGGAATTCAGACAGTAATTTAAATGCACCATGTTAACCAGGCACTGGGGAAAAAGAATATTTACAGTGAAGTGGCTCCTGAGTATTTCTGTGATTTCCAGGCAATTTACATAAATATTCAAGCCTAGCTCTCTGAATAAATCTGTTAGGTGATGACCGATCCCCTGCTTTCTAAGACCTCTTGTTTCTTGCAGTTTGCTTCTCATTTTATCACTGACGCCAGTGGGGACACAGAGGAATTAGAAATTGGGAACTGTTGGCCTTAGTATAAAGAAAACAGAGCTGCCCCTCAAAAGTCATTTTTTTCCACCCTCACGGATAGGAGTGATGCCGGAAATGTCAAGTGTTGCTTGAGAAGAGGTCGATGATGAACACTGACTTCGAATCCTGCCTGGCCGTATCCAGAGGCGTGGCCATCTAGCTCACCAACCTCGAAAACGGGGCACCCCAAGGCTCTTAGCAGTGGGGCCCTGGTCAGGCGACTGGTGGTTATCAGAGATCAGTTTGGGGTGAGCAGAAGCTCTGACCATAACTCCTGCCCAAAGCCACTGCCATTCCCTGCTCTCTAGGAAATACCATTACGTGAAGAGAGACAAAGTACAGAACAGTGGGCTATTTGCTACTATTTGAATAATAATAATAAAAGACCAGGGGAGAATATAGAGTATATATGTGTTTGATTGCTGATGGAGCTCCCTGGAAGCAAACACAAGAAATAGGAAGCACCATTGCCTCTAGAGGAAGGATCCGAGTGACTGTGCACGGGGTCTGGAGGGACCCTTTCCACGTGGTGCCTTTTCATACCTTTGCATTTGGATCCAAGCAGATGCATCACCTATTCAAAAGTAATTCATATTTTTCAAAACAAACACAAAACAAACCCCTCTAATTCCTACTCAATCAGAATCTCTGAGATGGGTCACAGGAATCTGCGTTAGCTCTCTGGTTTGTTCTTTCACTTTGGAAACTGAGAACTTCTCTGTGACGGGTTCTTTCTATCAAAAAGAAATCCCACCTACTTCAGCTCAAGTTGAAGACATGTATATACATATAAACCATGTAGGGGGAAAAAAAACCTCACGGCAGAATGACCTAAAGTGTAGGACTCCAAATTTACCACCTCATTAAACTCTCTCAGGAGGAGCAAACAATGCAAAATAATCTTCTTAAGATCAATGTAGATTCTGAGAGCTAAAGTTGCCAGCCACTTTCTACTTTTTGCATTTCTTCAGACCAAGGCAGCTGTTGGAGAAGAAACATTTGACGCACAGCGAGTTGCTCTGGCCTGCTGGGCATGTGAAGTACATTGTGTGGTTTCTGGCACCACCCACCCTGCCCGGATGCTTGGCACTCACCTTGCTTCTTAAAGAGGTTGCTCTGGACTATCTCATTCATGGATTGGACTTTCTGCTTCTGGAGTTTCACGGGGGGGATGCAGGTGTAGAACTCATATAGGAGTTGGCTGAGGGCAGGAAAAACAGGAGAGCAGAGGGCCAGTTAGATCAGTGTTTCCCACAGCCTGGCACTTACAATCCATGCCCAGACTGCCATCTCTGTGGAGGCAGAGCTGACATACATCTTGCTCCCTTGCTGCCCGCCCCCCCATTCCTGGCAAAGCATCAGATGTGTAGTAAGCCTATGTGGAGTTGGTTTTAGTGTTGACTACTAATAACATCCAAAGAGATGTGATAACCTGAAAATAATACCAATAACCCTGAGCCCTTACGTGTATCAGACACAAACTCGGCACTTTACATCCATTATGCCATTTAAGCCTCACGACCCTATGAGATAGATACAATACTTATCTCAATTTACAAGTGGAAAAACTAAGGTTCAGAAAGGTTAACTAGCTTTCCCAAGGTTGCACAGCTAGGGGGTTCAAAAGGCAAAGATTTAAAACCAAGTTCTGACTTTATTACCATACCACTTTATTTACTAATGTTTTATAGTTAGTAAAGCTTTGAAAGTCTTAAGATCAAAAGGGTCCTTAATTAAAAAAAAAAAAAAGCTAAGAAAAATTACAGGTTAGAAGCAGTTTGGGACATGAAAAAGGAGATATTTCTTCCCCGATAGAGAGAACATAAAAACACCACTGAAACAGAATTATAGCCCCTGTCAAGCTTCCAAAATCAGCTCATTGTGTTCACTCATTCCTTCAAGTACTTGTTAAGCATCTATTCGATGTGTGACAAGCAATGTGCACAACAGTGGGGATACAATAGGAACAGACGTGGTCCCAATCGGCATGGAACTTATATTCTCACAGATGTCGGCACACAACACAGAGGCAAACAAATCAATAGGAGAGGATACGTGCAATGAAGACAAGAAATAGGGAGCTGTATCAGAGAGTAGTGGAGTAGGGGCTGGGGGAGGAATTGAATTGACTTATAATATTCAGAGGTAGCTCCTCTGAGAAGATAACATTTAGTTTGAGACTAGCAGGCTGAGAAGAAGAGAGTAGAAATCTTGAAGACAAAAAGGCCAGGAATGAAAACACTGTCAAGATCCAGATCACATCTGGAGAGCAGTGAATAGAATTATAGTGAAGTTCACGCCTCGGTTTTGATGACTATACCACAGCTAAGTAAAATTTGAACTTATTAAGGGAAGTTGGGTGAAGGGCATATGTATACTATCCTTGCAACTCTTTTCTAGATCTAAAAGCATCTCAATAGAAAAAGTTTAAAAATCTTCTATATGTTATCTTGGAACTTAAGGGAATTTAGGAAAAAGAAGGAAAGGCCATTATCTGGCTTAGAGGTCTCTATTCTAACAGCATAATCACTTTAAACTAATGTGTTCATCTCATGAAAGAAATGGGGTAAAGAAGGCAAAAGGGAGCCTATCTCTCTATTATTCCTGTAAGTGATTGGAAGTTGCTCTCTACAGTACATACAGGACACAGATTGGGACCCCAAAATAAACTTCAAGTGCAAATGAGATGGCAACATTTACACAAACTATCAGTTCTTTAATCTTAAATGTTTGCATTTCTGTATCATTCGTGTCATCAAAGAAGGATGCTTATTTTATGGTGGTTTTCAGCAAAGTCTGACAAAATAAAACCAGAATGTAAAAATCCAACAGGAATCTCTACACCAAGTTCCTAACCATGTGCCCTCCCCGCCCCAGCTCTGAGTGCCCATGCAGAATCCCCCCATAAAAGCACTCCTCCTCTCCCTCTGAACCCCTGGCTGCCATCATAGCCAGGAAAGTACATGGTGAGCTCTCACCTGAGTAACTTTGCATCGAAGACCGTTTCTACATCATGGAGGACAGATGGGATGTATTTCAAAGCCGCCACCTAGGTGGAAAGTGAAATCAACATGAGGGATGCCCACGTCCAATAACTTCACATGGTGAGGAGGATGACCCTGAATCCTGGGCACTCCTGCAGAGGTTCAAGACTGTATGCACACGGAAACATTAGCATGCACTTCTTTGATGACAAAAGCCAGCCACAACTTCTTCTATCTTTAAGGAGGCAGTAATGTAGATGATCACAGACTTCAAAGTTAGATCCCTGCTGTCAGATCTCGGTTCGACTCCTAGTAACCATGTGGTTTTGGACCAAACACTTAACCTCTTTGATGTGTCAATGTCCTTATCTCTAAAATAGGGAAAATAATACCTATTTTGATTGGAAAAATTAAAAATCATATACATGAGGCATCCGACAGAGAGCCAGGCCTGTTTTGGGTGCCCACTAAGTGGTAACTTCTATCATTATTGGAAGATGGATGGTGTGTTTGAATTGTTTTGTGGGTGGCAGGGACAGCTTGGACTGAGTTACTCATATTTTCTCTCCCTGGCCCATTTGTGAACAACGGTAGGCATGTTTCAGACCACTACCTGGGTTAGTGTACTAGCTGCACATTGCGGTGGCCTGTTTCTTTCCTCTGTGTAAGTGAACTGATGCATCCAGAGGTATGAGACCCGCCCAGTCACTTGCATCACAGCATCCTTTGCGAAGCAGCAGGGTATACTGCAGTTTCCACAGAAGGACTTATAAGTCACGTGGCTGGAAAATAATACTTAAGCATCTAGTGGAAGGCTGCATTTAAATTTTTTCTTTTTTTTCTTCATATTCTAAGTGTTCCATAGTCAACATTAATCAATCACCCTTTAGTAATCAGATCAAAATAAAAATATTGAAAATTCCTTTCTTAAAGAAAATCTTACTCCTAACCATATACAACTGAGCTTCGTAGTTAACATAAATAATAATTATGACTATTCTCTGAGAACTTCAAGTGGGGCAGACACTGAACACCTAATAGATTATCTTGTTAAACCTTAATGTCAATCCTACAAGGGATATACTATTTTCATAGATAAGGAACCTCCGGTGCATCAAGACTAAATAACCAGACCCAGGGGCGCCTGGGTGGCACAGCGGTTAAGCGTCTGCCTTCGGCTCAGGGCGTGATCCTGGCGTTGTGGGATCAAGCCCCACATCAGGCTCCTCTGCTATGAGCCTGCTTCTTCCTCTCCCATTCCCCCTGCTTGTGTTCCCTCTCTCGCTGGCTGTCTCTATCTCTGTCAAATAAATAAATAAAATTTAAAAAAAATAAAAATAAAAATAAATAAATAAATAACCAGACCCAAATCA
Source organism: Ursus maritimus (assembly GCF_017311325.1). Classification (NCBI taxonomy): domain Eukaryota; kingdom Metazoa; phylum Chordata; class Mammalia; order Carnivora; family Ursidae; genus Ursus; species Ursus maritimus. Next base: position 6,228,496 of record NW_024423897.1, read on the forward strand.
CAAAGTTAGCAAGTAGAAGAGCCAAGATTCAAATTCAGGCAGCCACCCCTCATTAGCCTTAAGTTACACGCCCACCTCATTAAATAACAACTCTCTCTCTCTATGCTTCAGCCTTTTCTTTTTTCTTGTGTTGATGAATTTTTAAAGTCAGTAATATATGTGCAATGTAAAAAACATCACACAGGATAAAGTATTAAGGTGAAAATTGTCACTGAAGTCCTGCATCTCCATCTCAACCCCAATCCTTATTCCCCAGAGGGGCCACTATCAATGAGTTTCCTTCCAGACTGTTTTCTATGCAGGAGTGCTCACTAGCAAATGCATGTGTGTGTGTGTGTGTGTGTGTGTGTGTGTGTGTGTGTGTGTGTGTAATTTAGATAGTTCTGCACCTTGTTTCTGCAGTGAACCATACATGCAGCACTAATCTTTGCATGTCATCTCATAGAATACACTCTCTTCATATCCAACCACAACTCAGCAATGCCCTTATGGGTACACAGTACCTTCTTTAACCCCTCCCTTACTGATGGATGGATTTTATACTATTTTCAGTTTTTCTTTATTATAAAACTGTGGTACAAAGAGTTAATATATACATTTGTGTATCTGTAAGAATCCTTGCAGGACGGACTACTCAAAGATGAATTAATGCATCAAAATGTATATTTTAATATATATAGTGTATTTTAGGAAATGCTGTCATATTATCTTAGAAAGAAACAGTAACCAATTTCCTTTTACTCCTTTCCCTATAACCTTGCTAACACTGGTACACAAATCTTTTTAGTTTTGGCAATGTGATATCTAATTTATAATGGTAATTTACAGATCTTTGGTTTCTAGTGCACTGGGCACCTTTTCTGTATTTATTGAATATCTGTATTTACTAAATTGCTTGTTCATATCTTCTCATTTTTCTTTTGCGTGGATTATTTCCTTATTTGTTTGTGGAATTAACCATTTTGCAGCAATACCATTTGGAAGAATTTCTTCTTGCTTGTCCTGTTGTTTGTTGCTAGTCATATCTTTCATTGCACAGAAGAACTTTAATCTGTATGTTGTCAGATTTGTCAGACTTTTTCTTTATAGTTATTGGATTTTGTGTCTAGGAATTTATTTTTTATTCTTTCAAATCAAGATGACAAGAGATAACAAGATTCCAAAGCTGATGCTCTAGTGGGAAACCCTTGTTCCATAGGATGATGTTAGCTAGGTATCCTGTGAGGGAAAACGGGCTTGCAATAAAATAATTTGCAGAAACTCTGGTTTAAGCAAAATTAAGCCAGTGAGCTTTCTTTTTTTTTTTAATTGCAGAACTTTTCAGAATTTTAATATGCTAAGACACACTATAAGATTCCTCTAGGCAGTTACAGTATCCAGTGCATTCCGACCTAGTTGGTCAAGGCCATTTTGATAAAAGCACCAAACTGATGTAGCAAAAACAGATGCCTGAGAAGATGGGCAAGCAAAAGAAAAGAATGAATGGGATGAGTCTGGGCCCGTGGGAAGTAAGGAGGTATGAGGAACCCACACTCTCTCTAAAGAATGAGTCATTCTTGTTCACCTGTTCTAACACTGTGCTAGCCAAATCACACTGCACTTTCCCCATGGGAATACCTACTGACAATGTCGAAATTCTAAAGAGATGCCCTATGCTGAGGCATATGTCCTGAAAAAGACTGGTGCAGGCACTCTGTTCCTTCATTAACTCTTAGACCCAAGAACATAGAGCTCTGGGCCCATGGGGATCTGGGCAAGAACCACAATGTTCCACCTAGCACCTGCACATACCAAGGCCCATCTATTCACACCCTGAGCCTCAGCATCCTCACGTGGGGTAAAGGAGAATGATGTGAAATAAAGTATATCATGTACCTATTGTAATGTCCAGCACATAGTAGGCTCCCAAAGGTGTGTGTGCTGAATTTCAACTTATTTCTTCTCTCAAACTCCTGCCTTTACTCCCCAGCACCTGGATAAAGTATAATATGTACTCATCAGAATTAAGGCCAAAGTGAGAGGACAAAAATGGAGATCAAACCCTCAGCAAGTTGGGAAAGCCAGGACTTCATTGTCTGCAGCAAGTTCCTGGCTTTCAAGGGCTGCACACCATTTCAGGGCTTTGAAGCAATGCTGCAGAGCAGCCATCACCAGGAGTCCTACACTGGCATGCACACTTGAATGCTTCAGCTGACAGTGAGGAGGGGTTGGACGGGGCTGGGACAAGGATGTTTCACAAGAAGCCAATTTTCCCAGCTTCTCAGCTCTCGGCTGACAATAAAGTAAAACACACAAAGTAGCTGTCACCCTGAGACTCAGAGGGTGTTATCAACTCAACTGGAGAGTATTAAACTTCCATCTGGGTGGCCTCACAGAGAAGTGGCAGGTCTGTGGTTTTCTTTTCCAACAAGGACGGCCCACCTCTCATCCAGGAAGTCTGCAGCACTGACCGCAGGGCTCCTGTCCATAGTTCTTCCCTTCACAAGTTCTTACACACGTGAGTGGAGTAATAGCAGGTAGGTTCAGCAGGTGCAACCAGCAAGCTCCCCCAGAAGGCAGACCAGCTCAGCCATAAGACCCCCTGGGGACCTCCATTTGTTGCGTGTTTCTAAGGCCTGGAAACTAGAAACAGCTTGGCTTTCTAAACCTATTGGCCTCCTGGGAACTATGTTGCTTTACTATTGGTGTAACTGTTACTCTCATTAATACTACTATTATACATAAAATAATATGATCATGTTGTTACATTTATTCCATAATATATATTCCTATATTGCATATAATATTTAAGAGAAACATATACAGATAAGTTTATGTATGCATATGTATATAAAGGTATATAATAGGATTATTTATTATAGGGTTTTTAAATAACAACCGTTATTGGAAACTTTAAAGATGTCAAATACTTTACATGTATGACCTCACTACACTTTTCAACCACTCTATGGATACTGTCATCCCATTTTACCAGCAAGGAAACTATGGCAGAGAGGTGAAGTAATTTGCCAGAAGCCACACAGCTAATATGCAGCATAGTAATAATGCGTACCTGATTCTGTCCAGTTGGGCCCTAGCCAGTGTGTTTTGCTACTACCCACCCTGCTTTAAGGAAAAGTTTCCATCTTGGCAAGGGAGGAGGTTTCAATAGGGGAGGGAAGGCTTTTTGGTGACGGAAATAGAAAAAGAACTTCCTCCTCTTTATGAGGATAATTTTTTAAAAGAAGGTACAGTTTTTCTGACATCTCCTCAGTTAAGGATCTTCCTCACCTCATGTATCAGGGGTTGTAAGAATGGACACCAGGAAAACATTTGCCAACTTAGTAATTAGCTTATCATGTGGCACTGAGAGGATTTCCTAGATTAATCACCAACTCTGGACTCTCTCGAAGGCTAGTTTCAGCCTCAAGAAGAGAGCCAGATCCAAACCAAGCAACATTGGTTTCACTGGCCCAGAGATAAGTCATGAGAGGACATTTGAGATGACTGTTATCCAGACGGACTTGCCCAGAATTGATAATCCTGGGCTGCTAGAAACAGCAATTATTTAAAAAGAACAACAAAAATCAAACCAAACACCCCGTCAAACTCAAAGGGGATTTGTCTTTTGAGTTTTTACATGCTCCCTCTCCCTCCAAACGGAGTGAGAGGCAACTGCACCAATGCCAGTAGACAGAATTTTAGCCAAAAAGAGCATGTTTTGCAGTGATGCAAGGTTTTACAGGAGCACTAGACATCTTCCTCATTCAAGAGCACAGACAGTATTTCCATCCCACCAATTTTCAGTGCTTTTATTTTCACCAGGCACTGGATGGCCAAGGTCCATGGAAACTGGACAGTGTCACAGAAATGCACCACAGCACGAGCAGAAGAGGACAGCTTCCTTAGAGATACGGTGCTGTCCTTAAGAACAGTACATGCAGCTCTCTCAGGACAGTCAGCCTCCTTGACAATCTTTCAGGGGACCGACACGTTCCAGAATACATATGTCTCCATGCTTTCTGGAACCGAACGTTATGCCGGCCCCCATGGCTTGGCGGGGGCGGGGGAGTTCAGTGTTTACGGAGGGCTGGCTGGAGAGGCAGATTGTCGGAGTCAAGTCCCTGTGGATCACTTTTATCTTATGTGGCCTTGGGCAGGTTAACTCTCTGTGTTTTCGTTTTCTCACCAGGAAAATGAAGGAAACAAAGTTACCTAATTTAAGGCCAATGTGAAGATTAAATGTTAGTTATCAGTATGACTACAGCAGCCTCACTGAAACAAAATTTCATCCTCCCCACCACTGAATCCATCCTCCCCAAACATTACCCCTAAGTATGGGGTATATGGTTGAGAAGGGGACAAGTTAAATAGTAAGTTTCATTTCTCCTACTTCGGGACTTCAGCATACAGCCTGTGGGCCTGTTCCCAAGAATGGACCACTTTCTTCCTTTAGTTGGACATTTGAACATTTTATACCAATAAACAACGAAAAGAGAGGAAAGAAAAAGGCATCCTTAATTAGCTTGCCTTCATGACTATGAACCAAACATCTATCCATCTTTACTATTGTTATTACTGTTGCTTATTGCTTATCCATTTGGCATTTTGCAGGAAAGATTTGGCTAAGTCTTTCATGAAACTATGCTTTGTTTGGTGGTGGTTAGGAGCACAAACTCTGGACTTACACCGTCTGGATTCAAATCCCAGACCTGCCCCTTCTTAGTTGTGGTTAATTACTCAGCCTTGCTAAGCCTCCATTTCCACATCTGTAAAGTAGAGATAAGAAGAGTATTTGCCTAATAAGGTTGTTATAAATATCAAATGAGCTAACAATATATATAAAGCTTTCAGCCTAATGTGTGATACATAATAAATGCTAAAACACAAAACAGTGGAAGCTAGTGTTCATTGTTTCATTTGTTTAGCCAAAAAATATTCAAGTACCTACTAAGTGGCAGCCACGGGTTCAGGTACTGGGGATACAAAATACAGAGCTCCCTTACCCTCCTGGACACTCTGGTGGCATTATTAGCATGTATGACAGTCATAGTGGCCAAGGGAGCATGCCATTCAATGTGAGCTGCTCATTTATTTTCACTCACACCATCAAATTGGAGCATTATGATGAACCCTGGACCTAAAGGTGAATGGGACAAATGCGACTGCATAATGTCACCAAATGCCCTTTCCTCACATTCGAGCTACATCCAATTCACTCACGTCTGATTTTGATCCTCTCAACCTACCATCAGTTTTATCAACAATGCTCATAGGGCTGGCACACATGGGGACTTCTAAGCTTATGGCCTGTTACTGAAAACACATGGAAACCCCCGTCCTAATCCATTCCCTGTGGCAGGGAGAACATTAACTTTGGAGTCAAGAGACCCAGGTACTTTCAAATCCTAGCTCCACCACTGTGGATAGGTATAATCTGGGATGAATTATTTAACTTTATGAACCTCCTATGGACACCGAAGACAGTGATCCCTTGCAGATCTCTGGCAGGATGCAAAACACTGTATATGAAGAGCCCAGCTTCATGCCTGGCACATGGTAGATACTCAATCAGTGGAAGGTATTTTTAATGATCTTCTACTTTCTTTGAATTGCTGGTTTTAAATTCTCCATAGTTTTGAGCGAGCTGCTGCCATGCCAACTCTGAACAATAAGGAAAACTACAGGAAGCAATTCACAAACACCAGATGAGTCTTAGAAATGAGAAATAACTTGATGAGATCCCAGAACTCACAATGGACAAAGCCGAGATTGATTGAACCAGATCTGCTCTACGCTAAAGTAAAGCAGGCATGAATGAGGGTTTCCACCATGAGCTGCTACCCAGCTGGAGGTGTAAAGTTGCACTCACTGGCATTCTTACTCTACGCTCTCACCCAAAATGTATGAAAGACACTACTAATAGATCACAGCCCTCTTTCCCACCATACCCCATGCAGGCTCAGAATCAGGACTCCAGTCATTCTATACTATGTCATTCCTTTTTTTCCCCATAGAGTCAGTTCTTGTGGGTTTATTCTCCCTGAAATTTATATCTATGTTTCTTGATTTAGCTGAATAACCAAACGTCCTAAAACCGTTCAGCCTCATGTAACAAGATTAGGAATATAAATATCTCCTTCTACTCTAGGCAAATGCTCCAAAAACTTCTGTTTTATGATGAGGTAAAGAAGGGAGAGGTATAAATGGCTAAAAACTATTTAAATTGAAATAGGTAATAGGCTCTATATTTCTCCCTTTACATACATTGCTTTATTTAATCCTCTCAATATTTCCTCTAAATTAGACATTAGGCTTTCCATTTCATAAAAGGATAAACAGAGGCCCAGAAAACTGAAGCAATTTGCCCAATGTCCCATGCCCAAGTGCAGATGCTCAATTACCACTGAGGTCTTTCTGACATGAAATCCAAAGCTCTTGCCCCAGTAGCAAATGACAAAGTCCAAGAAGATTCCTTGTATGGAGCTTGCTAACATGACATGGTCTTGACCTCTCTCCCCTCATCAGCCCACACATTACACCTTAAACCGGCATTAAATCTTCAAAGGTTGTTGCTTTCCATATTTGGATATGGTTATATCCTTCTTTGCCAAATTTTCAGCAACCATAGAAATAGGTAGAAAGTATCATTGATTTTATGTAAATTGTGGAAGCTAAATTTGGTCCTCAGAGCAAATTAAAAAAGAGATGAAGGTCCTTTTGATGACTCTGGGGTGGAAATCCATGAGGAGAAACCAGCATAACCTAGCCCAAATACCAGGGAAAATAAGGCATTTCTACATAGCTTCCCAGACAGTAAGAACTTGGGTAAAAAGGCTTATGCCCAGACCATAATAATCACATTAGTTCTCTGCGTTTACATAGCATTTTATAATCTGCTCTTTTGTAGACAGTGTTTATTTGATCCTCGTGTAAACAGTGAGGGCTTACAGATGAGGAAACAGACAGTGAGAAGTTAAATGACCAGCCTACAGTCATACAGCTGAGCAAGAAGAACATCCAGGTCTCCTCAGTGCCACGGATGCTGACTGGCTCCTCTTTGCTTTGTAGCTTTCTTTCTTTCTCCTCCTTTCTTTCCCTTCTTAATCCCTCTGTCCCTTTGTCCCATCCCCCAAGGTACATGTAGTTCATTACCAGGAAATAGGTGCTGAAATTAGAAAGACTGACTCCATGAGAGCTGTTTCCCTCTGGCTTTCTCAAGGTCAGTGCTCTGTCCCTCTCCTGGTACCTCTACCTCTCTGAGACACCTGCTCCTTTCTCTTCCCCACTAACTGCTTCCTTCATTTGTCCGTCATTTCTGCTCCTTCGTACTTCAGCTTCCTCAGAGCTATTTCAGACCTGACTCAATGCTACAGCCTCTCCCTTTGCAACCAGTCAACCTCAGCCCTCACCAAACATCTTCACACCTCTCCCTGGAAGCTCAGCTGCTTCCAATATGATACAGGCGGAGTGACAGGCTCCAGCTCTTATCACATTTCTTCATGCTGTCCCCTGCTCCTCTTATTCCCTTTGTTGTAAAATGATGAAGCTTTGTAAAATGAGGGAGGACTTAGGAAAAAAAACACACACACACACACACACACACAAAAGGGAAGGGAAGGTAAAAACGGTAAGACTCACCCTGGAGCAAACAGTCTTATCTCCAGTACGTGCTAAATGTATAGTGTAAAGAACAGTGTAATAGAGCAGCTCAGAGCACGGTCTTCAGAGCCAGGCATGAGGCCATCTGAACGCCAGCCACACCCTTGACTGCAGTGGAGCCTGACAAAGTGGTATCAATTCTGAGCTTCAGTGTCCTCATCTATGAAGTGGAGAGCTGCACACCTATCCTGAGGGTCATTCATTCAACAGATATTTATTCAGCATCAGCTATGTATCAGGCCTGCTCAATGTGCTGAGGATACATTGGTGAACTAGTCAAAGCCCCCCTCTACACACACACACACACACACACACACACACACACGCAAACACACACATAGACATGCAAACACACACACACAAAGAGGTCACCAACATTTGTTCAATCAAAAAAGCCACTAGCAAAGTGATTCCTGAACACCAGGGAGTTTTTTAAACTGCTTGCCCTGGTCACACTCCATACTGATTAAATTAGAATGTCTGGTGGTGGTAGCCAGGCATCAGAATTTATTAAAGATCCCCAAGAGATTCTGATGTGCAAAGCTGGGGAGTCGTGGCATCAGCAGTGAACGCTGCTAGACAGACTTCTGCCTCTGCCTTCTTGCCTCCGTTCTAACTGGACACTAGCACCTCATCCATTCCAGCCAGAGGCTGGGTGATCCCAGGCACAGCAGATTTTATATTAGCAACTAAAAGGATAATTCTTATTAAAAGAAGGAAAAGAAGAATCTGCGTTAACTCATTGTTTCAGTAAATGTGTTTTTTCCTATTCATGTGACATGAGGCAGCCCTCCCTGCACACTTACAAGTCAATCCTGTGAAAGTTAGGAAGTCTTCCCCTAAAACAGCCTCTCCATTCAGGCTCTCTGCTGCTAAACTCTTGCTCAGCCTTGGGGTGGGACTCAAGGGTTCTCAAAGATTGCAGAGTTCCTACATTAGCATCATGAGCCATAAATTAGAGGACCTCTCTCCAAAGTATCTCCTGTTTATTGAGGAGACTCTAACCCCAAAAAGGGATCTGAGCTTATGGTGCTGAGAATCGAAAGTAGAGGATTTAAGAGGCTGCCACCTTAACCGTTGTTACCATTATTATTTTTCTTTTTAAGGAGGCTCCATGAATAGCATGGAGCCCATTGCTGGGTCTGAACTCACAACCCTGAGATCAAGATGCAAGCTGAGATCGAGAGTTGGACACTTAACTGACTGAGCCATCCAGGCGCCCCACCATTGTCACCATTAGAGGTGGATCAGGTTTGACCTATTTCCTTCCAGGTAGCAAAAGCTTCGGAGTGATTTAAAAAGAGGCACTGTTGCCCTCACAGGAAACAAATAATAAATGTGCTTTCTTTGGTGTTCATGATCCTTGTACCATGTGGCCAGCCCAGGCCTTCCATTAACATAGGGCTACATATTCAAGCAAAAGTAGACATTATCTCACCATACTGTTATTTATCAGGTGACCAAAGGAAAAGAGATTTTTTTTTTTTTTTGTAGTGTAAACCCACCTGCAAAAGGATGGTTGTTTTGTATTGACTTTTCATCAGGTTGTTGATAGATTCAAAGAGCCGTCTCATGGATTCTTCAAACTCCATCTGTTCTTTGCCTTCATAAAGCCTGAAAGAAGACAAACCTAGGTCATTTTTCAAGCCTACAGGCAATAACTTTGAAAGGATGGGCCAGCCACAAACTTCATTTAAAATTTAGAGTGAGGGGTGGGAGACAGGGACTTCAGCACCATGGTGCTGAGCCAGCAGTGTTTCCAAGCATCGTTCACTGGCAGGAAAACCTCTGACCATGAGCAGAACAGATACCCTCCCACTGACTCCTGCCTTTTTTTTAAACCCTGAAGAACCTCAAAGGAATAAAACTCATCCAAGCTGAGGGGACATTAATAATTTCACCCTTCTGCAAGAATCAGAAGAGAGACTGTGGTCACCAGATTTCCAAAGCGTCTGGGAAGCGTCAAGGAGAAATATTTTCAAGTATTCCACCCTTGTACTTAGCCATTGCCTGCTTGTCAGACAAATCCGTACTTGCCTCTTCCCCGTGGGGGGCCACTGTGTACCTGGCCCTCTCATTTCAAGAAGTGTGCTTATCATCTAGTTGAAACCTTTTGTTCCTCTTTTTATAAAGGCCCTATGTTGTTACTGTCAAAAATGCAAACATAGCAGAAACACATTACTTATGAAGTGAGACTCCTCATTAATCCTACCTTGAGATAAGGATTGTTAACATTTAGATGGATATTCTTGCAGAGATTTTCAAGGCCCACACGAAGGCATACATGCAACTTTTTATAGAAACCATCCCCTCGTATAAAATCCATCTCTAGGTTCCTAAGGCTTATGGTCCTCTTGGCCCAGCCTTGGAGTGTTGTTCAGCCCTAGGCCTCTCTAAACAAGGCTCTATCGCCAACCATGAAAAATCTGCAGCCTAATCTGTGGCATCCTGCACGAAATACGGACAAGAGTGCTCCTGTCTCCAATTCAGATAAAGAGCGAGTCCTGTCACTGCCCTACACAGTCAGACGCCACTTGCTGCGGCTGTGGGAAAGGTGCTCTCCTTAGATAAACCGCTGACACACTTAACGGGTCTGTTTGCTCCATCAACCACAGGAAGGGCGATCCATCAACTGCTGTATGCACTGAATTCCCAGCCGTCCCCTCACCCCTCTTTTCTTTTCGTTCTGCTTCTCTTCTATTGCCTTTCTCTGTCTTTAAACATGTGTCTGCTCATCTCCTTGTGAGTATTATTTACTCTGTCTCTGGGTCATTACGTTTATCTCTGCTTTTCTGTCTTTCTGACTCCATCTTTCTCTCTGTGTGTTAGTCACTCTCTGCCTCTCTTCTCTTTTCTCCTAATTTACCGCTTCCTAAAGCCCCCCTGAAGTCAGAAGCTTAAGGGAAAGCCAGTACTGAATGTTCCAATCAATTACAAGGACCCAGTGATTGCTGCTGACTTTCTGGGTATCTAGTTCAAGGTCATAGAGAAAAGGCTGTGAGAGGAGCCAAGAGTCCTGAAGCAGCTCTCTTTCTCTCTCTCTCTCTCTCTCTCTCCCTCCCTCGTGCCCTCACCCTTCTCTTAAACTCCTCCCTTCTGAACCTTCTTGTCCTGCTAGAATAGAGATGTCAGCCATAAAGTATATGTTTTAGAGTCCATCAGCTCTGGGTCTCCAACCGCCACCTTGCTAACTGTAGACCTTATTAATAATAGTAGACGTTCTTACACACTGCTCTGCCCCAGGCACTGTCTGCATACATATTAAATCACTTACTCTCATGACTACACCACGGTGGGCCCTATCATTATCCCCATTTTACAGACCGATCAAGCTCAAGCAACACGCCCAAGGACTCCACGCCTGGAAGTGTTAGAGCCAGACCTCGTACCTGGCCATCCGGCCCCTGGGCCCACCCTCTCAATCACTTTGTACAGTACTTTGCTTTATGCTTTACCGCCTCTCTTCATTCCCGCAAGCCCCAGTTCCTCATCTACAAAACTTAGGCCATAACGGCACCGTGCCCAAGTACCGTGAGGAGACCCCTCGCACGTGAAGCACTCGGCATATGCCTTGTGCCAGCAAATGTTAGCTGTCGTCTTGTTGGTTATTATAGGAATATTACTATTGTTCCCACTTCAGAGATAAGGACACAGAAACTCCTAAGAGGTTGAAACTTGCCCAAATTCCATCAAAGTGCAAACTATGAGAACAGATCTAGTAGAGAGGAAGGCAGGATCTTAATTCAAAGTGGCGGTGGTTTCCCCATAAGATGACATTGTTTAGTTTTTCTTTGTGTCCAAAGCTAAACTAATGAATGGTCCATCCCCCAAGACTTTTGCCTTGAAATCTGTTACTCTTTTCACTAGCCACAGCTACCCGAAAATGTCTAATGAGCAATCTCACAATCCCTATTATTGTCTACAGTGTCTCTCACCCACGTTTAATACCCAGACATGGCTGCCCGTGGTGGAGTCATCATTATTTACATACATATGGACTTCCTCTGTAAAGCATACTTATTAGTGTATTTCCATGGGGTCGGGGGTAGGATTCCCACGAAGTCCTCTTCTTGGGAACCACCTGTGCAACCTGCAAGAATGGCCTCCAGCAGCTTTTTCCTATTGTTTGACCCTGCCTCCCCCACCTTCCATAACTGAATGGTCTTTTGGTGGCTCTCTCCCGGGAATTTGTATTTTTTTAATACAAAAACATAAAAACGGACTTTAATGGGGGTCCTCTTAATGGCAGCACTCCAGGGGAATGTTCACGAACTCCTGTGAAGAAATCCCTCAAGCAGCCCTGGTTCCCAACCTGTGTGTGTGTGTGTGTGTGTGTGTGTGTGTGTGTGTGTTTGGATTGTATGAGCTGCACAAATACCCCTCCAATAAATTCCCTTTTTTCTTAAACTAGCCCTGGTTCAATTTGTTGCAATCTTATCTGGTCAGAATTCTGCGGGGTAGGGTGGGTTTCTTCCTGCTGCCCCCTGGAATTCTAAACCAAGAGCTGTGGGGAAGGCCAGTGAGCGCCTAGTCCATGCTTCCCATTGTACAGAAGAAGAAACCGAGGGCCCAAGTAGACAAGTGACTTGGCTTCACTGCCATCTTTTAAATGTTATTTGACTGAGGTAGGAAAGGAAAGAGACATTTAGGCTATGAGACCAAGTCAGGGCTATGCATTCAACTTTAAACTTTGTAAGAAACTGACTTTAATTTCTACCACCAAGAAAAATCTGATTTGCTCTAGGTCACAGACTGTACCAGTGCTCTAGCTTGAGCCAGAACTTGGCACTCTTCTCCTTCTGTGCTCTGAGAATCTAACAGGGGAGGGCAGATGACACAGATCCCAGGAGGCCAAGCTCAGGGGCATCTGCCTCAGTGGGAATCCAAGCTGCTCCCTGTTATTCGTGTCACAAGTAAAGTACCTCAACACCACACTCTAGTCCAGGAAAGGAAAAATATTCTACACCTGCTTGAGTTTCATCAAAGATTAAAAAAACTAATTCTGTAGGGAAGTGGCTTGCATTTAACAGTGACTACATCATTAAGCTAATTTGTTGCAGCCTCTTAGCAAGTGTGTGTGTGTGTATGTGTGAATTTTTAAGCCTAGGGTATTACTGGGTACAAATGGAAAGAAGAGCTGAAAAAAATGGGCACAGTTGGGCAGGAGAAGTGACGCAAACAGCTATTTAGTGCAAAGGGCTTTGCTATTTAGCCAGACTCCTCCATATGCTGACTGCGCGGCCTTGGACTCTTTACCTTCCTTACTGACAAAATGGAGATATAATGCTCACTCAAAGGGGATATTGAGGTAGGAAAAAATGAGATAATGTCTTTCAAGTGTTTAATATTATAGCTAACACCTAATAAACGTTAAGTAAATATCAGCTATTATTCTTATTGTTGTTGTTGGTTCCCAAGCACAGAAGTGATTATACTGGGAAACTCTCTCACCTGAGCACATACAAATAAAAGGAGTATTTCTAGGAAGGAGTCTCATTAAGGCAAATAAAATGCATAAGGGTTTTAGATTACATGCAAGAAATAAAGTGATAATGGGGGCCATTCAGCACTGTAGGGCCTCTCCTGAGAAACTGGAAGAAAGAAGAAAAAAATAATGCTTCATCTATCTGCAAGGCTTTAAGCGTGGCCTTGAAGTCAAGGGCACAGCAGATGTGGTTTCAAGGTCCTTTTTTAGCAGTTGGTCTCTGTTATAGCTTCAGGAGGGAAGCATTTTTTTTTTTTTTTTTTTTTTGGCTTCAGCACGCCTGGAAAGATGTTTCAGAAACCAGCTGATCCTGCCAGGGACCGAATTATTGAAGGGCCTGAAGGCCCTGACCACAGGGAAAACTGGAACAACCTGCAAGGCGCTGGGGCATGTGAGCCCAACCACGGCAAGCACTCCAGCTCCCAGGGCTTGGATAAACATAGCGATGCTCTGCTTGCATGTGATTCATTCAGGAGACACTGTGCACAGCTGAGCACTCACTAAATGCCAATGGGGCCCCATATGGTGTGTACAATGCTTTGCACCACCTCTTCCATGCAGGTACATAAAGCATCAGCCTAAAAGTGAGATGCCAACCTCAGGCCAGCAGCCCAGGGGAGCAGCATCTAACCAAGGCATCCTCAGGCTTGGAAAGCTAGCAGGAAGATTCACTTTAGAATCCAGGGGTGGTGGGTTTCCTGGCACTCCAGCCCCATTTTGTTTTCTATGCCTTGGTCACTTCCAGCTCCTCTGAGCCACATTCACAGGCATCCTCCTGATTTCTTCCCTACCTCTTTAAGTCAATGCAGAAATTTAGGTAAGACTGTGTGGGTTCCAAACTTTGCTCTGACACTTATCAGTTAGGTGGCTTTGGCTAGGTTTCTTAGTCTCTCTAAGGCTCAGTTTTCTCATTAGTAAAATGATATTAGCCCCATAAGGTGGTCCTACAAGCAAATAATGCATGCAAAGGAAGTAGCACAGTGCCTGGCACATAGTAAACACTAAATAAATGCTAGCTATTGTTATATAGTACCATAATTTTCTTCTAGATCTTTGTAAGCATTATGAAGGACAAAAAAAAAAAATCTTCATAAAGACAAATACAATTTGTTGAGCACCTACTGCGTGCCAGGCACTGCAGGGGAGATAAATATGAGTACGACCCAGTCCCTATTCCCAGAGAAATCATGAGACAGGCCAGCAGGTAAATTATGTATTGCCACATAGTGAGAAAAGTTGGATAATAAAAGTTTAATATTATTATCGAGCACTTCCTAAGGGTCAGGCACTGCGCTAAATTCTTCACATGGATTAGTTCACTTGGTACAGACTATTATCATTCATATTTTACATATGAGAAAAAGGAAAAGACATTAAAGAGGCATGAACCAGGGGAACAGAAGAGCAGAGGAGGGAACGAGGGCTCTAGCAGACACTGAGCACCGTGACTGCTTACCTGGTGGCTCCTGTCTGCCCTCAGCAGCCCCCTTCCCATTCCACCCCCACAGCGTGTCTGGTCTCCTTCCTTCCTCCCCAGCAGTCCCATAAATGCCCCTGCAGGATTAGACCTGGGCCCCAGCTTTCCTTTGTCTTCCTCACCTGGTCACATCTTTACCTAAATTTGCTCTTGGTGAGACACATACCTGACTCATTTCACAAGTGCCTGGGAGCAAGGCCAGATTAATTGGAAGGTTTTTAAAATGAAAAATCTATTTTAAATGCCTCTATGATCTGACAAAATTACTCGACAATAAGGTCATGCTATACCATTCTGCTACTTTGCCACTAAAGTCAAGAGATTTCTCTGCCCCTAAATGTGATGCCAGGCACTGGAGGAATACTACGGAAGGGAGGCCATTTATTTAGTGAACGTCCTTAATGAATGCTGTGCGCTCCACACAACACTAAAGCAGACTATCACAATGATGTGGGCTCTCTGCGTGAATACTTTGTTCCTCACCATCACTACTTGCCTGTTTTCTCCACTAGAGTATAAGTTCCACGCAGGCAGAGTCAAGGCTATCTCAGTCATAATATCCCCATGTTTATGTAGCAATAGGCCTGGAACACCAAAAGAAGTTTAAACAAATGCATCAACTAATGATTAAGTATTAGATGAATGAACTTCAGCACCTTCAATGTAGCTGCACAGAAATATCTTATGAATCCAGAACTCGTAGCAGTTCAACTAGTTCTAATGGTATCTGAAGTAGATAGTATTACTAGTCACCTTCAGCTATGCAGCCTTATTATTCTTCCCTTGACTACTAAGACTCCTACTACTAATAACTGCTACTTACTAAGTCTTTGCTATGTGCCAGGCACAATACTAACTGCACAAGGTCACCCAACTTGTAAAAGGAAGAGTCAGAATTTAAGCCTGAGTGTGTGGTTCCAAATTTTCCTCTTAACCGCTAGGCAATACTACCTCCAGAGAACAAAGTAATAGCCCATTGCCAGGAACTGGAACAAGTCAGGGTGGGTCGGAAAGCATCATTTGCCCAGGGGATGATGTTACAGGACTGTCCAGGGAAGCTGAATGGCTGGCTCTAACCTTTTTCTGTTCAAGCTCTAAATCCAAGGTGACTTGGCTGGTTTTCCTATTCTCAAGCCAATAATTTGCTCTGTTAGAGTAGGTGTAAATTAGTGACTTTACAAAAAAGAACCATTAAGTCATTCGTGGTTACAGAAGAGTGATTACTTGGAAAAATCACAATATTCTAAGACTAAAACTGCCTGCCTCTCTCTCTCTTTCTCTCTCTCTCTCCATCTCTCCCTCCTTCTCTCTCTCTCTCCCTCTCTCCCCCTCCTCCCCCTTTCTGTCTTGCTCACACCCTACTCCAACCTGGGATGGAGAGTAATTATAGCCTCACCAGTGCCTGAATCTGTCTGAAAATCATCCTTGCATTTATTGATCCTATTT
The DNA here is from genome assembly GCF_017311325.1 of Ursus maritimus. NCBI lineage: Eukaryota > Metazoa > Chordata > Mammalia > Carnivora > Ursidae > Ursus > Ursus maritimus. Next base: position 6,244,545 of record NW_024423897.1, read on the forward strand.
ACAGAAAGAAACCCTTGAGCGCACTCAGCAGGCACATTTAAGTCAAAGCAATAGGGCTGGGAAGTATTCATGAATGGGAGGGTCCCCTTCCTGATTCACCTCTTTCCTTCATGGTCATTGTCACCATCTGGACCCCTTCTCCCAACACCAAAGTCTAGAGACCCAAAAGGAATCCGGAATGGCAGATTAAGACAAGGAATTTTGGTCCAATGAATCTAAAGTGAGCAGTCCAGCTCCACAGTGGCCAGAGAAATTCTCTTTTGAAGGGTAACAAAGTTGAAACATAAGGTGTTATTCTGTTAGAAGAGAAAGAGTAGAGCCTCGTCTGAAAGGGACTATACACGGAAGGGCTAATATAACAACAATGTTGCCTGTGTGAATTGTCAAGTAGCCTGGTGGCCCAGAGAACTCCATGCAGACTTCATTTAATTGATAGAAACAGCCGGGAGGCAGAGGGCTCAGACCAGTTCCTGGCGCCAACCCTTTTGTCAATGACAAAATTATTTCTCCTCGCTCGAGCTGTTACTTTTCCAGAGTCTGACATTTGAGGAGGAATCCCCCCTTAGGGCAAACTGCAAAGAAGTTTCAGTAAACAGTCTTCCTCTTATAAATCACCCCAGGGGAGAATGATTTGGAGGTGAGAGAACAGAAGACAAACTCAACCTGTGGGGATCCCGTTTTGAAAAATGTCTAGGATGAACATACAAAAATTAATGCAATCACTGAAGAAAAACTGCCTCAGGTGAAAGCATAAACAGCCTAAACAAAAAAATAGAAGTTAACAATATGGAAGAAATGAAAGAAAACTATCCATCTAAAACATTCACTTTACTTTAAAATACAGCAACCCTGTGCAATAAATTAATAGTAAGTAGGTAATAAGATGCAGGCAAAAGCCTTGAAAAGAACTCTAAGTTATGAATAGAGTGTGATGTGTGCCCCAGCCATCCTTCATTCTACTGAGAGGAGCTGCAGCCTTTATGTAATTTGGCAAGAAGAACTCAATTGCATAATTCTGCACTTAAGTAAATTTCTCCATTAGCATGAAAAATGGTGTTCAGGGTTTTTCTCTCAATATAATTAGAAATTGAGTGTTCCCAAAACAATGCTCCTAAACAGAAACACACACACACTCTCTCTCTCTCTCTCTCCTTCCCACAGCCTCCCCCTTTCCATAGTTCCAAGACATATAAAGAAAAATATAGATTGCATCATTCACTTGAAAGAGAAGCTAATATTCAGTAGATTCCTTCCAGCATTTTCTTTTTAGGCCCACTTGCTCTAAAACTTCTGGTACTGAGAAGAAATTCGGTTTTGACTGCTTCTCTGACCATATCTCCCTTCAGTTTTTTAATCACCTATGAAGTGTCCATGATATCTTAAATGATAGCGGAAAAAATTAAGTTGTAGAATGATTACATACACACATACACACCCCTAGTAAAAATCTGGAAATCTATACACAAATTGATAATTTTATTACCTCTTAGAAAAAAAATTGTATATGTGAACAGTCCCCTTATATACTTCTATGTTATATTATGATTTTTAAACAAGTAAATGTTACATTTTATTTTCAAAAGAGATAACTACTCTTCTTTTGGGGTGAATGTCTCTTGCCTTCCAGTTCCTTTCTACAACAATCTTTTTCCCCAAAGTCTTTCCTGAATTCTCTTGTTCTCACCATGGGAAGCAGGGCTGCAGCCAGGGGATCTAACTCAAGGTCAGAAACTAGAGGCAGTTTTCCCCTCTACAATTACAGAATCTAACTGCTGATTTTTCACCTACCTCCTGATTCCCGGCATGGACTGCCGCTAGAGAGACAACTGACCAAGAAACGTCAAGTTATTATTACTCTAAACTATGGTCATGCCAGGAGCATCTGAACTTTGTCCTTGCATTCTTGCGGCTTCCTGATAAGAATAATGAACCCCAGGTTTCCAGCTCTGTTCCACTGAGAGCCTTGACATTTGGTATGTGGAGTTAAATAGAATTTTTAACATTTTCCTTACTAATGGTGCTGTGTTTTAAAATACATATGCAGTAAAACTCTTTGTTTTGAAATCTGGGAACATCTGAGGAAGTGTCAAGTTCAAATATGTCAAGTTTTCCATTACTGAAGACCTCATCTGAGTAGTACCATGGCTGAGATCGAGGCAAGCCACCAGCAAAGAGCAGTGCGACAGAAAGAGTGGTGGTGTGGGTCTGAGGACTGAGATCTAAACCTGACTCCAGCACCAGTGTGTGTTGTGACCATTAGCAGATTACTTTGCTCTGGGCGCTGTTTCCCTCATCAATAAGTGGACTACATTACCACTGAGCGAAACCTCCAGGATTCTTCACTGGCTTCTATGGTCAAAGAGTCAGATAAGAGCATTCCAGTCACCCAAGACCAAGCCTGCTCACCCTGCATGGTTCACCAGCATGGCATATGGCCCCATAGGCATCCAAGTCAGAGCCTTGGTAACAATACCATATTGTTAACTAGAGTGACCAAAGCCACTTGGTACCCTCCATCTTTATGGTCACCACTTTTATTCAAGGCCCCAGCACATCTAACCTGTAGGGGTTTCTGAACCCACCTCCCTTCCTTCACTTTACCCCCTTTTCAATCCATTTTCTACACAATGGTCAGAGGGAACATTTTAAAAACAAAAGTGATCATATCATTCTCTGTTCAAAATCTTGTAATAGCTCCCCATTTTCCTCAGGTTAATGTCCAGATGCCACGGCCTGACCTTCAAGGACTTGGAGATCTACCCCTTCCTATCCCTCCAGGTGCTCTCTTCCTATTCCATCCGTCACTGAATTCCAGCCACCTTGGCCTTTCTGTAGCTCACATGAGTCGAGCTCCCTACTATCTCAGGGACTTCCTTCTAGCTTAATTTTCACCAGCTACACCCTCCTCTTCACTTACCAATTCCTACTTATCATTCAGGTCACAGCTTAGATGGTACTTCCTCCAGGATGCCTCCCTGACCCCATGATGAGATTTAACCTCCTTATTCCATGCCTTAAGGCACCTCAGATACCTCCCTTTCATTTCACATGCACCCACAAGACTCTCTGCTTCATGACTCCTTTCCCAGCTAGACTATAAAATCCCACGAAGACTAGGCCTGAGTCTGTCCAATTGACTGTTGTATTTCCAGTGCCTAGCAGAGTTGTCAACTGGCTATTTAATAAATACTTGTTGGATAAACACTTGATTGCCAATGCAAACTAAACCTCTACCATTAGACAAATATTTCAACTAGATAGAAACTTTCATTATCAATTCAAGGGCTTAAAAGGAGAACCAAGTTTTAGAGTCCAGCATGCATGAAACAGGTACGTCATGTGTTGGTGCTGAATGAGGAAGAACAAATGCTGAGTGAAAGGCCTTTCAGAAGTTGTAGACCCTAAGGGCAGTTCTAAAAAAAGTCAAGAGACTTTTTGTCACGAAAAGCTGTTTACCATCTCCAGATTTCCAGATCCTGAGATGACCTGTCGATTAGTTAGAACAGCAACTGTGATACATATTTGGGTGTCAATTTTTATTTCTGTTATAAATTCTTTCACAGCACAGTGATTGGAAGATAGTACGAGCTCAACAAATATTTGTGTGTGTGTGTGTGATCATACTTGAAAGACAAAATACAGGGGCAATGAGAATCTGAAGAGATTTGACTTAGTTTGCAAATACAGGGCAAGGTTCCCCAAGGAAACGATGCTTTAGGTGACCCAGGAAAAGAGAGTAAGAGAAAACTGGAAGAGGAAAGGGAAGGGCATTTCACTCCCAGGAGAGCAAGAGCACAGGCTCTACAGCAGAAGAGAGTCGAGTGGGTCAGAGGGACGGAATAAAGAGCCCGGAATCTGGAGTGGAGGAAATCTGGGTAAGTCGGGTGAAAGGAGACAGGCAGGGAGCAGAGGCCAGCCCTCACAGACCTTCGTAGGCCACATGCAGTTTTGTCTTCATCCTCAGAGCAACGAGGAGAAATTAGAGGGTTTCAAGAAGGTGAACTCCCAGATTAGGTTTGAACTGTGGAGAGATCATTCTAACTGAAGTAAAGTTTAAAGACTTCCATTTCCAACAGTGTGGTAGACAAAATGCCCTGGAAAACCTCTCAGTAAAAAATGACTACCAAAGCTGGATTTTTCAAAATGAGCTGGTAAACTATCAGAAAACTAAAGAAACCACAGAGGAGAAACACCACGCAAAAGAGAGATTCTGGGTACTCACAGAACATTAAAACCAGCTTCTGCCCCCAAGGCATTTGCTCAACCTTAGTGTTCTTAAACTTCCACTGAGGTGGCTGCTTGGGGAATAGAAGGAATGAAATCAATCCTAGGGCCTGCTTATTGGAGACCCTTGCATAAAGCTGGTATCCCAAATTGTTCTGCCTTCTTATGAAGGAGGGTGAGAAGTATATCTATTTCATGAAAGGGAACGGTGAGGAAACTACCCACTCCTCAGTGCTGGATGGAAAAGGAAAACATACCCATTGAGCTTTCTGAACCACGAGCCAGTCCTCACCTGGATTTTGTTTTGTTCATGTTTTTGTTTGTTTGTTTTTGTTTTTCCATATTCATGCTCCTTGCCTGGATCCACAAACAGAAATTTTAACTTAAAGGGTTCTCTGGTTGTTACTGTCCCCATTTTCTTTGGAGGAAAATAAAAACTTTATTTCAAGACTAAAAACATATAACAACTGATAGAGTTCTAAAGCAAGTTAGCTTTAAAAAATAATAACAACAAAATGCCCAGGAATCATGGTCACCCAAGATGGAGACAGCAGAATCAGACCCATGAAGACTCACCCTACTGGAATTATAATTCAAAGAATATAAAATCTCATATTTAATATGCTTCAAAATAGAAAAAGGATGCTTTAAAGTATGATTAAGAAACAAAAATTATAAAAATGAAAAATTATATTTGAATAAGAACTAAATGGAATCTCTGAAAATAGTCCAATAATTAAAATTAAAAACTCAGTCAATGAGTTAAATGGCATATTAGACATAGCTAAGACAGAAATTGGTAAACTGAAAAGCAGGTTCAAAGAAATTAGCCAGAATGAATCCTAAAAACAAAAAAAAGAAAGATAGAAAATATGAGAGTTTATGAGACATGGAGAATATGAGGTCTAATCTACATTAGTTGACATTTCAGAAAAATAATAGAATATATGGGAAAAGTGCAAATATTAAAAAGAATAATTGGGGCACCTGGATGGTGCCATTGGTTAAGTATCCAACTCTTGGTTTCCACTCAGGTCATGATCTCAGGGTAGTGAGAATAAGCCCTATGTCAGGCTCTGTGCTCAAGGTGAAATCTGCTTAAGACTCTCTTTCCCTCTCCCACTGCCCCTCCCACCCACATGCATGCTCTCTCTCTCTCTCTAAAATAAATAACTCTTAAAAAAAAAAAAAGTGAGTGAGTGAGTGAGAATTTTTTTGGGGGGGGAGTGTAGGTATTGACATTAAAAATAACAAACTCCAGATTCAGGAAAACAATCTTCTAGTTGTATAAACAAACTCATTCCTAAGTAAATCATGGTGAAAGTGCAAAACATCAAAGACAGAGAGGTGATCTTAAAAGCCACGGGAGAGAAGAAACCAGAATGCCTATAAAGGAGCAACAGTAAGATTGACAGCTAACCTTAACAGGTGATCATAGTTAAAAAAAAAAAAAAAAAAAAAAAAAAGCTATATCCAAGAAAACTTCTTTCCAGCTTCCAGAATAAACTCAGAGTAATTCAACTTGAGAGCATTTACCAAAAATTTGCTAAGGTTAATTATAAAAGATTTACTTCAAGAAGAAGGAAAACAAACACAGAAAGTCAAAGGTGACAGGAGGAGTCATAACCTTTTTAAAACTGTGATAAAAACCATATAACATAAAATGTGCCATCTTAACTATTTTTAAGTATACAGTATAATAGTGTTGATGAACTTTTATTGTTAAAAACACATAACAGGTACTGACTGTTTAAAAGAAGAATAATGTATAACTTGTGGACGTACCAAAAAGCTAAACTAAAATCCTGCATAATCCTAGTATAATATTTAAAAGGGAAGTGACAGTGTCTTCTAAAATCCTTCTATTACTCAGGGGACTATATAGATATTAACTTGATATTTGATTAAGTTAAATGTGTATGATAGAATACCTAAATAGCCACTAATAGAATTGGATATAAAATGTACTGGTAAAGAGGAAAAAAAAAAACAAATGAGAAAATTGAAAACAAATTCAAAAGGAACAAAAGAAAAAAGAAAAAAAGAAAAAAAAAAGGTCGGGAAAATCAGAATGGTGGGGAGTCCATCCCAGCTAAGATAGTAGAAATAAATTCAAAACATCAGTGATCACAATAAAATCTAATACTGCTTTATGATAAACATTGTTACCAAATTAGTAATAGGAAGGGACTTCATAAAACTGATAAAAAGGCATCTAATTTTTTTAAAGCCATTACACAATATATATCACTATTTTATTTTAACACTGACCTAAAATCCTAGCCAATGCGATCAAATAGGGAGAAAAAGAACTCAGATTAGAAAGGGAGAAACAAAACTTCCCATACTTACAAATGTTTTAACTATCTACTTAGGAAATTAAAAAGACTCCATAGCAAATAGATGATAGGAGGACAAGCATGGAAGCAGCCAGACCATTAGAGAAAGTAACACAGTAATGCAGGCGTGAGATGATGAGAACTTTGATTAGGAAGTTGGTAGGGACAATGCAAAGAAGTGGATGAATTTGAGAGACATTTAGGAAGGGAGCAGTTGAGACTTGAATGCAGATTATGAAGAAACAAAAAATGAGATGTCAGAAAAATCTTATTTCTTTTGCCTTGCACAACATGCTGGCTTGTAGATCAGTGTGACGAGGGACATCATGAGTTTGGCTCTGGATATGCTAACTTTGAATTGCCTTTGAGATACGAAAGAGGGAGACAGCAAGTAAACCGCTGGACACGGAGCCGTGGAACTCAGTGAAAAGGTCAGGCTGGATTTCTGGGGTATCTGCATAGCAGTGGGAACTGAAGCACCAGGTTTGATTCATTCACCTAGGAGAGGGAATTGAGTAAAAGAAGGCGCAGGCCTCTCTTCAGGACCACTGACAAATCTGAGAAGTACGAGGAATACAAAAAGAGCTCTGTGTCGTAGAAGCCAAGACAAGAGCATTTCGGAAGAGGTAGGTCAGCAGCTATTAACTGCTGTGGCCCATGCTATTTGGGGTATCCTTAGTTGTTGACATAATAGTATTATCTGTGGCTTATTCACAAAATATATTTGACTATGGGAAAGCGCTTCATTTTTGTCACCCCTGTTGTACCTAAGACCAGTGGCTCTTCCCTCCCCTCAAAATGCCCATCTGATAGAAAATCAGGAAGTAATAATTAAGGATACTATTTAGCTCAGCAAATTGTGATTCAGCAGAACACCCCTCTGAGAAGAAGTTCACCTGTACATGAGTATGCGTCTATACATAATGCACTCTGATGATCAAATTGAATGACTTTATATTAACTGCTACATTGGGTAATATGGGTCTTTAGATTCTTACATTAACAGATAATTGAGAAGGGACTATAATCACGTACTTAAAAAAATTATCCAAAATTGCAAACCAAAAATTCATGGTGGCTGAAACATACATGACTTTAAAAAGTTGTAAATGTTGTGATCGTAAGACAATGACGCTTAGCAGAGTTGAGAGACTGCAGGAGAAACTAAAGGGGCTCCTCAATGATCTGAGGAGCACAGGCTGTGTCTGTCTCCAGTCTAATTAGAGAGTGGGTAGCAACTATCACAAGTGTCTTACAGGAGGCAACCAAAGAGGCTAGTGGGAATACGAAACACACACTTTTTAATTTTGAATACAGAATAACTATAATCCAAAACACAAAGGCTTTGCAGGACACTCTGTTTGAACTCAGAGCCCTTCACTCCTATCAAGGGCTGCATAAGCAACACAGGAGTGAACAATTCTATCCCTTCCCACTGAACTGCTCAATTTAGGTACCACTCATCAGTCACAGCTCCCTGTACGGCCACCTCTAAACACAACCTCGGTGTCCTCACCAACACAAGTCCAGGCAGCCACCACCAACCCACGCTGGTGACACATGACACCAACCTTCCTCACCAGCTGAGCGTCTGTGCACTACCTGGACTGCTAGCATTTCAGGTGAAATGCCTGCAGAGGCCTCGGTTACACACTGAGAATAAATCCTGCAGGGCAGGCTCCGCCAGTCTCTCCCCGTCCACCTTCCTCCTCTTCTCCCTTTTGTTCACTATGCTTCAGCCACACTAATCTCTAACTTTCCAGAAAACTTGAAGCTTTTATTCAAGAGCACTTGCTCAGAGTTTTCCTCCATGAAGGATGCTTCCTTCTATCCTTTGTGTGGCTGGTTCATTAGCATCCTTCATCTCTCGGTTGAAATATCACTTCTTCATAACACTATGAGGTAATCCCAACATTAGATGAAGAAACTAAGGTAGAGGTTAGGGCATTGGACGAAGGTTACACAGGTGGTTAGTCCCTGGGATTCTTCACCACTACGTTGTACCATGTATCTCAACTACTTGTTTATTTCCCTTACTGGCATTTATTATGGTTTGCAACTACTTGGTGTACTTGTTTGCTTTGTGTGTGTGTGTGTCTCCCCCGGTACCATATAAGGGCAGAATGAGGGCAGGGCTACATCTCTCTTGTTCACTGTAGTAACCTAGGATAAAACTTGGCCAAATAGTAAGGCTCAAAATATTTATTTAATGAATCAATGAACTGGATTGAATTGAATTAGTGTGTCTTTGCAGTCAGTGCCATTAGGACAGTAGATCTGAGAGACAGAGAGACTAGTTTGGAGACCTGAAGGAAAGTGACCATATATGCCTCATAATTAAGTCCTCTTTAATTTTCCATCCACCCCAAAGACACAATAAGCTGCAAGCCCGAGAACTGAGCAATATATTATTTCCTATTAAGGAAACAAATTCTACTTTGAGGTGATGCTGCCTCAAATGCATTTGAAGTGGATCATCAAGTATGCCTAGTCACCCTGATTCAGTTCAGCATCCCTGACAATTATGGTAGTTTGGTGAATTTCACCCCTCTGGCAAACTAGACCCTTCATTATCTCGCATGTTCATATTTAGTTACAGGGGATTTGCAAACACATTTCCTAAATCTACATATTTATTCAGTAAATTGATCTCTCACCCAAGTCATTCTCTGAGGAGCTGTCAGCCTCGGCATTTGACAGAAACAGCCATTGTTTGCACAAAGGCAAGAATTCTGCCAGTAAGCGAGCTTCTAGATGTCTAACGAGGAGTTAACAAGAAAAGGAAATTGTCTACTGCTTCAACCTGGAAGAATGAATATCTTGTGTCATCCATGGCTTTTCCCTTAACTATCTACAGCAGAGATAGTCTTGTTCTGCAAAATTAAGCCATTTAAAGTGACAATGGAAGCAGACAGCCAGTGTCTTACACTTTGCTGTGAGCAAAGTGTGAGATCAGCACCCAATAGGAAACAGTTCACTCGGCCACTGAAGGATCAGCCCGGGAAGCCAATCTAGGATTACGCCCTGGCAAAGGACAATCCACAGTGTAGATGAAGATGATGGGAAACCAATAGCACCTCAAAGCCCTGATCCCTCTGTCTCCTTAAGGGTCTTCAAATGGATATTAGGAAAGATGCTAAGCTCTGGGGAAGGGCTGGCTAATTCACCAAAGACCTCCTCACTGCAAAAATCTTGCCTCTAATCAGTTTTCAGTCCCCATGACTTTGCTGTAGCATGTTGACATTGGTGACACTTCCTCCTTGAAATGCTCTCTTTTCTGACTCCTGGATTGCCAGTCTTCCTGCTTCCCCTGCTAAGTCCCTGATCAGCCTTCCCTGGGACTCCCCCCCCCCCCCCGGCGCATCCATCCCTTCAACCTGCTAATCTCCTGGGTTTCATCCTGAGTTTTAGAACATTGCTCATCTGGTACTATAGTTCCAAATACCTCTTTGGATCAATTTCTTCCAAAACTATATTTCTACTCTTTACTCTCCTGAACTCTAGATTTGTATCTAATTACCTGCTATACATTTCTACCAGGCTATGCCAACAGACATCTCAAATTTTACCAAAACATATCATCTTCCCCCCAAAACTTCTCCTTCCCTGTATTCATCATGTTGATGATGTCTAATCAAATGGGTCACAAAGTTCAACCTCAGATCAGCTGATCTGGGCCTTTCCTTCAGCTTAGCTCCTACCCACACTCCATCCTGCCAGTTATACACCTTATCTTCTTCCTCTCCTTTTTCTCCAGCCCACTATGACTGTCTTAGCTCAAGTCTTCTTGCCTGCATCACTGTAACCACTTCATTATTAACCTCCTGCCTCCCTTTCTCTACACCATCTTCCACGCACTCATCTTTCTCCCTCGGTGATCTTTTTAAAACATGGATCGAAATCATGTAGATCCCTTGCTTCTTTGCTTGCTTTATTTATTTATTTATTTATTTATTTATTTATTTATTTATGAGAGAGAGAGAGAGAGAGAGAGAGCGCATGGGAGAAAGGCAGAGGAATAGGGAGGGAATCTTCAGCAGACTTCATGCCCAATGTGGGGCTCGATCTCATGACCCTGAGATCATGACAAGAGCTGAAACCAAGAGTTGGACACTTAACTGACTGAGCCCCCCAGGTACCCTTGTAGATCTCTTGCTTTACTACTTTAATGGCTCCTATTGCCAAAAGCAGGGGTTTCCAAACTGCTCCATGAGAAAAAAAATGTTAGCATGCTTCTCAACAGATGCTTATTGATTTATACGTTATATCCAAGTATTATTCTAATTCTTTTTTTTTTTTTTAAAGATTTTATTTATTTATTCGACAGAGATAGAGACAGCCAGCGAGAGAGGGAACACAAGCAGGGGGAGTGGGAGAGGAAGAAGCAGGCTCACAGCGGAGGAGCCTGATGTGGGGCTCGATCCCATCACGCCGGGATCACGCCCTGAGCCGAAGGCAGATGCTTAACCGCTGTGCCACCCAGGCGCCCCAAGTATTATTCTAATTCTTATTCAAGTGTTTATAAAGTTTAATTTCTTCCCCTTGAAACAAAATAAAGGAAGTTTCATCCTTTTACCTGATCCCAATGGATGAGTCTGTGCACCCACTGGGGAGCTCGAGCACTCTGTGCTCTGAGGACAGAGGGCAGCATTTATGCTGATTTCCCCTGGCAGAGAGGATGACATCACATTCCTTGGTTCGGCATGCAAGGTATTCACTTCCAGCTTCAGCCTACCTCACCTCTTCCACCACCACGGCTTCACCCACTAGCCACTCTTGCCCACAAACCTGCTGCTCATGGGCACAGCAAGGCACAAAGGGCCTAGGCTCCGATGTCACAGCCCTCCCTGCTGACGTCTAGCTGTGTGACCTACAGTCACTTGCTCTATCTTTCTGGGCCTCAGTTTCCTCTCCTGTCAAAGAAACATCATAATACCTATACTCCCCAGGGTTGCTGTGAGTATGAAGTGAGGCAGAGTAAAAAAGTGATCCAGGGCCAAGCACAGAGGAGAGGCTTCATACACGGTGCTCCTGGAGTGGCAGGAGTGATTGGACGACGTATTCCACACGGTGTTCCCTCTACTTGGAATCTGTGATTCTTCTCTCTTTCAATGTTTAGTTTAAAGTATCACCTCCTCTGAGAAGAATTACTGATTCTCCTGAGGTGGAGTTTGTCATTTAAACCTGTCTGCTCCCTGAGCCTCAGTGACATCACATTGGGGATCATTGTTTATTCCAGGGGACTGTGATTGATTACTGGGATGCATATCCAGCATGCCCTACTGCGTTACTGCTACTTGAGGAAGACTTAGTTATTAATTTCAGTGTCCCCAGCACTTAAAGTGTCTAGCACGTAATAGGTGCTCAATAAACGTTTACTAATATTTCTATACGCAAAGGGAAAAGAGGGTATTTAAAATGCATGTGCATGTACAATTTCATGCTACAATGATGGCTACTTACTTCACGGTTTACAAAACACTTCCACATATGTTTGTAATAAACAAGCTATTAGCTCCCCCTCAACACTGTAGCAACTCATAAAATAGATAATAAATTAAAGAGAAGTAACTGGTTGACAATATCCCTCTGATGACAGTTTTCTCTTCTACCCTGATCTGATGCCAAGTTAATGTTATCATAAAATAATTCCATTAACTGCAGTTGTGCAGTTTACTGAGCCATTACTGTCATCAAAAAGTGAAATTATATTCAAAACTGAAAACAGAGGCTTACATAGGAATAAATGGCATTAACATGCAAGCAAATTATATGCAGGAGAAACAGGAATAGCAATGTGACGGGCATTCCAGCCCATGCTCAGCATAAACAGATGATTACATTTAAATATTTATTCATACATGAACAATGAAAACAAATCACACTGGCAAGTGCCTTCGAGTTAAATTCATATTTGTTTAAAAAGGCAGAGGCTTATGTATTCCCTCTGACTTCAGGCTACATTGGGCCTGCCTGAGCTTTATTCAGACAGTCCTGCTGCCTAACATATGCATGACCAGGAGGGTAAACTAGTATATAATATTTACATAAGAAGAAATTGAGCTGGTGGGAGGGCGAGGTGGAGGCTGAGAGGGGAGATAGGCAGAATAAAACAAGATGCAAAATAAAATGCAAAAGAGCATCAGAGAACATCTGATCACTGATGCTGAAGGCAAGCAGAGAAAGGACAACGATGTCTGACTCTGGATGAAGTGAGCCAGACTGGGAGTGTCCACCAGAGGTGTGAACCGTGCTCCTTGGATGCCTATGTTGATGGAGTGGAAGCCCCATGCAGGTGGATGGCACTGTGCACACCATGGCCAATCTTCCTGGCTCCCAGGTGAGGTCTGGGGAGCAGGATGACTCCTAAAACACTGTAGCTTCTATCAGGGTGTTAGTGCATTTCTCTTTCCCTGACTAGTGACTCCTTCAAGGAGGGTGAGTTAGCTGGGCAGGTCCTATGTCCACTCTTCTTTCTTCATTCCTTGAGAGGATATGAGGATAAAGTCATGGTTGCTTGGATAGTTTTGCCATAATGGCGAGGACTCCTTTCCTGACAACTTCTGCTCCAAGTCATCTTTTTTTACTGAAGTCCTACTGTGTTTAAGGATGATAATACCTAAATCCGGGCAGCCCTGTGCCTCTCTGCAGCCCTGACAATACCCAGCAAGTTGATCCTTCCAGGAGGAGCTGTTCTCACTCACGACAGCTCCCATCTTGGCCAACCACACTTTACACTTGCATGGCCCCCCAAAAGTTCTGGTTCTTAAATTTGCTTAATCGGATGAGGTAGAATGTGAAGCCTTACTTTGCTCATTCTTAGCTGCGTGAATCAAAGCCTCAGCTTTCCTATCTGTGAAGGCGGAATAGAAAGGCTGTCCCACTTCACATGGAACAAAGTCAATACCTGCTGTGCGCTGTTCTCTGCACAAAACAAAGACAGGAGCTTTGGAGCTGGCATTCTAGCTGGGAGATGGCAGTAAACAAAAGCATAATTAATTATCGTCTAGTATGTTAACATGTGACTAGTTCTATGAGGAGGGAAAAAAGATTAAAAACAGAGAGAAAGGGAGGGGAATCAGAAGTTGCGATTTTCAGTAGGGTAGTAAAGGAGACATTTAAGCGAGGATGTGGAAAAGGAGAGGGAGCGAGCAAGCAGGTATGAGGGGAAAAGTGCCCAGGCCCTAAATCAGGAGCCTGAGCCACAGCAAGGAGGCCTGTGTGGCTGGCATGGAATGAATGAGGATTTGGATGAGATGAAGTGGGGGGATGAGGCTCTCCACAGGATTTTTATGAAGACTAATGGAGATAATAAGTGAAATGCACTTAGCAGGTGATAATCACTGTGGCCGTGGCAACTTGTACTATGATAGGCACTGTGCTAAGTGCCTGACTTCCATTAGCTCATTTAGTCTACACCACAACCCGAAAAGGTTTTTACCTATGTGCTTCTTTTATACACAAGGAAACTGAGCTTTAGGGAGGCTACATAATCTGCCTAAGATCATAAACATTAGTAAATGGTAGTGGTAGGATTCCAGTGCAGAATTCCAACCCAAGTAGCTAGCTCCAAAAACTGTGCCTTTAACCACTGGGTTGACTGCTTCTCACAAGCGAAGGCAATTGGGATGAGGGAGGTGAAGGATGAATGTGTGGATGGAAGAGCAACCCCAAGGAGACTGGGAGCACACAGAGAAGCAGAGGGAAGCAAGAAGTGAATAAGCAGGTCCTTAACAAGAGCAGGAGGCATGATACAAAAGCAAAGACAGGCAGCACAGCAGGAAGCATAGAGCTGGGTCTATGGCTACTTGGGCCCAAGAGGCTTGACCACACACACAGCAGACACAAGCAGTGGCCAGCCAGTGGGCCAGCAACAGACCAAGGGGAATTCATGGAGCCACAGAAGTCCCTACATTGTGATCCTCACAAAGCAGACACCTGGGAAGCATATCCCTTCCTCCTTAAAAACAAACACACAAACAAGCAAACAAAAACAACAAGAAAGGTTTAGGATTTTGAGAAGTTCTTTGTAGATCTTGGATACCAGTCTTTTATCTGTAGTGTCATTTGCAAATATCTTCTTCCATTCCGTGAGCTGCCTCTTAGTTTTTTTGACTGTTTCCTTGGCTGTGCAGAAGCTTTTTATCTTGATGAAGTCCCACAAGCTCAATACACGAGAAACAAATAATCAAATCAAAAAATGGGCAGAAGATGTGAACAGACACTTTTTCAAAGAAGACATACAAATGGCTAACAGACACATGAAAAAATGTTCAAAACCATTAGCCATCAGGGAAATTCAAATCAAAACCAGATTGAGATACACCTTACACCAGTTAGAATGGCAAGAATTGACAAGGCAGGAAACAACAAATGTTGGAGAGGATGTGGAGAAAGGGGATCCCTCTTACACTGTTGGTGGGAATGCAAGTTGGTACGGCCACTTTGGAAAACAGTGTGGAGGTCCCTTAAAAAGTTAAAAATAGAGCTACCCTATGATCCAGCAATTGCATTACTGGGTATTTACCCCAAAGATACAGACATAGTGAGGAGAAGGGCCATATGCACCCCAATGTTCATAGCAGTATTGTCCACAATAGCTAAATCATGGAAGGAGCCGAGATGCTCTTCAACAGATGACTGGATTAAGAAGATGTGGTCCATATATACAATGGAATATTACTCAGCCATCAAAAAGAATGATTTCTCAACATTTGCTGCAACATGGATGGCACTGGAGGAGATAATGCTAAGTGAAATAAGTCAAGCAGAGAAAGACAATTATCATATGGTTTCACTCATTTATGGAACATAAGAACTAGGATGATCGGTAGGAGAAGGGAAGAATGAAGGGGGGTAAACAGAAGGGGGAATGAACCATCAGAGACTATGGACTCTGGGAAACAAACCTAGGGCTTCAGAGGGGAGGGGGGTGGGGGAATGGGATAGGCTGGTGATGGGTAGTAAGGAGGGCACATATTGCATGTTGCACTGGGTGTTATACACAAGTAATGAATCATGGAACTTTACATCAAAAACTAGGGATGTACTGTATGGTGACTAACATAATATAATAAAAAATTATTATTATTAAAAAGAAAGGTTTAGGATTGCATGAACTGTAAGCCAAATTTTGAGCATGGATCAAGATACTGTTTATTAATTTTAATCTGAGTTTTTGAAACAAAAACCCTTGCTGTCTTGCCTAGGTAAAAACATGGCAGCAGGTAACATTTGTTATGTTTATGAAATTAAGTACCAGATACTACATGGGTAACTTTGCATGTGTAATCTCATTTCAACATCAAAACCCTAAGAACTGGTTTATCCCCATTTATGGATGAGGAAACTGAGGCTCAGACAGGCCAGGTCATTCAGTAAGCTGGGCACAGGGATAAACATATGACTCCCTCCCAGATCTGTCTAGTGTGAACGCTGACCATCGCTGAGCCAACACTGACCAACACAGCAAGCACATAATCACTGTTCCACATTCCCCTCTGTACTTCACCCTATGGCAGCATTAGGATTTGTAAGGAACACAGACAAGTGGGGAAAAAATCCCACTATAGCACCGTGCTCTGGATTTTCTCTCTTGTAGAGAGTCATCCTTACAGAAGGGCTGCAGCCTTATTTCTATGTGCCTGGCCAGCAAGAAGGGAAGATTTCAGTGTGCATAATGAGACTCAGGGAAGCCTAGTGTGCTCTGGACTCTGAGTCTCAAATCCCACAGCTCAGAAATCTTGGGGATCAGCTCAGCTGGTTGTCTGAGTTTCAGGATAAAAGGAATGGCAAGGAATTTTATAAAGAAGCTCAATGCCTAGAATATAATCACTTCAGCTGTTTCTGACAGTTTTTCACTATGTTTTATACCTCCCAGAGGTTTAGTCATTCCAGAAAAGCCCAATGGATACTGGTCATGTTGATGGCTACTGAACACCTTTTGGACACACTTCCTATGATTTAGGAATTTCCCATATTTTTAAGCCTGCCTCCTCACGGCAAAAGTTTGAACCTGCTCTGCCAGATTCCATTCCAACTATGGCATGGGTAGATGCCCAAAGACACCTGCCCCAGACTTTGACTCGGGAGCCAGTGACATAAGGAGAGGGGAAAAGAAAATCACATTATTTGACTATGTGATAGAAATAAATAATCCTTAAGCAATCCAATCTTTCTCAACAACTTCTCTTCCTCCCTTACCCAACAGCATGCTGCATATTGATGTAGAATAATCCTCAGCCCTTGCAAGTGCTCATGTGCAGTATGTGCAAAGAAAAATGGCAAGGGAACAGCTAATGGGAGCTAGATCAGCTGAATTATGCACAGGAGGAAAGAAGACAAAGAAATAACAGGAAACAGGAACACAATACCGGACACAATAAGTCCCCAAAGCAATAATTATGTTATGATTTCCCACCAGCTGGCTTAGAAATTTCAAACATTTTATTTTCTAGTTTCCCATGTAGGCCCTCCTAGTATGGGGAAATACCCCCATCACTTCCCGATGTCCTCGATGTTGCACCAGAGAGCAAACCACTGATAAAGATTCTAAAATAGAACAAGACCCAGGAAAACTACCTTCCCTCAGCACGAGGTCTTAGACCTTTCTTGCAGGTCAGCCTAAACTTTGTTCATGAGAAAGGATTTAAGATTAGGCCCGAATTATCTTAGACGCAACTCTTCTGACCAAATGCATCTCTTAGCCCCCAAAATGAACCCTGTCCAATAGGTATTTCATGAGTATCAGTGATGTTCTATATGCTATGCTGGGGATACAGCAAGAAATAACAGAGCACCTCACTCCTTAAGAAGCCAAAAGTCATTTAGAGTTCCAGCAGCACTGCATTTACACTGAATGAAGAGTTAGAGGTTCTACAGGACGACAGGCCTTGAGGCAGAGAAGAAGAAAACAAATGTACAAATGCTCTTTGCTCTAGCGGAGGGAAGAGACAATGACTGAGAGATCAGACAGGAAGAAAGAAAGGAAGGAAGGAAGGGAGGGAGGAGGGTGGGAGGGAGGGAGGGAGGAACAAAGAAAGAAAAGGAAGAAAAGGAAGGAAGGAAGGAGTGAAGGAGAAACAGTAAAATAAATAAACCAAAAGAAAAAACTGGGGCAGAAGATATGATAAATGGAGAATATATTCTTCTTGTAAACCTCAAGTTCTCACTTGTAAGATGAGGTAAGATATCCTTGCCTGTTGATCTGGAATTATAATGTTTGAATCCTTGAACTCCTCCAAGAAACTCAACCCTTAGAAAAACCAACTGGTTTTCAAATAATTGACAAGTGTCTCTCAAACATGGAAGAATACCCCTAAGACTTTAATACACAGTCTCTACTTTGAGTAACTGGCAAATGAGAGGAAACAGATACTTCACTCTAAGAATAAGAGGGTTGATGCAAAGAGGTAGGTGGGGGATGGGCTAGATGGATGATGGTATTAAGAGGGCACTTGTTATGATGAGCACTGGGTGTTGTATGTAAGTGATGAATCATTGAATTCTACTCCAGAAACCAATACTATACTGTATGTTAACTTCCTAAAATTTAAATAAAAATAAATAAATAAAATTAAAGTAAAAATTTTTTTAGTAACATTAAATTTAAAAAATAAGATAAAATTTAAAAACAAACTAAAAAGCACACGACATATGTTTTGTGACATGGTTCAAGACAGTCATCTCTTCCTATTCTCACCTGAAATCTCAAAGAATGTTTTAGGAGAATCCGAAATGATTCATATTTCAGGTGCTTTTTCAAGTATGAAACTTTTGCAGACAATCCGTTGTCGTGATTGAAATGATGACTGCAGATTTCTACTTTCTTTTGGGAAATCATCTCTCCAACTAAACAACTCTACACCATATGTGGCTGACCTGGCCCATGGCTCCACAGATGCACATGAAACCACAACCATACAATCTGCATATTCATTTCCTTGGTCATACTGTTTCAAACCTTAGCACATGACCCTTAGCAACAGGACCCAGAGGCAAGATCTAGAGAGAAAGAGACTATCCTGATGGCACTGAGTATCCGGATCCAGTCATGCCTGAGGCCAACTATCCTCTGGATTTTTAAAAAATGTGAAATAAAAGTCCTACTTTCCCTAAGTCAGTTTGAGTTGAATGTTCTTCATTTGCATTGATAAGAATCCAGACAATACATTCCCTGTATGTTTTTCTTATATCCCATCACACACAACCAATCTCATCACACATACAATCACAGCCAATTGCCTGCCTAACTTTGCCTTATAGCCAGGATAAACATAAATTATTCTTCTGCAGGTTGCATTTGAATGCCTCTATCTCCGAAGCCCTTCAAAAGAACAGCTAACCTCTGTAATACTGCTCATCAAACACCAAATCTCTTAGGTGTTCTAACATGTCAGTTCAATTGTTGGCTACTAGGATCTCAAGGACAGGCAGATCAACTGCAAATACCAACTCATCTGTCATGCACAGCCTCCTAGAGCCAAGTAACTGTCAAACTCCCCAAGTTCTGCTCTCCCCACTCCCAGCACCTCTATCATTGAAGACTCCTGGAAAGTTTTCTATCTCAAATCAGATAAAGAATGATAGATGAAACACCGAAGAGCCTCAAATCGCAAATCAAGTTCATTGGATGAAACATAACTCTATAACATGTTAAGATTTATATTTTTCCCTGAATGAGCTTAGAGGGAACAATTATAACCTATTCATAACTCTCTATGTTGGATTTTTAAGTTGTTTTTGATCAATGGCTGGTTGTAATTTTATAAAAGAATCTCTCCGATGACATAAATACTGTTGTATCCCAGAGGAACTGCAGAACTAATCAATCACTCTTGCATAACAAGCACTCACTGTGAAAATAATGTCCTCGACCGAACAATGAACTTGAACACATATTCCAAAGCTTTCAGAGTTCTTAGGATCGGCTCACATTGCTCCCCTCTGCTGGAGGTATCCAAGTAAGTCTTCAGCACCGTCATCAATTTCCTGAATAAGGGATTATATTTTCAAAATACATCTTTTCAACCCACAGCATGGTCATCAGTTTGCTCCATAAATTATAAGGCATTCAATCAAAGGTTAAAGGTGGTGGTATAGCTAAGCTTACTCACTTGTTTGCAGCCATAAAAATAACTTTGCTTAAAATATACATACTTAATACAGGGAGTAATAAGTATTTCCTGCCCATAGAAAGCCAGCAAAGGAAAAACTAGTGAGGAAAAAACAAAACAAAGCAAAACAAAAAACATTTGGACTAGGAAAACTAGTCACAATCAGGATATGAGTGGAAATAATGGTGGTGAGAATGTTCTTTTCAGCATTTGCTTCCTACAGATAATGTTCTAATAATATGGAATTCCCTTGCTGAGAAACTTTTCCTGTTTCTTCATTATCAGCAAGGCAGACTTCATACTATTTGGCCCAACTTTCAAGGCCCCTTTACAAACTGGCTTCTCCCAAGCTCTCCAGTATCACCTCCCATCTGTAACCATCAGTTCGCTATACCCAAGCTGTAATGGGCTACTTGGCCTGTGTGCTTTCTCCTCCCTAGCCTCTGAATCCCAGTGTCTACCACAAGTAGCTGCTCAATAAATGATAGTTGACTGACTGAATGAATGAATGTTTTCATGTACTTCTACCACAATAAAATATTCCTTCCAACCTATGGGTTTGCATATTTTTATTTAATCCAAATAACACAGCATAGATGGGGTTTTTTCAAAAAAGGAGAACACACACAGCCTGGTGCAGAGGAAAATACTCAAGTTCCTTGTATCCTAAGCATCCTGGCAGGGCGAGTAGGAGCTACACAAGAAATCCCCGATATGTACAGTAACTTACTTGTAAGCCAATGTGGCACTGAAATGCTGTTGAATGTAAGCCTCCAGGACAGTATTGAAATGCTGGAATTTCCGATCAGCAATGAGTCCTATTATGTAGATCTGAAGAAGATTCAAGGAATCAGTGTTTGGGGGTCAGACTCAAGGCAGGAAGCCGTATTCACATGGCATAACTGAACCTCCAGCAAAATGATTTTGCTCAGGAATCAGCTCACGAGTATATTGTTAGTCCTTTTCATTAAGGTAGTGTCTCTTCTAAAAAGCATTCCATGAAGTGTGCTACAGGGTGTCGTAGGATAAAAGGGTTTCGTGGTCAGATAAGTTTGACAAATCTCAGGATATCATTGTTAGACTGACTTCTTTACTGCAGGGTTCTTAGAGTCTTTAACATATCTAATGCATTGTGACTCTCTGAGAGGGTCATACAATGTCCATCACTTCCCCAAGAGTTATTTAATCAAAGGATCTTTTGTCACAGAGCATCTTTCTTGAGGGCTAGCTCTCCAGGAGACCTGGGAAGCACTGGATTAAGTCACAGTTGTCTCCAAGTAATCTCTTTAAAATATAAATGTCACTGACATAAGTAGTTAACACATTAAACTTTATTGATACCCTAGTGTGGACATGGACATGACACTGAGGAAACATGAGTTGGACAGAGAGGAGGAAGAAACCATCTGGGAAGATGGAAGAGGAAGTGTCGGGATGGTGTGCCACCATAAAAAGTTCTGGGTGGCCAGGAGGATGTAATGACACTGGTAAGTTGGAGGCTATGAGAAAAAAGAAGATAGGAAACATTTTGGATGCTTCCCGACCTGGTCATGGACTAGCTCCAGCATTCAGGTAAAGCTGAAGCCATTATTCATGGTATCCAGCTTCATGTACTTGCAACCAGTGCCAATATGACATCAACACTTAAAATTCCCCTTTTGCTCGCCCTGCCATGCTTTCAAATGAACTAGAAACAAACAAAAATACAAAAACCCCAACGGCTCATTCATTCATTGCTCTGGTTGCCAAAAGTTACAATGCCTCCAAAAAAGTTCATGAAAAGGGCCACAAAAGCCACAAGTTCTCAGTGTTCTCACAGTGAGACACACATTAATGTCTAATGTCACTAAACACCTTTCCCCTCTTTCTTACCAAAGCATCAAAGACGAGGATATCATACTCATTACTTTGAGAATGCTCCATCATGATATTGAAGAGGGCATCCAGAGTATCCTGGAGAAACTGGACAAAATAATGAAGGTCACGTTAAAAAACAGTGCAGGTGACCCAGAAATCCCACTCCTCAGTGTATCCCAAGAGAATGAGAGCACACATCCACCACGTGCTGCATTCAAAAGGTCCACGGAGCTTTCTTCACAAGAGCCAGAACTTGGAGCAACCCAATTGTCAACCAACAGCATGAATGAACATATGGCAGCATTTTAATACTACAGTATAATCCACAGTGATAAAAAAAAAAAAGAGCAAACTAATTCTACATGCAACAATGAGGATAACTCATAAGGATTGTGTAGAGTAAGATAAGTCAGACAAAACAATGTACATTATTTATTACTCTATTTTTATGAAATTCAAGAACAGGCAAAAAAAAAATCTATCATGGTAGTCAGCATAGGGAAGGTTGAGAAGGGGTATGAGAGAATCTAACTGCAATGCCAAAAATGTTCTGTATCTTGATCTAGACAGTGGGTGTATGGGTATATGTATGTATAAAAATATAGGGAACTATACTCTTAGGGTAAGGGCTCTGTACATATTTTACTGTGTTATATACTTCAATAATAAACTTTTTTAGAAAAAGAAAAAAGAATGCAAAGGTGGAGACAATGTAATTCACTCCCAGATGCTTCTCCAAGCCACCCAAAGGTGATAGACTTTATGAAAGGATGTCTGGAGAATTTTCCTGCTACTGTTGAACCAGGTAGGTGAACCAATAGTGCACATTTAAAACACTGATCTGAAAATTCTACCATTGTTTTTCCATGTATGGAAAATTAACTGAAATCTGATACTCTTCCTTCCTAAGGGATAGGTCAATACTTCCTATAGTCCCTGAAAACATACAGCTACCAAATAAAGATGTTTAATCTCAGAGTTTCTAGCTGGACCAAGTTGCTGATGGAAACAAGATTACCAAGACCTGTGGGAAACACTTGTCCCATAGAACTAGAGAGAAGGGTTGCTTAATTAGATCTACACTTCAGACACTATATTCTCTAACACCATGTGGACACAACAATACATCTGACATTTATATTGTTTTATGCTTGTTTCACTTAAAATGTGAGCCCTGATGTCTTTCCCTCTTTCACGTATAATGCATAATACTCTGTAAGCAGCAGGAACTAAGAGTACTTTTTATTGCTAACAGTAACATGTAAGTAGTACTAAGACATCACACTATTATAGCGACTTATACCAACAAAAATAATTAATAGTTACTATTTATTGAACTCTGTATGATTTACATGTTTAGTTCAATATTACATACTTTGTGTAAGAGACTATGCTAAATAATTTTTAAATATTATTGCCTTGAATGCACACAACCACTCTACAAAATATGTCATATTCATAATATTATCACATAAAGTTGGCAAGTAGTTGAGCTGAGATCTACACCCAGGCTGATCTCCTTCCAGGAACTGAACACAACCATAGCTTTCTACCACTCAACATTCAACATCATTGAGCCAAACCAGCCACTGAATTTCCCAGTAAAGGTTTCTCATGGCAATTTGGGACACTGTGTCCCACTGTTAGAGAAAATGTCCCATCTCCCTCAACACTTCATTTGCTGCCTGAAGCCACCCATGATTTCAAGCTCTGCTACTTGTGGACGAAGACAAACAAAACGAAGCCCCACTGACCTTCACCACTTCCTCTCCATCGACAATCTTCAACTTCTCTAAGTTCTCCTGTAGCAGCTGAGGCTTCATACGCCACTTCAGCAAACCCAGCAAGCCCACTGAAATAGAGTCCAGATAAGCAGAATTAATATTCTTGTCTTAAAATGTCCATTCAGGACCTCCCTGGGCTTACACACGCATATATGCACATGCACACTACATATATACAACTCTTGATGGTTTCATTACCGTTCTGGGTGAGCTTTGTGGAACACACTAGGGTGGAAATGGAGAATACATCCCGGGAGCTGACGGAGAGCCCCCCAACACTGCTGGAGCTTCGACTTAAGGTGGCCCCCTTGTTTTCCACATGGTGTCGGTAAGAAGGAAGTGTCAGGTAAGCACTGGCATCCTCCATCTTCTTACTCTCCCCCTGGAAACAACACTTTGGTTACTTCCCCCAGCCACAGGTACATGCCCAATGCCACATAGAGTTTGCAGTGACCAGCTTACACATTGTAAGGTGCAGCAAGTCAGAATTAGAAAAATCATCAGAGAAGCAATAAACAGCTGGTATGGCAGGGCTATTTTTCCACAAAACAGGCAAGAACCCAAAGTTACATTAATGGAAAAGGAATTGACCAACCAGTTGAAGGCTCTGTGGACTTCAATAACAGCACAGAGGGAATTGAAGATTTTCCTGACAGGCCATTTTGATTCCTCCTAAATTTCTTGAGATTTTTTCTTTAAAGTAGGCTCCACACCCAGCATGAAGCCTAATGTGGGGCTTGAACTCACGACCCTGACATCAAGATCAAGAGTTGTACGCTTAACCGATTGAGCCACCTCGGTACCCCTAAATTACTTGAGGTCTTAACACCTGCCCACCAGCAAGATAAGGAATCAACTTAAGGAAAAGTTAACAGCAAAGGCACTAGAGTCTGAAAGTCCTGGGATCTAGACCTTGTTCTACCATTCACAAGTCTGTGACATCTTGGACACATTGCTTGGTCTCTCTGTGTCTTATTTTTCTCATGATTAAACAGAAGATTAACCATATTACCTAGCTCCTAGAGATTTGGGGCAGACTAAATGGGCATAATGCATATAGAGCTCTTAGCAGATTTGATAGACACCTAAGTCCCTTGGCATGTGGAAATGCATGGTTAGAGGCAGGCATTACAGGAGTTAATGTTTATTGAACCCTTACTCTGACTGGATGCTGCTCTAAGTACTTTATATGCCTTACTTCATTTCATTTAAACCTCACAACTGCTATCATCACTGTTGACACTGCTATCATCCTCAGTTTACAGATGAGGAAACTGAGACTTAAGAAAGATGAGTACATTGCAAACTGACTATAACTGGACCTCCTCCCACCCCACCCGCTATGAGTTCACAGTCTGTTGTGATGTGCCATAAATGAGAAGAGAACAGCTGTACAAGAAGGGAGTGGGGGTTTCCAGAAAAACCAGAGAGACTCAGAGAAAGAGTGCCTGGTGATGAAGCCTTGACGAAGCTGTGTTTGCCATGGACACCACAGGCAAAAGGCTGAGAAAGCCAAGGACAAGCGTTGGGTCCCTATGACAACAGCTTAGCCTTGTCCTCCTTCACAAGCACATACTTTGTCTCCAGCTGGGTGCTAGCATAGGCATCCTGCTGCCACAAGAGGGGTTCTGGGAAGGCACGCAAGTGAGATCAAGGCAAACACTTCCCACTTCTCAAAAACAGTACAAGTCTCATGATGTAAAATAATGATGGCCAATATCTGTACACCCTTTTATACACAGCCCTTCCACATGGGTCATCTTACTGGTTTGTCATAAATATTACCATCACACTTAAGAAAAAGGAAGCTGACACTCAGGAAGATGTGTGAGATGATTCCAGATTTAGTCAGTGGCAAGATTGGGTCCCTGATTCTGATATGTTTCCATTAGTGGCAGTGAGGCATCTCTCAAATGTTTCTTGCTGGTCTTCTACACATCCCAAAGGGGTCTTTACAGAGTCAATAGCCCATTCTGTATGTAACAATAACCTTTTCCACTTATTCAATGTGCTATGTACCCATGATGGTTGTGTTTACATGAGAGGTCTCATGTGATACTCGCTCAACAATTATTCACTGAGGGCTCATAGGGGGGAAACAGAGGCAGAGAAGTTAAGATTTTGGTGTGTGTGTGTGTGATTCTGTGGTCCCTGCTGTTAACCACTAAGCAATCCTGCCATCTTCCCTTGGCCTCCTGTGCCCCACTCACTGCAGAGTTAATTCCAATACATGGTACCTTTAGGACGACCAAGTCATGGGATCCATCTTGCAGAGTGGTCCCATCTTCCTTCATCAACTTCACATAGGACATGGCAAAGTTCTTTTCTCCTTTATCTTTAGCTGGAAATAGCATTGTGAGGTCAGGAAAGAAAATGACACATGGGCCCTTCAGTTATCCCACTCCTCACTCCTTAGGGGAGCTTCAGAGATGCCATTTGGTCAGGTACTCACATTCCAGGGATGACCGATGTCGAAACATGAATCTCAGATGGATCCTCTGCATGTCTTCAATCGGGACAGCCACCTTGGTAGGCAGAAACCAGAGCTCAGGAGACAATGAGTTAAACAGCCCTCCCCACTCCAACCCACCACCCAAAAGGCAGCCTGACCATTTAACTGAGAGAGTTCCATGCTGATTTATTACCCATCCATCAAGCCTGATGAACTGTAAATAAATTACATAAGAACCAGCTATGAAGAGAAAATAAAGTACCAAATGTAATCCATTTGCCAAATTGCATTCCTAGCCAATGAAAAGAAGTCTGTAAATTACAGTGGGTTAAAATGTATCTCCCCAAATTGATATAAAAGTCACATAACTTTAGCACAGGATTTGATGCACTGCAAACTGCACAATGCACATTTTCTTTACACACTCCAGGAGTTCTGGAGACTGCAGCAGGGCTTAGCAAATTAACAATGGTCATTAGGGGGTATGCTTGAGGACTCTTGTTTATGCAAATTCATAAAAATGTTTGCATCCAATATTTGGGAACAACCCAGGGCTCATTCCCATCCTTGCCTGGACAGACACCCAGATGCTTTTACCTCTGAAGACACAGAACCAAATCACTCAGTCCTCAGTCACCCCAGTTCCACTGCCCAGTAGGTGGTCTGTTACATCCTTAATTGAGACGCATCAGTCCTGGCTCTAGACTGCCCACCTCCCGTCACCTCACAGCTCTCTCTGCAACGAGCGATTCAAGCCAAAGCAGAGAAGCTTAGCTACCTGTGAGGAAACCACTTTGAGTTTTAAAAGGGACAAGTTTACACTGTATAGATGACTATTAAAAGCCAAACAGGTGCATACTTTGCGACACTTTCTGCTCCAGAGAATGAAATTTAAGCCTGAAGAGGTCCACCATTTGTGACTTCAGACAGAACAAAGGAACTGAGAGCTTCCTGGGCGATTGCAGTCCAATTCATTCTTTCATTGTGAATGAAATGGCCACTGCAAGCCACGGTCATGTGAAATGCTGGCCTTGCTAAAGCAAAGCAGAAGCCCTGCAACTCAAAAGCTCATGGTTCGCATGGGGAGATGCATATTTTAACAATCATGTGACAAGGGCTAGCAAAGAGAAATAATTAGAGTACAAGAGAACACAGAAAAGAGAAAACCAACTTGGTCCAATAGCTTTCTGACCTCAAAGTTGGGCAGGTCATCATGAAAAGAGTGAGTGCAGGGAGTGCAGGGAGACCCACTGAGGAAAATGGGAATATAGGTGACCAGGCAAGAGCCACGGAGGTTTGGATAGCTGTCTCGGAAAAGGAAGTTATGTGAACATCTTGTGTTTAAGTTCAGAGCAGAGGGTGACTAAAGACTGCTACTAATTACAAAGCAGAGATATTTGAAGATATGTTCAAGCTTCACTGTTCATTGAATTAATTCCAAACTCTTCTTCCAATGCACGAGATTCCCTTCTGCTTCGTGTGACAATCTGGTAATGCGAATATTTGTGATTAATGCCACTTTTGTCTCAGGCACCCTCCCAAGACGGTATCTTTCAGGCGTTAAGTGGTCTTTTATAGCCTCACGTTCACTTGCAAGCTCTGTCGCTCCTCACTGCTGAGTGGAATGACACAGCTTGGCGGGCTGGGCACTGTGTGCAAGAAGACCATCTGACAATCCTACAGCGGCTGATTCTGGGTCATTGAAGGGTGATCAAGAGAACCAGGGTACTCACCCATCGCGCCACCATTCCCACTGCCTGACATACCACTGGACACACACTACGGTATTGCTTCAGATCTTAGGGAGGTGTCTCAGAGCCCCTAAATACATGTTTGCTGCTATAATTATTATTATTTATGATTATTATTATTATTACCTTGACTGTTTCCATCCACCGTGGCTGTTTGACTTGATAGTACACAACGGACCGATATTCATTCATGGGCTTGTCCCCAGCTCCCACGCAAATTGCATTCTGCCCCAAAAAAACAAAGAGAAAAAACACTACAGAATTGCCATTTTCAGTGCTTGGGCAATTTCAGTCCCAAGGCCAACACTGGCCTTAGGGTCTGGGAAAACTCTCCCTTCGCCAACCCTTCTGCCAGGTACCCTTTTACATTACAGATTTATACATGAACATCCCCAGCCCCAGGAGTGACAGCTGCTTAACTACAGAAATTCTATTACTTGCATTCTGGAAACCATTGGAGCGCACCAGGCGCTGACGTGACTGTCTTATTGTAAATGGTAACCAGCCTTGGAGTTACTGCACGCTGCCAGTCTTATTAATCCTATTTGTTTCTTAAATCTGAATGTGCACAAAGTTTACAAACAGGCTCAGGTCAGTCAAGCAGCAGCTCATTCTGATGGATTCTGATGCTAACAGGGAAACTGGGCAAGGGGAGGGAGCCTGGGTTGCAGACAGATACAGGGACAGAGGGGCCTGAGGGACCCCACCATTACCAAGCATCTTCTGGTATCAGGCCCATGCCAAGCACTGGGATACGGGCGTGAGTCAGATATTAAACCTGACATGAGAGTTCACAGTTTTGGGGAGGGATCACTAGATAAGCAGACAAATCACTGACCAACACAATGCGATGACAGACATATGTCTTTACTATAATGGGGCACAGGGAAGGGATCCTTAAGTGCAGCCTGAGGATTCAAGGAAGATTTCTTGAAGGTGATGACAGTTGAGGATCTTGAAGAAAGATTCCAAGTTGGCTTTGAGCAAAAATGTGGGAAAGATATTCCAAGCAGAGGATGAGCACAGAGCAAGCATACCTGTATAGGATATTTATTGTTTACCATAAAAAACACCCTCGGAGTAACAAGGAAAATTATCTTCTAATAGAGTCTGTCAGCCCCTAACTCACTCTGTTAATTCTAACTGTTTGGCCCCCAAACAAGATCTAAGCTAGGGTTTCCCAGAAGGGGCATAAGAATTTTATCTCCAGTCTCTAGAGATCTAGAGACATAAGGATTGGTTTTGGAGCCCCTGGCCCCCAAATTGAAAAACTGTGTGCCTCTGGGCATTTTTAGGATGACAAACTCCTTGCCTCTTACCAGATTCCATCAGATTCACCAATGGATCCTTGACACCCCCCCCCCAATACCACCACCACCACCTGGTTAAATGACCAAAGCCAGCCACATACAAGCACTCTAGGACCCCCAGTGAGAGAAGCTAACTTGTGGGAAGAAGAATCCTTCCTCTCTCACTGGAATTCTCCCTCTTTACTTCTGAGCGTAGGGCAAGAATGATTGATGGTACTAGCAGCCAAATTTAACCCATTTCAAAATAAGGATATAGCATCCTTTCAGAATTAACTCTTAAAAAAAACAAGAACTGGGGTGTCTGGGTGGCTCAGTCAGTTAAGCATCTGCCTTCAGCTCAGTTCATGATCCCAGCGTCCTGGGATTAAGCCCCCGTGTCAGGCTCCCGACTCAGCAGGGAGTCTGCTTCTCCCTCTCTCTCTGTCTGCTGTCTCCCTGCTTGTCTTCACTCTCTCTCTCTCTCTCTGTCAACTAAATAAATGAAATCTTTATTAAAAAAATAAATAAATAAATACAAGAATAACCATTGAACTAAAAATGAAGAAAGACAATCTCTTGTTTTCAATGGGATGAAGTCTTTTAGAAATTTTTGAGGCCTGATCTATAAACATGCTTTCAAACTTATTCTAACCATTTAAAGACTGCTTTTTGTCCAGCATTATGCTGAGCCCTTTACACATACTACCTCATTTTAATCCAATCCTCACAACCACTGATGATCACCACTATTATCCCCATTTCAAAACTGAGTAAACTGAGGCCCAGAGAGGTTAAGTCACTTGCCCGAAAAGATAGCAGAACTAGCATACATCTCAGACCCACTATCTCTCTGTCTAGCATTCCTTCCATAACAACATAGATGCTTTCCAGCCTCCCAAGATTTATGACTAGTGACATTTATGGGCTTAGAGTTTCTGTAACTCCAGTGAATCCCATGTAGCTCATAAAATCTGAAAATACACACATATCTCTGGCAAAAGGGAAATTGCCGTATGGCGGGCAACTGATTCCCACAAAACTATCTTGATGATGAAAATTTTTGATTGTCTAAGTCTGTAGAAAAAAGATTCAGTATTACTCTGAGAAAGACCTAAGACCCTCATCCTCAACACGCTAGAGATAAAATTGAATGTTTCCACATGTGTCGAGAATCATGACCAGGGACTAAGCCTGGTTTTAAAGAAAATATAAATTTGTATATGTCTCAAGTAAACCTATTTAATAATTTTCTCCATTGCCCATCCTCAAGGTCCCCAATTAACAGTAAGAATTCCTAGTTGGTTTCAGGTCAATTGAAGACAATCTAAGTAGGAATCAGGAAAGCTGAGAGGCTTTACTGCTGACTTGGACTTGGTAGACAGTTTAGCAGGAGGAAAAATCAGGCTCCTCACACAGGCCTTGTTTACCTGGTAGTAATCACTGGAGGAACAAATGACACCATGGATGTGAATGCACTTTAAGAGCCAGAGTGTTCTACATCTAGAAGGCCACATCCCGTGAAGATGCCAATCATCATCCATAAGGCAAGAATAAAGCCCGAAGACTACCATTCCTTTCTGGTAATAATGGCCAATTTTAATGAACACCTACTATGTAGACCAACTCATTTGATGTCCACTAAAGCAAGGTGCAAATGCTGGTCTCCTACTATTCAGACAGAAAATTGTAGGTATAGAGACATTATTTAATTTGTTCAAAGTCATTGTGCTAATCCAGGCAGCACTGGGAATTGAGCTTGGCTGCCTGGCCCCAGAGTTCTTGGTCTTAAGCACTATAATACCCTGTCCTCCGCACCCTGCCTCTACCCCCATAAGCTCGCTGGTCTCAGAAGAGCAGAGGTTTCCAGGCCTGGCATGGAAGTCTTCTCACTTCTTCTTAAACTTGCTTCAGGCATCCATCCATATCAGATTACCCATTTGATTGCCTGGGTTCCTGACCAGTTGCTCTGCCTTCTCTGAATGTTACCTCTCCTTCCTGTTTCCGAGTATTCACCGCACACCAGGTGTTTACTGGTACCACTTTGTTTAACTTGCAATCCCAAGAGGAGGAAATGATGATTCCTCTTTCATGGACAAATAAACTTTCCCAAGATTGCACAGCTACTAAGGAGGTAGGTTGGGACTGAACCTGATCTATTTGATCCCAGAGCCCACCCCATTAGATTCACTGCTATGGCCCCTCCTGAACAAGGTCGCTGAGACTCCAAAATGAGCCAAGGACAAGTGTAACCTACTCTGTCTCTGGCCCTGCTCCACCAAGAGCAGTGTGCGCCTGAAGCAGGAAAAGAAATAGATATCCCTGAAGGGGACTGTTCCCACAGGAACCCACCAGTATCAAGTGTTTGAGTGTGCTGCCTGACACTTAATTAGGCAGTAATATTTATTTCTGCAAATAAAGAAAGAACAGCCTCCCACAGGCTTCCTTAGCAATTTTCAATAGTCAGTCAACTGAACTCCCCCATAACTTGCCTAATAGAGGAAACTGCAAATTACCACCGTGCCCCATAGTTACCTCTGCATTTCAGCCCCCAGAGTACCCGCTTATATATTCATCTTTGAAGAGTGTGTCTGCTCAGCCTGGTAGGGTGTGACTGAAAAGGGTGGCAGAGGGGTAGAAGGAAGAATGGTTCAGAAGTGAGATAAGATGCCTGCCTTCCTGTTAACTGTTCCTTCTAATTTGTCTTTCGGCAACACTGAAGGCAAACATCAGTGTTTTTAAAAATGAAGCTGAGGTTTAAAAGTTCTCCAACAGGTAGTTGGATAAAAATAACTTCAAAGCAATGGTCTATACATTCGTGAAATGCAATTTCCCTTTCAGATAAAAACCCTCTGCTCTTCTTTTGTATTCCTTTGAGCAAAGTGTCTCTCACTTATTTTACTTTTCAGAATCCAACAAAGAGAGGATGAGTTAAACACTTGGATTTTTGCTCAACCAGATAGTAATTAATGGGGTCAGTCTTTACCAACAAAAAGACAACAGAATTTCTTTAAATTCAAAAAATAATTATGAATCTTCCCAGAATTTGATAGAAGTGGTTATTAGCATCATTTTTGAAATGAGAAAGAAGTTGGAGGATTTTTTTTTTTTTTTAGTGGATGGGCATTATGAAGTATTTAAGAGGGCCCAAAACCTGGACTCAAACCCCATCTCTGCCACGTACTAATTTTTTAACCTTCGAAAAGTTGTTTCACTTGAAGGTTTAGCTTCCCCCTTGGTAAAAATGGGAATAATAATGCATCGTACTTATCCCAGTGCCTGGCACATTAGTAATTCCTCTGTGAATGCTAGTTATGTTCTTAGGTAGAGAGTAGCAAAATCTGCCTGAGCCCCAGGCCCCAAGGCTAGAGCAGATGACTTACCAATACTCACGCCCCCACCCCACTATGCTATCTAATCACCTACTGTGGCCTAAGAGGAATCTTTGCCCACGCTGAAACTGCTGCTGAGAGCTGATCTTATTTTCAGCTCAGTACTCCAAAAGGAGAAATTGAGAAGCAGAACCCTCCCACACACTGGACACAATTGCTGACAACCTTAAAGGAAATATAAGTAAATAAATGTAAACACACATGACAAATATTGTATAGGACATATGCTGTATAAATATTTATAGCAATGTGCTTTGCATTCTTGAATACACTGTGTTGGCCCTCTGGAGACCAATTTACGAATAAGGCTTTCCACCAGAATTTCTAGCTGAGCACTAGGGAGCTGGATTAAGTGTTGGAAATGTCTGTTTTGAGGCCATCCTGAGTCTCCACAGCAGCCCAAGGCTCTATATTGATCCTTTTTCTTGCCATGGATTTTGTCCGAATAAAGCAGGTCAGATTTCAATGAGAACAACATTTTAACAACAAAAAGCTAACCTATAAGCTGAGGCCAAGCAGAAAGAGAGAAAGAAGAGAGAGAGAGAGAGAGAGAAGAAAGAAAGAAAGAAAGAAAGAAAGAAAGAAAGAAAGAAAGAAAGAAAGATTGATTTAAAAAGATCATGAAAGGGGAGAAACAGACATTGAAAAAGTGCTTTGATGTAAAGACAAAACAACAGAAGGTCTTACTATGGGCCAGTGTGCAAACCAAGTTCTAAAGGTATAGATCAGGGGCGCCTGGGTGGCACAGCGGTTAAGCGTCTGCCTTCGGCTCAGGGCGTGATCCTGGAGTTATGGGATCAAGCCCCACATCAGGCTCCTCCGCTATGAGCCTGCTTCTTCCTCTCCCACTCCCCCTGCTTGTGTTCCCTCTCTCGCTGGCTGTCTCTCTCTCTGTCGAATAAATAAATAAAATCTTTAAAAATAAAAAAATAAAAAAATAAATAAAGGTATAGATCATATTACTCAAGGGCATCCCGAAGGCCCCTGCCATTTAGAGAGCAGATTGGGATGGGGAAAAGCAAATCTCCGTGAGCAGAAGCACCCAAGGCAGCCGGGGCACCCAGCGCAGCAGCAGGGACCCTTACAGGCAGCGTTTTGCCGTCCTCCGCGCACACACACATGATCACTTCTACATTCCTCTGCGTGGTCTTGTTGTACTTGTCAAAGTCGCCTTGTAAGAGAGTGATGTAGATGTCGTTCCTGACATCCCCTGCAGGCAGAGGGAGAGACAAGGGTTGGCGTCTACACTGCAGGAGAGACACTGACTAGAAGGCACAGGGGTGGGGGTGGGAGGGCAAGTGCCCCGCCTTGACGTCTATTAATGAAATTAACATCAGACATGTTTCAAAAAAGCATTGTTTCCTCATCAGGGAGGCTGGAGAAGGAGGTAACAAGGAGATGGGGGAATGGGGGAACGCTAGGACATCAGTTGCAAAAAGGTAGGTGGAATGGTCAAAATTGGCTCTGTGCTTCGCTCCATTAAAATTATTGAATTTTCATCCTCTAGTGACACCTTCTGGGAAGGCGAAGGAAAGCTCCTTGGCCCATGAATAACAACCACAGTCTGCAGTCACAGCCACAGATCTTTTATTGTGCTGAAGCAGATAGACTTTTTGAGTGTCCAAGGAACATGGGGTCAGGAAGGCGGTTGGGAGGATCTTCAGGAATGGGGGGCAATAAGAATTGAAAACCCCACAGGGGAATGCACAGGTACAGCAAAGGCCCCCAGTGGACCACCATACACCGTGGAAAGGAGTAAATCAGCGAGAGCAGTGGTAGACACAAGTCTAAGACAGGTTTAAGATAAAAAGGGAAGTTTCAAAACAGTGTTATTATATAATCTAATTTGTTTTTCTTTTACTATATACACATCTGGACAATTTTAGTAACAGTTACTTCTGGAGACAAAAATTTGAGGGAGCTTTTAACGTTTCACTTTTTACCTTTTCATGCTATTTGAACATTTTACAATGGGCATGGAGTCCTCTGGTAATAAAAAAAAAATTTAAAAATTTAAGAGAACGACAATATTCTCTCCAAAAGAATAGAATTATTCTATGTGTAGTAAAGTAGAAAGGATGTCCATGATAAATTATTAAGTGATAAAGGAAGTTGCAGGGCACTATATAAAGCTTATGAAGTAATGTTATATAAAGCATATGAAGTGTGATCCCATCTGTGAGGGGGAAAAAAGTGCATGTGCATATATTTATGTGCCTATGTTTATTATGTGAATATAGGGAAGATTTTTGGATATAAAAAAATCATTTTACCTTCAGGGAGAGAAATAGAGAAAAGGCAGTTGAAAAGGAAGGAGTTGACTTTGTAAAAAGAAAATGGATGTCACAAACCAGACCACCCCCTAGCCCAGGGGAAGGCCAGACCTGGCATGATGATCTCTGGGAAGCCCAGCTTCCTGGCCACCACAGTGGTCCTGTCCACCAGGTGTGGGTAGTCCTTGCGGATCTGAATGATGTCACCCACAAGCATCTTCATGGTCACCCAGAGACCTGGAAGAGAATGCTCGCCATGAAGAGCCAACTTCAAGATGTGCTCGGTCTCACCCTCCCGCCTCTCTCCCTTTGGGCTCTTTCTGGAGGAGACTGCTGGAAGCAGAGAGAAACAGATACGGGTGCAGCGACCCAAACCAGGAGGAGGAAGCAAGGTGGAAAGCAGAGGGGCTCTGGGGCCAGACATGTGTGGGTTTGAATCCCACTGGTTATTTCCAGCAGTGGAAGTAACAGAAGTGAAATTCTGTCAAATTCATCCACCCAGGCTTTGTGAAGTGAGGTGGATACCACCTACCTCACAGGACTGTGGGAATAATTAAATCAGGTAAGGAGGTTTAGGAAGGTGCCTGACACATAGGAGATAATCAGGATATATCAGTTCCCCTCTTCCTTTAGGCACTAGGACATGCCTCCCAGATTCAGGAGATGTGGTTTCCATTTCCAAAGATCACATGCTCCCGTTTTTCACGAAGGTCTGTCTGGAAGGGAGGCTACGTTTGCCAGGGTTTATGATTTTGATCTGTTTTCCAAAGAATCAAGAGCTGCCAAGCCAGAGCCCGGTCTGCTCGGCACATTGTGACACTGTACCTTGCCCTCCACTGTCTCCCTTAGAGGCTGTGACTTTGCCCAGCAGACTGTGGAGGAAGTCATTCTCAGCAGTCACTCTGGGAAGGAAAAGAAAGCACGAAATATTTGCATGGTTCTCTCATAGGGTCCCCACCTTGAGGTTAAGTTGCCCAGCCCCTCCATAACCTTAGGTGAAAAGTGGGCCTGCCCATGTCAGCTCAGACAGCATATATACCATCAAGAAACATATTTCTCTTTTTCACAAAGCAACAGGGTTCTGAGATTTGGGAATAACATTTCTACAACTAGAGGCTAATTTTTTTTTTTTTTTTTAATCTAGAAGACTCTTAGAGAGGAAGGATTCCTAAGCCCTTGAAAGGAACATCTGTTCAGCAAGATGGCAAAGACTAGCTGTTCCTGCTCAGTTCTAATCGCATACTAGAGTCACTGACTTCATTACCAGTAACAAAACTCCATTCTCCTTGGACATCCTTAGTGTAACAAAGTAAGGACAACATTCTCAAACTGGGGATCCTGCTTTCTCGCAAACTCCTTTTTAGAGCAGGAAAAGGACATTTACCCTCTTCACTACCCTCCTCTGAAGTCATGAATATTTCTATCCATGAGAACCAGGTGACAATTCCCTGTTATATGTTCCTGATAAGCTGTTGCTTCACAGAGTTGTGGTTCCTGTATTACTTGTAATTAATGCATGAATCTTTTATTGATTATCTATTTAATCCCCGATCTAAACAGAAGCTCCACGAAGACAGGGCAATGTCTATCTTGTTGACCGCTTCATGCCCTTTGCCTACCACAGTGCCCAGCCCTCTGCCAGCTTTAAATGAAACTCTGTTGAATAAATAACATCTGATGAGTGAATGGGTGAAAAGCTGGTTGGTTTCAAGTGCCTTGGCACTGAGATCATCGATCTCTTCCTGCCCTCTTCTTGGGAGGCCCCGTGGGGTTATCACCAACTCAGGGAACAAGTTCGCCTTGCTTTTGAGCAGTTCAATGAGAAAGGTTGTGGTTTAAAAGAAGGGGAAAGAAATGGGAAATCTCTCACGGGTGAAAAGGAATGAAGTGCTGCTTTTCTTCATCACTCTCTGCTTTCCCCTTGATGATGTCTGTTATGTCCATAACTAAAAACAAACAAAAAACAAAAAAAAAAAGGGAAGAAAGAAGAAAGAAAAATCTATTAATGACTTATGCCCTCCTGCTTCCAGGAAACCATGTTAATGGGATGAGATTGTAGGACAAGAGGCTGGGTCAGAAAGTCTAAAAAGGCAAGCAAGGCAGCATCAGAAAATTCACAGACAGCAAGGGCTCATAATGTGCAGCACCTGGCAAACACTTCTGGACAAAGCAGGCTGGGAGAGCAGCAGGCCACCAAAACATCCAAGCGACTGGGGTTTAGCAGAGGCCAAGAGGAGTCAGAACAGTGGCTATGAAATTGAACAAGTGGGTTTGGATTTAACATATATGTATTGGACGTCTACCATGCCTACAAAACCCAAGCACAATGACACCCTATAGGACCTGAGAATCTAATGAAATCTCCTCACCCCTTCTTCATAAACATGCTCATATGCACAGACACATGACTGTAGGATCCTTGAACCCTGCAATTCCAGACAGATCCTGAACCCTCTGAAACTTCTCCTTAAATTAGCCACTAAAGGTCCATAAAATCAAGGTGAAGAACTCCTGCACTAGAGAGGGGATTATAGAAATGGTTGTGAGGGCAGGAGAGAAGTACGGGGAAAACCTAGTCAAATATAACCCAAACCCCCTGGTAGCATGAAATACCTCAAACCTTCCAAGCCCTGGTCAGGGAGCCATTAAAACCATTGGGGTAATAATTTTTTTTTTTTCTTTTTCTGGTGGGCGGCAAAGAAGGGTTTATTGAGTAATAGCAAAGTGATAGTACAAAGCTCCTGAGGAGGGAGGGGACCCAAGAGGGTTGCCCCATTGGGGTAATAATCTACCAGTGATTCATCTAGCTATTTGAATTTAACCAGCATCCCTTCTTGCTGATTAACAGACACCCCCCTCACCCATTCTCAGTGACTATGATTTGGGTGGAGCAATCTCCCTCTGGCTCCAGAGTTGTTCATAGGACTTAGCCAATCAGAGGACCACATCTCCCTGCCCAGAGTGAGTGCTTAGGGGGTGAGCATGGGCTCATGCTCCTGGGGCTTTTACTAAAACTCATGGGAAAGGGTTGTTTTCTTTCCCCTGGATTACTAAACTGGTAGGATTCAAGCTTGGAACAGCTGGCCCACATTTTGCCTACTAATTGGACACTCATCTTCAGAATAAGACAGTAAGAGGACATAGTGAGATATAAATTTGAGTTCCTGGATCCAGCTATGCCTGAAGCAATCTACGCCTGAACTTTTCAGTTAAATGCCAGATTGTTGTCACCTGAAACCAAAAGAGAGAGCAGACAACAGCTGGGGACAAAGGCACACTTTGAGGAAAGGTTGAAGGACCCTTACTGGCTTTAACAGGAGTATGCCTTATATAGAATCAGCATTTCAGAGCAGGGCACAGATCAATCAGGTCAAAGTTTCTCATTTTGCAGATAATAAAGATAAGGCCCTGGGGAAAATGCTTGCCCCAGGTCATCTACTTAGTTAGCTAGCCACAATGCCTGATTTAAAAAAAACAAAACAGCTCGTTATAAGCTAACTTGTCTACTCTACCACTTTGCAAGCAGTGCCAGGGGACTAGTTGGAGCCAGCTGGTTTGTGAATATAGACCAGGGTATCTTGAAAGGAAGAACATGAAACGTGGGTTTAGATATAATATAGAGGAATTATAAATGGTACATGACTAAAAATATGTATTTGAATAAAAAGAAATAAAACTGGCATATCAAATTGCTGTTTCCACAGGTCTTTAAAAGGTCTTTTAAGGAAAAAAAGGTACTTTAATATAAACTAGGCTAATTAAAAGAAAATATATTAGGTAAATAATAATGCCAGTTATAGTTAAATAACAAAAACCATAAAAATGGGACAAGAATGATGAAGTCTTGGAAACCCCAAGAGAGAGAACTAAGGCTTGGAGAAAAATGCGGAGGCAAGATTGCTCGGAAGCAGCCTCATTTGGTCACACCAACTCTCCAAACGTCCACTTCCATCTGGAATTTAGATGTGTGGCCTGTGAATCATTCTGTGTAACTGGATTTCCTGTCCTGGATATTTTTTAAAAAATGATTTGCTCCTCATAATTAGATCCCGCTCGTACTGTTCTTCCTTCTTCACCACGCTGGGGAGCAAAGGTGCCAACTGCTCAGACGGCACCATGCTCCCAACACTGCTGCAGACACAAGGAATCCATTATTCACAGCCTTCATCATAAATCTGGACTTAGTCACCAATTATTTTGATTTAGTCACCAGAAATGTGGGTTTTAAGAGGTGTCTGGTATAAATTTGGGGGGGGGGGGACAAGGAGGAGAGGGAAAGAAATAATCTTTAAAATTCAGCCATATAAAATACACACTTCAATAAAAGTTAATGGTGTGTCGTGTGTCATTACCTGCCACCCCAAAGGGCCGCCTCAGTCCCTGCGTGCACTTCTTTGTATTCGTATCCTTGAGATCCATCTTCCCCACTCGGACTATTTGACAAATCAAGTAAATTTTATCCCTGTTGAGGTCTTTGTTTCCGAGATCCTGTAGGGCAGGAAATGAATAGTTATACACCATGTGTCTAAAGAAGTAGAAAAGGAAGCTCACTAATAGTAAATTGTGGGGGGAATGTACTTAACACTTAGTGTACATGGACCAATCATACAATTAGTCCTGGGAAAGGTAGAAAACAGGACAATCATACCCATTTCACAGATAAGAAAGGTGAGTTTTAGAAAGGATACAGAGTGGCAGGTCTCTGATGTTCAATCCCAATTCTTCAATTTTAAACTAATAGGGAGAGAAGGATAGAAGTACAGTATCAGTTATACAGGCAGCATTTCCTATATGCCAGCTGATGGATCCAAAACAGCATTTGCCACAGGTGACTTCATCCATCTCATCACTGCTCAGCACCACTGAAGGAGAAAGCAAAAGGGAGAAGGTACAACCCCAACAGTTAACCATTTACTGAGCACCTGGTGTATGTTTATCACTCAGGAATGGGTTGTTGTGGCACCAAACAATCCCAGCATCTCAGAGCTTTACTTCTAGCTCAGGCTACCTGCCCAATGCCAATGGCTGGGGGACCCGCTTACCTACCTGCCCTGGCTCCTAGCTGACAGATGATCCCTCTCGTCACAACAGGTGCTTCCACTGTCCCCGCGGCAGGAGAAGGGAATGTGGCAAATCACTTACTAGTCCTTAAAGTTTCCACCCAGAATAGACATCACTTTGGCTTGTATTTCAATGACCAAAACAAGGCAGGTGGCTGCAGCTAACTTTAAGGGGGACAGCAGAGTGTACTCTAGTGCGTGCCTTGAAGAAAAACACTGACATGGGGAACTACACTAATGTGCCCTGCACTGTGCTAAGTTTCTCATAAACCATTGTCTTGTTTGATCCTTAACAACTTTCTGAAGTAGATACTATTATTGCACCCCCATTTTACAGATGGGAACACTGAGACACAAAGAAGACAAGGGACTTCCCTGGGATCATGACCTTAGCCCTTGGAGACACTGTCCAGTCATTCTAAGACTGAAGTCTATAAAATACCTAACCACCACAACATATCGCTCTCACCATTAGAAGAATACAGAGGAGGGAAAACCACCTGGACCACCTCAGCATCTCACTGTCCTGCTCAAAGCTAAAAGCTTCAATGTTCTTGGGACCGCCTTCCAGCTGGGTTAAGAAAGAACATCAAAGCATGTTGTTGGCATCAGAGTAGAGAATCCTGGGCCTGGCCTCACTCGGGAATAGTTGCTTTTCCTCCAAATTAATCCTCCTACAGGCACATGCACTGGGAATAGCCTGTCAGCTCACATAAGAGCCAGGGCCCAGGCAAAGCAGCCACCTCATTGCGGCTGGTGTGGATAGAAGAGTGCAGAGGCATGCAGAGTTTCTGGAAACAAAACATGGCCCCAATGTGGTCCACACCTTTCTGCTTGGGACCTGTGATGGTTAAATTTTATGCATCAACTTGGCTACGTTATGGTGCTTAATTGTTTGGCCACACACTAGTCTAGATGTTGCTAAGGAGGTATTTCATAGCTCAGATTAACATCTATAATCAGTTGACTTGAAGTCAAGGAGATTACCTTACATAATGTACACATGCCTCATCCAACCAGTTGAAGGACTTGAGGCCTTATTCAGTGTTGTACCTCAGGCACTCAAACCTGAGGTTTCCCAGTGAAGGAGGAATTCTGCCTCGGGACAGCAGTATAGAAACCCTGCCTGAGTTTCAGGCCTGCTGGCCAGCCATACAGATTTCAAATTTGACAGCCCCCACAATCATGGGAACCAGATCCTTAGAATAAATCTATCTATATATCCTATTGGTTCAGGTTCTCTGGAGACCGACTGACTACTATAAGGGCTGTCCTTTTACCAGCGGGGGAAATGGACATCTGCTTCCCAACTCTCCAAAATCTCCCTGTTAGGCAGGGAGAAGGGAAGGCAGGGGAGAAGGGGGCTTCCTGACTAAGGAAGCTTGGCCACTCATTTGTATTCCTCGCCCTGCCCTGTAGGCACCTGAATTTGAGAACCCAATTACCTCACGTGCAGATGGTTGGACGGCCTTTTCTCTGGCCTGCCTCACTCCTTCCTCCCACCCACCCTGAAATCCCCTACAAACTTACCTTTGAAGCCATGTTCATTATTTCACTTCTCTCCCCACAATGACGTTACTAGCTCCTTATTTTCTACCCTATTAGTGCTAATCTTCCCCAGCCGACGTGAAAGGTCTCAGACATAATATATTTCCAGCTGTCCTAGCCAACCAGTTCTCCACTATTCTCTGCATGTAAGTACTCTATTTTTGTCACAAAGATTTCTTTATTGCTCCCCAAACACACAATGCTCACTTTCAACTCACTCTTCCTTCCTAAGCACCCTGTCCACACCTCTGCCTCAGATGCTTGCCTTTTATTCCTCTATATATCCAAACCCTTTGCATCCTTAAGAGCTCAAGTCTTGCTTCCTTTATAATGACCTCTGTCCTTAATTACTTCTCTTGTCTCATTAGGAATTTTCATATTTTTGAAATATCTAGTTTGGTATCTTTCAGAGGCATTCTAGAACCATAAAGGCCCTGACACCTGAAAAGATCCTTCTTAGATGTTATGGGCTAAATTACATCCCCTCAGAATTCATATGTAGAAGTCCTAACCCCCAGCACTTCAGAATGTGTTTGGATATAAGGACTTTCAAGAAATGATTAAGCTAAAATGAGGTTATGCAATGACTGGTGTCCTTATAAGCAAGGAGATTAAGACACAGACACACACAAAGAAAAGACCACGTGAGGACACAGGGAGAAGAGGCCATCTGCAAGCCAAGGAGAGAGGCCTCACAAGAAACCAACCCTGCGAACACCTTAATCTTGGACTTCCAGCCTCCAGAACCGTGAGAAAATAAATTTCTGTTCCTTAAGTTACCCAGACTGTGGCACTTTGTAATGGCAGCTCTGGCAACTAATATACTAGGTAAGCCTACAAGGTTCTTAATTAAGCCCCTCTTCCACCCCTTTTCTCTGAAGAGATTTCATTTGATCAAAGGAAGACACCAGACCTTTAAGAGCTGCCTCATCAGAGACGCTTGGCACTAAAGAATATTAGCATCTTACAAAATACTCGAGCACAAGTTATTCTCTGGAGAGTGTATAAATGAGCAATCCTCACTCAGAACTGTGTTCCAACCTGTGGTGTTTCTCAATCATTTTTGCTTTGGCCTTATAAAACTCAGACATATTAGGGAAGTTGAGACGGGACAACAAAACTTAAAACACATGTCACCTG
Organism: Ursus maritimus; assembly: GCF_017311325.1. Taxonomy (NCBI): domain Eukaryota; kingdom Metazoa; phylum Chordata; class Mammalia; order Carnivora; family Ursidae; genus Ursus; species Ursus maritimus. Next base: position 6,286,766 of record NW_024423897.1, read on the forward strand.
ATTTAGTAATTCATTAGCACTCTTTTTACTGTCCGGTCTTGTTTCCTGTGTGTTAGCAATAACCCCCAAACTGGGAAAATTCTTAGGGAAACTGGTGGTATACTCTGCTTTCCTCTTACAGAGCCAGGGTGAGTGAATGCTTATAAAGGAGACAGGGGAAGTTCACCATCAGCTAACCCATGTGCCAGGTCCCAGGGCTTGCCCTCAAAGAGGAAACCAGAAAGAGCTAAAATCCAGAGACAAGAGAAATAAGGCCAGAAAGGCACATGCCTGCCAAGTTTTATCTTTCTCTAACTTAAACATCACCTCAATGCCCAATTGAAAGTAAAGCCCAGTCAAACACCATCACATCACCCTGTTTTAATTATCTGCATTGCATGGATTGCCTTTTGACATTTTCTTGTTTATTTATTCATTTACTTGTTTTCTGAATTCCACCCATCACATCTTGAAAAGGGTCTATCAGCTTATTCAATGCTGTATCCCCAATACCTAGCACAGATTATACCCATACTAGGTATTCACTCGATAGCTCTTGAATCAATAAAAGAAGCTAGAGCACCATGACCTTCCTTGTCCCAAAATGAAGACTCCCATCATTTCAAGATGGAGAAGTATCAGCCTGTTGAGTCAGTCAACCAAAGTCCCCAAGTTCATTTGCTGTGGGAAGAAGAGGCGGCGGCACAGGCAGAATTCCATGCAGGCAGAGTCACACTCTCCATGATAGTGAGAGACACACACGTACTGATGCCCTCTCCTGCACGTTTACATCATGAATTGGTTCTCTGCAAAATCAACCGTTGATTGATTCCCTGTCCCTGTCCCTCTCATGAAACATCTGTCTCCTGGTTTAATCAGGAAGCCCCATGGGACTTTCCTATTTATCAAGAAAATAAATAGGCTCCTCCTTCTAACTAATAATAGATAAACAGGACTGAGACACATTTATATATGCCAGGAAAACTTTGTCTAAGCAATTAGAACTATGATCTTATTCCATGCCTCTGGCCCATTTTTCAGGAAATAACAAACAAAATAAATCAGCTGCACTCCAATCTAATTGTGACATAACATAAGACATTGCACTTAATGGGCTGTAACTGGAAAATTATTGTAGAGCAATGTCGGTTAATCTAGCATGTCGGTCACTCCTGGATCAAACTCATAGGTTTGGCCAATGCCCAAATCCCTCCCTGGCTCCTCCTCTGTAATTTCCCTTGCTAACATAGGCAACAGAGTGAAAAATCTCATAAACACTCTTTTTCCCCAAAGGAGCTTGCAGAGAATGCCAATATCTTTAGGTATCTTAAAATCACACTCTTAACACACCCTCATGGAAATAGGACAAGAGAAAGGTCTTTGCTGAAAATAATAACACTTATCTTTTTCTTTCTACTGTTTGTCTTTTCCAGAACTAAAAAGCCAGGCTCACTTTCAGAAATAAATCATCCAACTAACAACTGATTTCAACATTTCTATACATGTCTCGCCCAGCAAATACTGGTATATAGAAGAATGATCTCAGGGATCTGTTAAGATCTTTATTCATCTGTGATTTGATTATGTTCAGAATATCCAATTTACCAATGCAGTCAATGCTCTTAGAAGGTCTTTTCTTTTTTCTGATACATTTTAGAGAGGTTTTTACAAAGTCTGAGCCAAAGAAAGGAACTCAGGTTAGCCATGAATTAACTGATAAATCAGAATAGCTGCTGTACCCAGTTCATGTAGACATTATTGCTGGAAGGGGTCTGTGCTTGTTTACACAGCACTTGGCATGTGTTCTTGGTGTGCACATGAGTGAAAAAGAAAGAGGGAAGGAGATAGAAAGAGGGGAAGATCCATCTTCCTAACAGCTTCCATAGGACATACAACATTCCCCCATCCCATCTGCTCTGAATCTCTCCAGAAAGCCCAGAACACAGATCTGCACCCAGGCCATGCTCCCTCCTGACCAAGTGAGTGGCAGAGTTTCCGAGATCATACCCTTGTAAGTATGGAAGACAGGAGCAACAAGACAGTGCACACCCACCGTGAAGACCACTTTCAGGTTGTTGAGCATCTCGATCTCCTTCGGGAAGCCCTTGCTGCCCCATCGCACCAAGTAGTTCTCACTGTGGGAAGAGGAATGGCAACCTGTTATTGCCTGGAGCTCAACAATGCTTCGGTAAAAATATTCACTGAGCCTCTACTGTGTGCTCAACCAGTACTGGCTGCTGGGGACATGGTAGTGTTTGAGACAGACATGGTCCCTCCTTCTAAGAGATTACAGTTCTCTCTAACAGACCAGGGGGCAAAGAATCACTAACATACGCATTCACATTCTCTCTTCTGAGCAAATTCTGGCCCAGCTACCTAATATTGTTGAAGAGTAGCAGCATTCTCTGTAGAATTAAGAGTGGGAGAGATTGGGAAAGGATTTGGGTATGTTTTGCTGGATGTTAAGAATGCATTTGCCTTTCTCATCTCATTCCCTTTTCAAGACTAATTAAAGATTAAATTTTTTTAATAATTATCCATTGGACATGGGACTATTTCCTTGAATGGAATATCACACTGTGATGGGGGGCCATAGATAGCCTTAGCCATTATCTGAGATACACTTAAATAACTATCTAAATGCAGTTGTGACGACTATTCATATTCAATTGTGCTATAAAGACAAAGTTCAGGGTGTTGCAAGAATGTGTATCAGGAAAGTCTGGCCTAGTCTGGGTGGTCAGGAAATTCCTTGCTGGGGATATGACATGTAAATAAAGTTAGTCAGGAAAAGAGAGTGAGAAAGGGAAATGTTTCAGGAAAAACAATCATATATTCAAGGGCCCTGAGGCAGGCTGGAGCTTGCTACATCTAAAAAACAGATTCAAGGGGAAAGTGATAAGAGAAAACTTAGAGAGGCCAGACTATGTAGGCCTTATAGGCCATTCAAAGATTTTGACTTGATCCTAAAAGTAATGGATATCCGCTGAAGCATTTTATGAGGGGCAGTCACACAGTTCTGACATATGATCATTTACCATCTTGCATCTTCTAGCAACCATACATCACCTTGTGCAGTTCATACTAGTCAGTCTTGAATTAGGATAAAAACAAAATAAGCTCAAAACCCAAATCATCTCAAAAAAAGCATAACAAGAATTTATCAAAGTTAGGGGGAGTTGCCTTGTTTTTAGAGATTTGTTCTCTCCAACGTCTTGTTACTCTCTCTACTCACTCCTAGAAGACTAATGAGAGTAGTCTGAGCAAGTTCAAGGGGTAAATGGAACTGATAACAAAATGAACACAGCTCTGGATTAACCACTGGTTAAAATTCAATCGAGTTAAATGTAGCTTTTCTGGGGTGCCTGGGGGGCTCAGTTGGTTAATCAACCAACTCTTGATTTGAGCTCAGATCATGATCTCGGGGTCCTGGGATTGAGCCCTGCATGGGGCTCTGTGCTTAGCGGGGAGTTTGCTTGAAAATTCTGTCTCCCTCTGCTCCTCCCCCAGCTTGCATGCACACACACACACACTCTCTCTCTCTCAAATAAAAGAAATAAATCTTCTTTAAAAAAAGTTAAATGCAGCTTTTCTTCCTTCTTTTTAATTTTAATTTTTAATTTTTAAAAAGATTTTATTTATTCACTTGAGAGAGAGAGAGAAAGAGAGCACATGGGTGCTGGAGAAGGGATGAAGGGGGAGGGAGAGGGACAAGCAGACTCCATGCTGAGTGCAAAACCCAACCTGGGACTTGATCCTCACAACCCTGAGATCATGACCTGAGCTGAAACCATGAGTTGGACACTTAACTGACTGAGACACACCCAGGTGCCCCTCTTCCTTTTTTTAAATAAGTTCTTAAAATTTTAGTGGAATTTTCAGTAAACTAACCAAGAAACCTCCAAAGATCCATAAAAAATTGTTTTAAAATTATTTCCCATTGGTTATTTCCAGAATGTCATAGTGATATATCTGGGTCTTTCCCAGGACCTTTGAACACATGTAGCATACCCAGTAGAGAACCAGCCTGTTAGGTCTAAACATTAGGCACCAGAAATTTTCTCCTAGCAGAAATGCAATCATAAAAAGAAAAGCAACTTAGAGGGCTGAGCTGGCTCTATCCATCCCTAACCAGGAAGACCTGGGTGGTAATTCTAAAGGCCCACCTGGCACGAAGACAGGTGATACCTACTGCACACGACACTCTCCTCCAAGGAAGGGGAGGACCATCTCAATTCCTCCTCAAGCCTTTTTTTTTTTTGGAAATTAGCCTTGCCACTGGCCTGATGTCTAAGCTGCTTCTTTTTGGTCCTACAAAAATTTACCTTATATTTCCCAAGCCAGATCTATTCAGGCATCCACTGGAATCAGACCATGATTCATCCCAACATTGAAAGTTCAGTCTCAGCCAAATTGTCCCCAGTCCACATTTGGGTCACATTGAGACTGCCCTAACTTGTCTTTGGCAAGGAATGCCTTGTCTTGCCATTGTATGTCAACCCTGGCTAGGCAGGAGTGGACAAGACTGATTTCTTAGGGGAAGAACCACTGTCTAGAGTCAGAATGACATAGGGAGTGCTTCCAAGATCCCCTTCCCCTTTCTTGTATCATGCGTCTTCTCATCTTTCTTTGTATTCTACTTCTCCTGCCCTCCTTTTTTTTTGGTTTTTGTCCCTTTTATTCCCCTTCGTCCTCATCTCTCAGTTTCCTGAGGGCTTCCCTGTATTTCTGGCCCTCTCAGAGGCATCACTCAGGCATGCCCCATTGAGCCTATCATCTGGTGTGGCACATCAGGGAACAGAGCTGCCATGCCACTGATCCATTGCCTCTTTCCACAGAGCTGGTTCAGGTCATCCATCACTTAGATGGGCCAGTAGGCCAGGCACCCCTGTCAATTCGATCATGAAGAATCATGTTTCCTGAAAGGCAGAAAGGGTCCTATGAGTGCTTTCAGGGTCTTTGTCACAGGTACCTTGTGAATAGCTGGCAGGGAATGGCAAGGGGCCTATGGCTCACGGACCATTTCAAGTGTGTTCTAAGGTAGCAGGAACAATCATCTGCAGTGTTCACTGAGGCCTAGCCAGGTGAATTGGACTGACTTTTAATATTAGGGATTTAGGTTTAGTATAAAGAATAGCTGTCCACCATGACAGTTCTGAAACCCTGATAAGACCCATTCAGGATATTCGATACAACTCTTTCCTTGGTGACATACTAGAGTGGGAGCTAGGGGCACCTGGGTAGCACAGTTGGTTAAGCATCCAACTCTTGGTTTCAGCTCAGGTCGTGATCTCAGGGTCGTGAGATTGAGCCCTGCATCAAGCTCCACGCTCTGCACAGACTTTGCTTGAGATTCTCTCTCTTTCTTCCTCTGCCCCTCCCACTCGTGCTCTCTCTCTCTCTAAAATAAATAAATCTTTTTGAAAAAATAAAGTGGGAATTAGCTTGTCTTTGGAATCAGATAGGTGGACCTGAGTAGAAATCTTAGCTCTGCCATTAATAAATATATATGACTTTGAACCAGTCATTTGACCTTCCTGGGCCTCATTTTCCCACCTAAATGACATAGACTAATGAGAATTAAATGAGATCATACACAGACCTCAGTTCAGTCTTCTTAGATGGACAGCCCCTCCATGTTTCACAAACGTCTCCAGGAGAGCCATTATTTTCCAAAGTACTACTGTGCACCAGGCACTGTGCGTGATCTCATTTAACCATCATAACAACCAAGCTAGGGAAACAACACTTTCTCCATAAAGGCAGAGGGGTTATGCTCCAGCTGCATTCTAATATATCAGCTGGGACTTCAAATATGGGACCTCAAATATGCAACCATGTGTTAGCCCAAAACCCCACTGGAGGAGACCGGCAGGGTCACCACCTGGAACGATGGTCTGAGCCACAGGCAGAGGCCAGAGGCCCAGTAGTTGGGGCTGGAGATGCACCAAAGTCTTTTCCCTGGAGATTCTCAAAAGGTATTCTTGCTTCCTCAAGCTGAGGCACCCAGAAGTTCCCTTACTTTCTACATTCTCAAGAGCAATCGGTTAAAGTAATAATAATAACAGCCACTGCCACTTGGAGAACTGTGTCAAGCTCTGTGCTTCATGTGCTTTTTCTCGTTAAAGTCTGAAAGAAATGACCCCATGAGGATTGTACTAACATTTTGCAAATGGGCAACTCAGGCTTAGAAAGATAAGCAATTTGCCTGAGGTTAAGAAAGAGTAAATGGTGCAGCCAGGTTATGAACTCAGGCAGATTTCAGAGCCCACATTCTCAGCCTGATATCGCCCTGGAGGAAATGAAGTTCTCACCATTTACTTCTTTTTCTTCTTCTTTTTTTAAGATTTTATTTATTTATTTGATTGACAGAGAGAGAGAGAACATAAGCAGGGGGAGTGTCAGGCAGAGGGAGAAGCAGGCTCCCCATCCCCACTGAGCAGGGAGCCTGATGTGGGGATCAATCCCTGAGCCGAAGGCAGACGCTTAACTGACTGAGCCTCCCAGGAGCTCCCACCATTTACTTCTTTACTCCCATTTTATTTTATTTGTTTAGCTTTGTTTTTGTTTTACTTTTATTTTTTACTTAAGTTTTTGTTTTAATTTCAGTTAGTTAACATACAATGTTATAATACTTTCAAGTGTACAATATAGTGATTCAACACTTCCATACATCACCCAGTGCTCATCATGACAAGTGCACTCCTTCATCTCCATTGCCTATTTCACTCATCCCCCTCTACCCATCTCCTATTTTAAAAGTAGGTATTTTTATTCTAGCCAACACCACCTATATGAATCTCATTTTTTCTGATTGTTTTCCAGTATCAAAAACCTATTTACAAAATCTTACTGTATAACCATAACCACACTAGGGGAAAAATTTAGTAATAAACAATATTTCTACCTGACTCACATATCTTAGGGTTACTTCCACCTTTTCAGGCTCAGTTTCTCTTCCAGGTGGGACTTTCTCCACAAATGATGGTGGGAATAAAAAGGATGCTCTGTGCTCAGCTAATTCCAACCTCCCATATACAGAGAAGTCAGGCAATATTGAACACACCTACCTTATGACCGTTTGCTTGTTGGGGTCATAGAGAGACATGAAGAGTTCAGCATCTTCCCCAATTCGGCACACAAAGTTCCTCACAAAGACATAGAGGCTGTGGGTGGGGGATGAGGAGATCCGGGAATACATTCCATAATCTGGCTGGTCTTTTGACTAAGAGTTGGAAGAAAGAAAGGAGAGAGGTGGAGAAAATCGGCCAGAACCACTGAAGATTCAAGCCCGAAGATTTCTGCATTATATTCAGGTCTACCAGCAAAAGTCTCTGTGATCTGGGGCGCCTGGGTGGCACAGCGGTTAGGCGTCTGCCTTCAGCTCAGGGCGTGATCCCGGCGTTCTGGGATCGAGCCCCACATCGGGCTCCTCCGCTATGAGCCTGTTTCTTCCTCTCCCACTCCCCCTGCTTGTGGTCCCTCTCTCGCTGGCTGTCTCTATCTCTGTCGAATAAATAAACAAAAAATCTTTAAAAAAAAAAAAAAAGTCTCTGTGATCTGAGCCAAGTCACTTTGACTCTCTTGGCCTTGATTTTCTCATTTTGGGAAATACCACTGTTCGGCCCAGGCTTCGTTGTAAAGTTAGTGTCATAAAAAGCACAAGCCATAAAAAGAAAAAAAAAACGCTTAAATGGACTTCATCCAAACTAAAAACTTCTGGTTTTTTTTTTTTTTTAAATGCATTTAAGAAAATGAGAAGGCTAGGCACAGATTGGGAAAATGTATTCACAAAGCACATGTCTGATAAGGAATCTGTATTTAGAATATACAACTATACAATTGTATTTAGAACATACAAAGAGTTCCTACAACTCAATGATAAAAAAAATCAACCCAATTAAAATGGGCAAAATTTTTGTACAGATACTTCACAAAAAAAAAGATACAAATGGCTATGGCCAGTAAGCACATGAAGAGATGTTCAACATCACTAGTCCTTCAGGGAAATTCAAATTAAAACCACAATAAGAAAGCACCACAAAACCACTAGAAAGGCTAAAGTTAAGAGACTGGCAAGACCGAGTGTTGAACGAATGCAGAGCTACGGGAACTCTCATATACTGCTGATGTGAATGTGAAATGTACAACCTTCCTGGGAAATAGTATGGCAGTATCTTAAAATGTTGAACATACACAAATCATAGGATCCAGCAATCCTATTGTCAGGTATCACTCGAAAATAATGAAAATATATGTCCACGCATATGTTTGCAAATGTTCCTGTCAGTATTAGTTATGTAGCCCCAGGTGGAAACAACCCACATGTCCGACAATGGACAACTATTTGATGGTATAGCAACTCAGCAGTAAAAAGGAAAAGAATAATATATACAACATGAACCTCAAAAACATCACGCTGAGTAAAATAAGTCAAACACCAAAACCGTATGCTTTCATTTATATGAAACTCCAGAAAAGGCAAACGTGTAATCACAGAAAACAAATTAGGGTTTGCCTGGGCCTAGACACTGGGAAAGGGGATCAACTACAAGGGGACTCAAAGAAACTTTCAGGGTGACACAACTGTTGATATCGTGATTATGGTGGAGTTCGCTCAACACTATATTTTAGTAAGATTCAGTAGACTATAGTTCATGATGAATTAATTCCATGTGAAAATTATCTTAACAAAACTAAAAATAAATTTTCAAGTAATACACAGTGGCTAAAATGATTTTTTTAATCATAAGTAAGATTATGTTAATCTTGAAAAAAAATTATGTTTGCTTGAAATCTTTCATTGGCTTTCCGCCACACTTGGGATTACATCTTAACTGTTTTCTGTGACCCCTCAGGGAGCAGGAGCTGCTCCCTATCTCTCCAAATCATTGCCTACACTTTCCCACTGCTCATCATGCCCTATCCACACTGGCCTTTCTACTTGAACATTCAGAACAAAGTCCTACCTCAGGGCCTTTTCACTTACTGTTCCCTCTGCCTACAACACTTTGTCCCTAGATCTTCCCAGGCTTGGTGACTTCATATTATTCAAGTGTCAACTCAGATGTCTCTTCTGAGAGAGGCCTTTCCTGATGGTACCTTTTAAAATAGTTCCTGATTCACTCTGATTCACATAACCCTAGCTTATTGCCTTTTAGAGACTTATCACCATCTGGAATTAATTCGTCCATTTATTTATTTACTTCTTATTGCCTTTCTTCTTTCCCCCTCTCTGGAATATAAAATCTCCATGAGAACAGGAAACTTGCCCTGCATTAAACTACCTGTGGGATGGATGCAGAGCGAATTACAGACCCAAGTACAAAAACACAATACAATGCATGTGGTTACTGATAATCTCAGGTCATAGAACAGATGTCTCCTTGAATAGTATAGACTCTGGTTAATTAGCCTATTATTTGAAGTTTATGATGTGCCATATGACTGTCTCGCTTGGCCAAAGTCTATTTTACAAAGCTCACCATTTCTTCCTTGATGCGCTCTGTGATTTTATCAGTCGCTTCCTCGTGTGCATGGAACAAGCTGATGACGCTGGTATTATCAGGGTCCAAGATATTTCCATCATCATCTCTGACAATCAGATCAAGCTCAAGTATTCTGAAAAGCAAAAACAGAGGGTGAGCATAAATCAGGGGAGGCTTAAGGCTTTAAGAGGTTGGTGAGAAATTTATACCAGAAGGTTCACCTGGTCTCTGAGAATTGCAGACTTCTATGGAACAGCTCTACACCAACAGCCTTGCACACAACCACGGGGCATACTGGTACAGTTCAGCCTCTTTGGGTGGTACTATGGCAGTGTATATTAAATTTTCTTAAAATGTATATTTCCTGCACTAGTGAATCCAGAGAAGCAGCCACATTTGAATGAGGATGTATGTTACAGCGTTACTTGCATCAGCAAAGTGTTGAACAAAACCACAATGTCTGTCAAAGGGAGAACAGCTAAATAAACTGTGACCTGTAATGGAATTCCATGAAGCAGTGCTTAACAAATATAATATAGCTTTAATATGTCTAATGATATATCTCAGTGAAAAAAATAAAGTATGAAAAAATGCATACATTAGGTTTATATAAACAAATAAAATGAGCCAGATATATTACCAGGGTGCATGTACATGAACGACAAGAAAAAAGAGAAGGGTCTGGACAAAAAGTGCCGAACCACCAATACTACGAACAGGGGTACCTATGAGGTGGGGTAGGACCCTGGGACCAAGAGGGGTTGGAGGGGTTAAAGGAGCCATGTGCCTTATCTTAAGCTGTTTTATAATATAATATGATATGATATGATATGATATGATATGATATATAACAGAGAAGGTATTCATATGTTATCTATAAAACAATATTTTGAACATAGTTGCTGGGGAAAAATCTCAGATATATTGCTTGTTATTATATAAGCTTGCTCTTTAGCTCTTTGACTTCCAGGCCACAAGCTTTCCCCTACTTGGTATTGATTTGTTTCAACTGCATCTGCCATTCTGATTGGTATCAATGATACCTAATAACAGCAAATGCATAGCACTTGTGGTAAGCTCACATACGTTAAATGTTTTATGTATATTAATGCATTTGATGTACTATTAATACTCCCATTTTACAAATGAAAAAAAGACCAAAGATATGGGGGGTTAATTAATTTGCTCAAGGTCACATAACTAGTTAAAAAGTAATATGGCATCCTGTCTGCACTCTTAACCTCTATGGTATACTTTCTAGATGGGAGGCACTTAAGGGCGTACTGGATTAAGGGACCAGGGGTAGGCGTGCAGAGGCCTGGACTTGAAGCTGCTTTCTCACTTGATGTTGAGACGGAGGACCTCAGCTATCCATACAAAGAAGGTAGGGGAAGTGGGCTGATGAAGACTCTGAGAAGGCCAACCGTGGTCCTACTTAGGCACCCTTACTGAGTACCAGACTCTGAAAGGGCAGCAAGGACAAATGAAGGAGACTAAGTTTCCATATCTTATTTGAGAACCAGATTGAGAAGCACACCTTTCATCTCATCCAAATGCAAACAGAAAGGAGCCAAGGTTCACCCGTTTGTCCACATTCATTAGAAAATTAACTTCCAAGTAGATATGATTCATAATGTTGCCCAGCCATGCTGCCAGACAGATGATGCTAGGGGGAACAAATGCTTTCAACTAATGCTGAGCAGAGACTCGCGTGACCTCAGAAAAGATGGAGCATAGCCAATACATAATTTAATGCCAACATCTCTCTAGCTCTTTCTCTTCAAAATTTATCAAAGTGGATTCAGTTCTAAAATGAATGAATAAAACATCCTCTAGGGTCCAGCTATCTTGGGACTTGGAGGAGTCATCTGAGGATTCCTCACTCTTTGGAGACCAAGGAGCTTGCCCATTACCGGTCTCACGTGGAATTTCAGAAGCTTTAGTAGTCACAGGCCAGGACTGTCAGGATTCCCATAATCCAGGGTCAGGAGAGGCTGTCTCCCAATTGAACAGCAGACCATTTACTTTGGAGAAATGAGCATTTTGACATTTTCTCCTCAGAAGTAGCCCCACACTGCTCTCTTCTGTTCAAGAAAGTAATAAGATGAACCCGAAACAAGGGTAGGGGAAGAAGCCTCCACCGTATGCATTTTTCAAAACCAAAAAATTTTCAATGGTAATGAAAACAGAAATGGCTCCTTCTGTGGCTCCTGACCATCCTCTGGACAAATCCGAACTCCTTGATTTGGCGCTTAGGCCCTCAAGGCTCCAGCAGTTGTCTGCCTTCCTCTCCATGTTCATATTAATCTTGGTCCTCCCACATTCTCTCCCCGCTCCCATCTCCACCCCACGCTCCACCCTCAATTTCTTTACCTAATAATTTCCCCTAGTGCTGTTAGATTCTGGAGAGGTGTCAGCCACCCCCTGCCTCCCCTCTCCCTCTTGTCGGTGTTTTCTGCTCTTGGGAAAGGCATGACTTCCTACTCAACGTCTGTTCACTTCTCTCTCTCCCATATTAATCTACATCATCCTTGGAGGCAATAGGATGCAGTAATAGTTAAGCACTTGAACTCTGGAGCCAAGCTACTGGGTTCAAATTTCAGTCATCGGGGGCAAAACGACCTAATCACTCTGTGAGCCTCAGTTCCCTCATCTGAGAAATAGAGATGATAATAGTACCTACCTACCTCATAGAGTTGTCATGAGATTTAACTGAGTTAATGCATGGAAAGTGCTTAAAACATCCCCTGGCAGATAGTCACCACTCAATAAGTTATTATTAATTATCATTGCTTGCTTTTTGTTGTTGATATAGCAGCTGTATTTTGTAATATCTGTGTCCCCGAGGCCTAGCAGGTACTCAACAAAAGTTTGATGTCTGTACAAATGGCTAACAGACACATGAAAAAATGTTCAAAATCATTAGCCATCAGGGAAATTCAAATCAAAACCACACTGAGATACCACCTTACGCCAGTTAGAATGGCAAAAATTCACAAGGCAAGAAACAACAATTGTTGGAGAGGATGTAGAGAAAGGGGATCCCTCCTACATTGTTGGTGGGAATGCAAGTTGGTATAGCCACTCTGGAAAACAGTGTGGAGGTCCCTTAAAAAGTTAAAAATTGAGCTACCCTATGATCCAGCCATTGCACTACTGGGTATTTACCCCAAAGAGACAGACGTAGTGAAGAGAAGGGCCATATGCACCCCAATGTTCATAGCAGCATTGTCCACAATAGCTAAATCATGGAAGGAGCCAAGATGCCCTTCAACAGATGACTGGATTAAGAAGATGTGGTCCATATATACAATGGAATATTACTCAGCTATCAAAAAGAACGATTTCTCAACATTTGCTGCAACGTGGACGGCACTGGAGGAGATAATGCTAAGTGAAATAAGTCAAGCAGAGAAAGACAATTATCATATGGTTTTTCCATAGAACATAAGAACTAGGAAGATTGGTAGGAGAAGAACAAGGGATAAAGAAAGGGGGTGTAATCAGAATGGGGAATGAAGCATGACAGACTATGGACTCTGAGAAACAAACTGAGGGCTTCAGAGGGGAGGGGTGTGGGGGAATGGGATAGGCTGGTGATGGGTAGTAAGGAGGGCACGTATCACATGTTGCACTGGGTGTTATACGCAACTAATGAATCATCGAGCTTTACATCAAAAACCAGGGATATACTGTATGGTGACTAACATAATATAATAAAAAATATTATTATAATAAAAAAAGTTTGATATCTGAATGAAGGAACAAAGTGAATCATGGGAGAAATAGGCTGATTCTGGTCAGTCCTCCAGCACTAAATTCCCATCATGCTTCCCTGACTCTTACAGTGTGAGGAAATGCACCTCATGTAGCTCCTGACGCTTTGCCCAGAGGTCTGGCCTTCTGGCTTTCAGGAAGCCATCCACCAAATATCAGAGCTCTGAGCTCCAAAGACACCAAGTGATAACTGAAGGTGTCCAAATCTCCTTCCCTTCCAGCTAAGTCATCAGGGAAGGGAGGCAAGAAGTAAAGGGCCCCCTAGCTCAGGGCCTCCGTTTCCAAGGATGCCTCTCACTTCCCCAAAGGGCAGTGACTGAAACTAAAAGTACAGGGCTAGTCCAGACAATGCTGCAGAGCCACAGTTGACTTGGGGAGGACCCTCTCCTCCTCCTTCTCCCATCACTGCCATTAATGGGTTCATCCAGCTATCATTCACTGAGCACCTCCCGTGTGCAGACCCTGTTCCGAACACAGAGAGATGAATTAGATGGCCACTGTCTTACAGAGGTCCCATCACAGCAGGGGAGAAAGGCCAGTAAGGAGATGATTACTGTGGAGGGTAAGTAAGGGCCTACAAGAACACCTAACCCAGCCAGGGGTGGGTGAGGGAAAATCAGAGAAGGCTTCCTATGAGCAGTGACTGTTTCTTCCATCCTTGGCCTTTTTTCTTAGGAGCCCCATGAAGAAACAACACCTGAAGGTCACAGATGCAATTACTGCAAAGCAGCAAAACTCCCTCAATACTCACACTCCCAGCTGAGACTGTACTCAGCTAACGATATCACTGCACCAATGGTGACAGCAGCTGTGTGGCAAACCCTTCCTGTCACTTTGGGATGATGTGCATTATAAGCAGATTTGGACGTGCTTGCCAGCTGCCAGCAGGGGAACCAGCAGAGGGACTGTGCTCCTGGGATGGGAAGCAGCTGTAAGTTGAACCCATTGACTTTCCTGTTGCTTATGGGTCTTCTTCCTAGTGCATATGACAAAAGCAAGAAATCCTGGCTGCTGGGAAATTTCCTTCATGTCCCATTGAATGGGCTCTTTCTACTTCCCCCTCAGGCCTCATGGCCCAGGCTTCTGACCCATTTCACAATCTTCTATACCTGCCATGCTCTCTCATGCACTCCTACCTTCCTTTGGGGGGGGAGGTCTACTTAATACTTCTTTATCTTTCAAAATTCTCCTCAGGGTTACCACCTTCAGGATGCCTTCCTTAACTTCCTTCTCCAAGTTGAATTAAGAGTACCCTTGTCTCACAAGCCATCAAACTTATCACAATACATACCAACAGTTTGTTTGTAGCTCATTACTAACCAGACTGTGGTTCCTTAGCAGACAGGAACTTTTATTTCCACAGCCTCAATAGCTAGCAAGGTATCCGACCAATCATAGGTGTCCGATACATGTTTGTTATTGGGATGAATAAGCAAATGAGTAGGATTTGGAGGGCATCCAAATAACCAGGAGGGAGAGGAGGGCTTTACAGTTCTCAAATGTATCCAGGTAGCATATTAGCAAGGCCCATTCTGGAGCCAGATTGCTTTGGTCTAAATTCTGGTTCTGCCATTACTAGCTATGTGATTCTGGACAAATTACTTGACTCCTTTAAGGGCCTCAGTTTCTTCATCTGAAAACAAATGCGGACAATCAAACTGCATGCCCCATAGAGTTGTTACAAGAATTAAATAAGACACTGAATGTAAATCACGTATGATCAAGCCTGGTACATAATAAGCTCAGATTAAGTGTTACTTGTAATATTATTATTACTACCATTATTATCAGTAGGTTGTCCTGCTTCAGAAAATTGTCTCATGTTCCCCTTAACTTCAAAGCATTCAAACTCTAACCACTTTCTGCTTCTTCCCTTTGGAGGAAACACTTTTGTTACTATGCATATGAGTTAGCTGAGAGCATGTGGCTTGAATAATTTAGGATGGGGGAAGGGACATTAAGTCTCACACCGGGATTTAAGGGAGAGTTTTGTAAGTGCAGGAATAAAATGACAACTAAGCCAAAAGTGAACCAGCATGACTGTGCTCCCCAGCCCCTCAGAAGTAGGTTAAATGAGTGGCTTAAATCTCTCAGTCCAGTAATAACCACTGCATAAGCAAGCCCTCCCTCCCCTTGCAAGTCCCTAGGTCCCACGGGGGTGATGAGAAAGGCACACAATCACCGCGTCGGTAACAGCCTTCTCCCAAATAGAAAGTGGCAAACATGCATCTAAAAATGAAACCAGGTTTCTCTGGAGGGAGACAGGGAAAACAGGGAGTATTTAGGAGAAGAGAGCATGTTTTCCAAGGAAGGAGAAGCTTACTTGTTGCCATAGTCAATTTTGGATGTGACTTTCTGCTTCAGTTCCTTCAGCTCGTCTTTGGGCAGAGTTCCTGAGAGGAGCTGGGACCGCCACTCCATCAGGTCATACATCATGGACTGCACCTGCATAAACCGCTCCTTTTTGCTGGCCTACAAGACAGGAAACAATACACAGTCACCTGGGCCAAGGGTGTGTGGGCATCTATATGACAAACTGTGCCAAAGTCAGTCAAGCATGTTCAGGGGCCATGGCGTGAGCATCTCTCCTGGCCCCTACCCAGCTACCAAGGGATTGGGCCGTAGTCTCCGTCATCCATATATTTTACCTCCCGCTGGGCCACAGAGACTTCCAGAAATGAAAGTAATAATCCCATTCACTTCTTGGTTAAAGAAAGGGTAATCTCTGACTCCCATCAGAAAAGATACTCGTTGAGCAGAAATGCCTTGAATATCTGCTGCAACACAGGTTCCAGAGCTCAGGCCCTTTAAGGCTGGAAACCAGGACCATTTTTCTGGTGATAAAGGCCTATTTCTAGGGCAACATTCTTCCAAGTGTAACATGTACAACCTTTGGGACACGATGGCTTTTGGTGATACAAAGACCCAACATTAAATAACAGACCCATATGGTGATTGTCCTTCCATCCTTCTGTAGAAAGGAAGGAGAAAGGTGTAGTTTCATGGTAATATGTCTTTAACCCCTCTTCAATTTGTCAATTCTTTTTTTTTAATAAGGAGAAAGACGTCTTGAGCTCAGAGCTTTTGACAGGTACTATAGCAAGCATTTAATAACATCGCCTGTTTTCATTGTATTTATTTGAATAATGTTCCTCTAATCATGCCAAGCACTTTTGGCTTTCCATTTGGGAAAGCATGTGTGGTATAACAAAAAAAAGAAAAAAAAAAAAAAATATATATATATATATGTGCGTATGTATTTGTTCTTTGTCCCTAGCTCTTGGCACAGAGCTCCTAAAGCCCTTGGAATTTCCTGAGTGATAAGAGCCTCTTTTCTTATTCATAATGAGCTCCTTTTGACCATACCTGAGTTTATGCTAATGACATGACTCTTGGGGGGGGGGGGGCTTCATAGTTTCTGGATGGGGAGCTGGATGCCAGAGGAACCTACCACGTGATTAGAGAGTTAAAACTTTTCAGCCCCACTCCTTCACCCTTCCCCTTCAAGGAGCAGAGAGAGGCTGAGGATGGAACTCAATCACCAATGTCCAAAGATTTCATCAATCATGCCTATGTAATGAAACTTTGATTAAAACTCTCAGTCAGCAAAATTCAAGGAGCTTCCCAGATGGTGAACGTATCTATGTGCAGGGAAAGTGGCATGCCTAGAGAAGGCATGGAAGCTCTGTGCTCACCCCCACCCTAGTTCCCTTAGCTGTATATCTCTTCCATATGGTTGTTCCTGCATTGTAGCCTCTTTTTTTTTTAACATTTTTTTTAAAGATTTTTTTTTTTTTTTTGAGAGAGAACATGAGCAGGGGGAGAAGCAGAGGGAGAGGGAGAAGCAGACTCCCCACTGAGTGGGGAGACTGACATGGGGCTCTTTCCCAGGACCCTGAGATCATGACCTGAGCCGAAAGCAGTCACTTAACTGACTGAGCCACTCAGGCGCCCCAGCATTGTGGCCTTTATAGTAAAGCAGTACTCATAAGTATAGCTCTTTCCAGAGCTCTGTGAGTTGTTCTAGGGAATTAGGAGACCTGAGGTGCAGGTGGAGAGGAATGATGAACCCCAGACTTTGTACTAAGTTGGGACAGAAGTGTGGGTAGCCTGGGGACCCGATTCTTGCAACTGGCATCTGCAGTGAGGGCAATCTTGTAGTTTGAGTTCTTAAACCTATGGAATCTGAAACTGACTCTGGAAAGTCAGCATTAGAATTGAATTGAACTATGGGGCATCTGGCTGGTATTGGAGAATTGGAAATTGTGGTTGGAATGGCATGGCATGCTGTAAAATTTCTTACATAAATTATTTAAGTTTACTAAAAAGGGAGCCGATTTACGTATTAAGTAAATATTATACAGGTGGTATGCAGACACGGCAGGAATCATGAAGGTGGTATTGGAATACCAGAGGTTTAAGGTTCTTGTATTTACTAGGGTAAAGGGCACGATGGATTTGATATTCAAAGATTTCTTAAGGGAAAACACCAAGATTCCACGGTGTAGGTGTATGTGATGTTTAAAAAAGGGTAGTGGAGATGAATAATTAAACCACTTGAGCTTCAAGTTACTGTTTTCCCCCTTAACTTTCCTAACAACTTTTGGGAAACTTATAGAATTAGATGTGCCAATTACCGTATATTATGAAGTGTTCGCATGGGAGTCGACATTTATGCCCATAAAAGTTAAGTCTACAAATAGCGTGTATACGCCAGCAGGTGTGCGCAGTGCTGTAACAGAGATGCAGTAAGCCTTGGTTGACATTTTCACTCTAAGCTTAATGGTTTTCTTAACTAATTGCTTTCATTAAGAGCTTTAGAAGCATCAAAGGAGGATTTAAAATTAGATTTGCTTCAATACAGGGAAAATACATACAAAATGTGCCCTTTGTTTTTCCAGGGTCAAAGCTTCCTCATAGATCTAAGGACAATAGCCATTAGTTAATTAATATATGAGAACAGTATTTCTCAAGGTATTGTCAGCAGACTGACAAATCAAAACCCCCAGGGTTTATTAAAATGTGGAGTCCCATGACAGGAAGCTTTATTTTTTAACAAAAATTTTTGCATTAGTTTTAAAACCGAAGGATCACATCAGACCCCCATTTATTATGACTGGGTTGCAAGCTCGCTGTGTGGCTTTGAGAAAGTTACCTAACCTCTCTGGACCTCGATGTACTTATACTGTTTGTTCTACTATGTCACTGAGGCTACCTTGGCCTGCCCTACTCACAGCCAAATTCCAGATCTGAACCAAAGCAAAGACCAAAGGAAGCTTCCATCCCAGGGAGCAGGGTTCTGAGTCTCACCACGTAGAGCTGTTTCCAGATGCTGCCCCATTCCCAAAGTGTCGTTGTCACTTCTTGTGCCAGAGGAATTTCTGCAGGAATGATGTTCTCGATATTTCTATTTAAGGTGGGAGACAAAATTGTGTGAAATTGAGACCCAGGTGCTAACAAGATAAAATGCTGGCAAATTTACATTAAGCTGCAGCTGCTGAGAGGGGCCTTGCTGGCAGGAGACTAAACCGCCTCCAATAGCCACACCAATTACATTATGCAAATGCAAGGAACTTCCTTTTTAATGTTCTCCTTCACTGGGGTGGGCCCTTCAACTCATTATTCAGGATTAACCGACTTTAATATAGTTCAAAGGCAGCTGCCGGTGAAAAGTTTGATTCTCCAAACTTCCTAATACCCCCTCAGAATCAGATCTGAACAGAAATCAATGTGGATTAGATCTCCCATTGCATGAGGAAAAGGAGACACACAAATGAACGTGGGCACGGGAGCAGGGGATCAGCTGATTCACATCTACCAACTCAGACTTTCAAAGCAGAAAGGACAGAGACATCTGTGAGCCATGGGAGGGTCAAGTCTGTGAAGAATGACAAATACCTTCTTTTCTCCACTGTCACTTCCTTGATGTGGATAAAGGATTTAGGGAAAATGCCCTGTTAGGAATAAAATAAGATAAAATAAAATAAAATGACATATCCTTACAGGTACAACTGACCCCAGGCCTTCATGGTTTTTCCCAAAAACCACTGACAGGTAAAACCCTCAGACTTTACAGGAATAATTCATTCTCTTACTTCTACTTCTCACCAATGCTCTACCGGTTGTTCTAGATCCCATAATTGCCCTAGATCCCATAATTGCCCTAGATTCCCAAGAGATGCTCCAGTCCCATTGTGCACACTCATCCTACCAGATGGACAAGACAAGAGCGCATGAAAGACTCACTCTAAGTGAGACAAGGCGCTCTGTCTCTCCCCTGTCCTGCCCAGTTCCAGGAAAGCTGTCACCCTTCACAGTCATGAACAGCTGGAACGTCAGGCCCTAAAGCAACAGCATCCTTGGTTGCATATGGGCTATTTTGATATGAGACCTATTTTCCCATGAATTTACTTTATTGTTCTTTGGAGAGCAGAGTAGGATCATGCTTCCCAATCAACATGTCAGGGAGGAAGGAAGAAGTGTCTTATTTCCTTGTCCCCTAAGCTTGGCTCAATTAACAAGAGAAGCTTAATAATTACTTGGAAATTCCTTCATAAATTAACCAGGGTGCACACTGGAGGCATCTGCTTCTGCACTAGACACCATGAGCAATAAGACCAGTAAAACAGGTGGCAGCTCTCATGGAGACGATGGTATAATACGGAGTTGGAACAAGTGAACTCCCTGAAGGCAGGGACTGGACTTTTCTCTGTGAGGTGAGGAAATGTTGAATGCCCCCAAACAACTCTGGAGAAAGGCAGCAGAAGATAAATTTCAAATAAAAACATGCACAATTCCATGGGGACTCACGGGAGAAATCATATGTAATTGGCATATCAGGAAAAGTCGGAGGGAAAAGAGAGCTCCAGAGGTTAGCCTTAAAGGGAAGGGAGTTGAGGCACAGCAAGTGCCAACGTGTAGAGCACAGGACACAAGGGAAGAGAACTGAGACAAGTGTGCTGGGGAGTTTTGGTGGGAGATAATTGCCCAAAGGGATTGCAGCCTCATGGAAAGACATCCAATACTGTTTCAAATAAAAACAGATTGGCCTTACCTGTAACATTTTGTGCTTTAGGAGGTATCCCCTATACCAATCTGCAAAGAGAAAATAAACAGGTCTCTTATCTATTCCTACTGGTTTATTGCTGGTTTTCTTTGTTGTTGTTCTGCTTGTTTTTAACTAGCAAAGAAACTACTGCAAAGTGCTTTAGACCTTAGGTACAGATCCAAGTCTGGAAGCCCCTAGGCTTCAACAGTCTGTTGAATTCATTGCCAACATCTCCAAAAAGCATCTAAAAAGACAGGCATTTCACACAACAATGTGAATTTCCTCCTTTTGAAAAAATAGGAGGCCCAGGGATGGTGGCCAGGGCTTCCCCTCAGCCACAGTTGGCTGATGGTGAAGCACAGCTGGTCCCATTAGACAAAGCAGGTGCCTCCAACTCACCAGCGTCTACTCAGCCTTTCACTTATCTCCATTACCTGCCTGGGCCCTGTGTTCATGTGCATGTTTCAACCTCTGCCTTAGAGACACAGAAAGGCTGAGGGAGTTCGGCAAACATCCTAAAATCATACCCACAGTTTTAACAGCAGCAAACGGTGTCTAATATGTGATTTGCAAAAGTTAGTCATTACAAAACAGACAAGTTCAGAGATGGGTAAAAGGACAGGAATTTTAAAAGATTCTTCCCTTTGCAAGAACATCAAAAATGATTCAGTTAACAGAAGTCCAAATTACACACAGCCCTTGATCAAAATGAGCCTCAGTGTAGCAAGTATTGATGACTATAATGAGTCCACTGGCCTTTGGAATGATTCAAGCACAGCCAAGTAGTGGCATTTGTCATCTTTGTAAATAAAAAGTGTCTGTCGGGAGCCTCATTAGCAAACCCTCATTACTGGGCTGACAGATTGTTGTCGAAATATGTTCTCAACAGACATACGTGCAAGCCCCCAAACAAACAAGTTAAAATGCAAAGTCACCCTTCATAGTCATGAGCCAGCTTGAAGGTCAGGTCCTAAAGAAAATTCTAAAGCAACAGAGGCCCACAGTGGCTCCTATTTTAAGAAACAGAAAGAAAGGAAGGAGAGGAGAAAAGGAAGGAGAGAAAAAAAAAAAAAACAGAGAGAAAGGAATGGAGGTCAGAGAGAAAGAATCTCAGGTTTGGAATAAAATACTGTTCTAGGTACTCGTCATACATGAAGTCTTTTAATCCTTGTACAAACCAGGAGGTAGGAACTGTAATTATCCCATTTTGCAAGAGTGGCCTACCTGAGGAAGAGAGAAGTTAAGTAACTTGCTCAGGGTTACACAGTTAATAAGTGACGGCATCAGGTTTCAATGTAAGCAGCCATCATACTGTGTTTCCTATCTGATGGAGGAAGGAGCATGGTGGTTGTCAAATATTTCCTTCCCCCAATATCTGAATCCCCATGATCCCACTAAGTTACTTTCCAGCTGAATACTTCCAGTGCTGGAAACTTCACGAAGCATCACATTCTATGTTTACACTCCTCTAGTAATCTGTCTATTAACTGCTGGTAATAATTAACCGTTAACAATAAGATTTATCCTTCCTGAGTGTGTCAAGAATTCTGTTTTTGCTTTGTTTCTTTCAAATTATAAATTAATCTTCACAACAATCCTCCAAAGTAGATACTATTATTGCCTCAGTTCTGCAAATGAAAATAGAGAGGCACAGAATGATTAAGCAACTTGCTCACAGTCACACAGCTAGTGGGTGATGTAACTAAGATTTATATCCAAGCATCTAACCCCACAGAGATGACACTCCACAGCCTTGCACCATAACAACTCCTTTGTTTGCAGTTCTACCCCATGCCACCAACTAGATATAAAAACATCTTTGGAATATTGCTAGCTACCATTTATTGACTACCTAATGTATGCAAAGCTGTATGCTAAGTGTTGTACATGCATTTTCTCATTTAGTCCTCATATCAATACTGTGAGCTAAGTATTATCATTCCCATTTCATAGATGAAGAAACCGAGATTCAAGTCAGTTGATGTACTGGGCCAAATCACACAGCCAGGATTCAAGGGCAAATCTGAGTGGCTTCATAGCCAGCCCTCAATGCTGTTCCAACACATTAGCCCTTGTGTGATGAATACATATACAGAAAAAGTTCCCTTGGAGTACAAATACAGACAAGGGTCTCTTAGTTGCAGTGACCTGAATCTACTTGGTGGCTAAGGCCACCAATATCTACCGGAGAGTAGAAAAACAATTAAGGGACAAACAGTCCCTAGCCAAAGCTGATGCCCACATCTGCATCTCCATGACAGGGGCCCCATCAGGGTCCCTTGACCCCCTGGTCCAGGGTCATTGCCTGCTTAGACCCTTGAGACTCAGTTACTTATACACACCTTCACACCTTTTCTGATTCTCAGAACTTCAGCTCATTCCTGAGCAAGGAATCTACTGACTGTTACCTCAGCATACTGGTTCCAAGATTCAAGTTCAACCAACCCTCATGGTTCACCTATTATGTATACAACACTGGGCTAAGTGCTTCAGAAATAATCCCCTGTGACCCTTGATAGGAAGGGCTTATTACCACCTTCACTCGCAAGATGATTATAACAGCTCGACTGCATCAGGGCTGTCTTTAGGACTTTTTCTGACATCTCCACCCCTGGTAGGTCATTGGCTTCCATGACTCCTGATATCAGCTCCTTAATCTGGTTACCTGCCAGCTGTATCTGGCTATACTCCAAGACCTGACCAGGCAGATAATAACAGCTGGCATCCATAGTAAAATCCATGACAATGAACACCATGATCAAAAGCAGGCTGTGTAACACAGCACTTGCCATATCCCAGGACTTGCCCCCAGGCTGAACACTCTCTCCAGTTAAATAATAACAACCCCATCCAGGAGATAAGCACTTCTGTTTTTAATAGAAAACTCCAAAGTGCATCCTGGGGGAAGCTGAGAACAAGAAAATATTTACCATTCTTCTGGACAATTGTGAAGTACTAATTCCTCAAATCATCCTCCCTTCTCGCATCTCAAATACCAAAATGAAATGTACCTAAATTCTCTAATCAGCAGTTGTGGGGGTTAAGGACAAAGTTGAGGAGAGAATAAAAATATCCCAGGACATTAGGAAAAAAAAAATCCATAGTCTAAAGATCCAGTCTCTGCTATCTATAGGCAGCATAATTTTTGGTCATGTCACTAAAGCCTCAGTGTTTACGTCTATAAAATGAGGGAAATAACATGTACCCCACAGGGTGTTGCAAAAACTATTTTTTTAAACATGATTATGAAGTAAACACACCTAGTAAAGGTATACAACTTTGGACAAGAAGAAAACATACCAATTCAGGGTAAGTGTTACCTATAGCATGGACAAAAAGACAATAGAATAGGGGAGGGATAAACAGAGGGTTTCAATTGCATCTAAAATTTTTATTTCTTAAAATGAGTGTTATTATTTGCTTATTGAGTGGTAATTGCCTGAATGTATTTTACTTTCCTACATGATTGAAATATCTAACGATATTAAGATCAAACAGAAGCTAGTAGTTTTCAGTGGTTAAGGGTGCGATCTCTGGAATCAAAGCCTGGATTTGAATGGAGATCTACAGCTTACTATCCGTGTGATCTTAGACAAGTCATGTGCTTCTCTGAACCTCAGTTTCTTTATCTGTAAAATGAGAATAATAATAGTGTTTGTTTCATGAGACTAAAGTTAGATAAGGAATTCAGAGTTTGCCCAGTGCCTGGCATATGGTAAGTGTTCAAAATTCAGTAAATACCATTCTCTCTTTTAAAAATCAACAATCGTCGTCATCATCATCATCATCAACAGCAACAACAACCGGAGAAATTTGGGCATATTTTCTATTTTATTTCCAGAACCCACAGATTTTGAATACTATCACTTTTTTTCAGTGATTTTTTTCAGTCATTTCAGCATATTTCCATGACAACAAAGTAAAGGAAACATGCTCCAAATTTAGTAGAATGGATGATGATTTGGCCTCATCCTCATTCAGAAGAGAAGAAAACTTCACTTTCACATGACCTATCTCTAAAGCAGACCCAAACAAAGGCCCATCTCCCTACATAGTGGCACTTTATTTATTTTTATTTAGATTTTACTTATTTATTTATTTGACAGAGAGAGAGAGAGAGAGAAAGAAGCAGGGGGAACAGCAGGCAGAGGGAGAGGGAGAAGCAGGCTCCCCGCTGAGCAAGGAGGCTGATGCAGGACTCTATCCCAGGACCCTGGGATCATGACCTGAGCCAAAAGCAGATGCTTAACCAACTGAGCCACCCAGGTGCCCCACAAAGAGGCACTTTAAAAAGACACCCTGTCAAGTGCTTATAATGATGCCTTTTTACCCTAAAAGCAAAGAACTTAGATCACTCTTGATGGAGTTGAGTCCAGAAGCTGCTACATGGCTCTGGGTATACCCTACTCACTAAGTGGTAGATCCAAAACTCTCCTTGCAGAGCTCTTTTCAGCTAAACCAAGAACGAGGTAATGTACTTAGAAACTTGGAAAGAGCTCCAGATATTTTTAAGTGAGAAAAGCAAGTCTTGAAATGGTATGTACAGTGTGGTCCCATGTCAAGGAAACAACAAAAGCTATGCCTTACCTTAAAAAGCAAAAGCTTCTATGTCAGCCTCCCCCATCACACCTTCCCTTTGTTTCATTTTGCAGTAAACACAATTCAAAAGCTCCTTGGGAACTTGGGAACCCATTCTCTTCCTTCTATTAGTAGGCCCCCATGACCCAGACAAGTGTATATATCAGTAGGTGGAAAGGAACTTTCCCTGTCATTCCAGAAAGGAAGCAAATATTGAAAGGGGAGCAGACATTCCCTCTGAAGGGCTTATAAAGAAGAGTCTAAATAAGCAAGGCTACCCCCAAAAGCCACCCTCCTACCACAGTCCATGTAATTAGAAGAGAGAGAGACAAAGAGACGGAGGGGTCTTTGGAGGTGGTAGTTGCTGCCTTAGGAGTGCTTGGTATAGCTTCCCTACCCCCAAGTCAAATCCAAGCATGGGGGTGCCTTCAGGGGATTTACTCCTAGGGACATCTGCCGTCCCATTCCCCAGCTACAAGACTATTCATGCAGGGCACTGGCTGATCTTTGGGTTTGTTTGATCAAGGAACACAGGGAATTGGAAAGAAAGCACCCCAAACTCCTACCCACCCCCAACCTGTTTAAATTTGAGAAGGAAGGGCGGCATTAAACTGGATATAGGATTGAAGTCTTCTTTCGAAATGTCATCAAATATCAGGAAAGATGTCAACCAAATGTGACTGAAGGAAGTGATTGAAGAAAAATCACACTGGTTTTTTATGTCTATCCCCCATGAAAAGTTCTGACTGCTCAATAAACATATGTATTTTCCACATCTAAAATCAGAACATAGAACGTTTATGCAGACTCTGGGTAAAAGAGGCAGCCTGAGAGGTGTACTATGGACCAAAATATAAGCATGAAGATATCTAAGGCTTAAAAACAACAGATATCCTTCTGAACTATTTGAGTTTTCAACACAACAAAATATGATCTTTATAATAAAAAGTTAACCAAAATGAGCTCTAGTGAAAGGAAATTCATTCATGCCTAAGGTTCCAGGTCAGGTTTTTGTCTTCCTCATTCATCCAGCTGAGTATAGGCAAGGAAGGGCTGGCTTCACCCATTCCAGGCAATCAGAGAGCCAGCTTCCAGGCTCTCTGGGCCATATTGTAAAGATATACACCTGCCAGTCTCCATGTAGCTCTATATAATGGTGGGAGGGATGGAATTAGCCAACACAGAGCACCTAAGAGTTAGGCATGGTGCTAGACAGCTTCCTACTTTCTCTCACACTATCCTCATAACAAGTCCAAGAACAGGCAATGGTAACCCATTTCACAGGTGAGAAAACTGAAGCTTACCTACCCAGCTAGTGGGTAGTGAAGCAGAGAATAACTTTCTGATTCAAAAGTCCATGGTCTTTCCACTCCTTTTTTGGTTTGTTTGTTTGTTTGTTTGTTTGGGGGGAGGATTTAAATACTATTGGGGGTGCCTGGGTGGCTCAGTTGGTTAAACACCTGCCTTCAGCTCAGGTCATGATCCCAGGGTCCTGAGATTGAGCCCCATGTCTAGCTCCCTGCTCAATGGGGAGTCTGCTTCTTCCTCTGCCCCTCCCCCTGCTCACACACTCTTTCTCCCTGTCGCTCTCAAATAAATAAATAAAATATTTAAAAATTATTGAAAAGTACAAAGAATAAGATAACCACTCATATTCCTACCACCTAGAATTAATCATTGCTAATATCTGGAGATAGGTGCTTCAAATCTTTAAGACTATTATTTTTTTGTTTAAAATTGATATGGACTGTTACAAAGAATTTAAAGTAAGCAGAAAAGTGTAAATATAAGAACTAAAAGAATTATCCTGAATCCCATTATCCAGAAAAAGGAAAATACTTTAAATATAATTTTAGTCAACTTCTCATATATATTTATACACACAGGGTGACAGATGGATAAATAGATAAAATATAATTTTTAAAATACTCTCAAAAAAGTCAGCATATAGTAAAGACACTGCATAAATAAAAATCTCAAATACCAAACTTAATCTTATTTGTACTTAATAGAAGGAAAAGAAATGAAGTGAAATTGAAGGAAATGTTGAAACTTTGATTAAATATTTCTTCTTAGGGGAACCCTCATGCACTTCTGGAGGGAACACAGACTGGTATAGCAGTGCTGGAGAATAGTATGGAGGATCCTCAAAAAATTAAAAATAGAACTACCCTATGATTCAACAGTTGCACTATTAGGTATTTACCCAAAGAATACAAAAATAGGGGCGCCTGGGTGGCTCAGTCATTAAGTGTCTGCCTTTGGCTCAGGTCGCGATCCCAGGGTCCTGGGATCGAGCCCCACATCAGGCTCCCTTCTCCACTGGGAGCCTGCTTCTTCCTCTCCCACTCCCCGTGCTTGTGTTCCCTCTCTTGCTGGCTGTCTCTCTCTGTCAAATAAATAAATAAAATCTTAAAAAAAAAACAACAACAAAGAATGCAAAAATACTAATTCAAAGGAATACATGCACCCTGATGTTTACAACAGCATTATCTACAACAGCCAAATTATGGAAACAGCCCAAGTGTCTAGGAACAGATGAATGGATAAAGAAAATGTGGTACATATAAATATATATGTATATTTACTCAGCCATAAAAAGAATGAAATCATGCGATCTGCAAAGACATGAATGGAACTAGAATGTATTATGTTAAGTGAAATAAATCAGTGAGAGGAAGACAAATACCATATGACAAATACCATTTCACTAATGTGTGGAATTTAAGAAAAAAACAAATGAGCAAAGAGGGGGAAAAGAGAGAGAGAGACAAACCAAGAAACAGACTCTTAAGTATAGAGAACACACTGATGGTTATCAGAGGGGAGGTGGGTGAGGGGATGGGTGAAATAGATGATAGGGATTAAGGAATGCACTTCTCATGATGAGCACAGGGTGTTTTATGGAAGTGTTGAATCACTATATTGCATACCTGAAACTAATATTGTATGTATATTAACTATAATTTAAATAAAAATTGAAAATAAAATAAGATAAACATTTCTTTATTAAAAAAGATTTCCAAAAGCTCCTTTAAAATAAAAATAGTTATGAAAAGCATTAAAAGATTGAAGTGATTATGATTTTTAATTGTAATATTTTATTTCTAATTGATATTGACCAACTCTCTGTTATGATAATATCATAAAATTAATCTATTCCCTTCTCCTTACTTCTCGATTTTACGTGTTTTTTTTTTATATTGTTCACTTTCCTAACAAAAACATTTCTTGGTATTCATAAATATTGTAACATTCAATACCAGTCTCTATAAATCGATTCATTTAGACCCAATGCTCACCACTATTTCCTTTTATCACAACTTTTTAATTCTTGTATTTTTAAATTTTGATTCATCTCTCAATTGGCTGAATTTTATTTTTCAAGTACATTTCTGTAAAAGCATTTCATGGGCACACCCAAGTTCTTTTTATTACACCATCCTGACTCATTTTTGACTAACACTGTGGTTTTCACTTTTTATATTTGCTGGTAACAGGTTTTCAATCAGAATCAAAGGCAGAACTCCCCATCTGCAAAGCAGACAATACCAGGCCTGATCTCAGAGACTGTAGCTGTTGAAGGTCCTCAGGGAAAACTTAGGGTCCCATAAATTCCAGTTAAATCTCCATACAGATATGGGTGTAGGCATGGTAAGTCCTGCTGTTTTGTATACCAATGCTTCAGATACATAGAATCACGTTAACAGACTTCCGAACATTGAATACGTATTTGCAAAGTATACATGAATTGGCAATCACTCACTAAATTAATATGCCCAGCTCTTTCCAGAAAGGCACTGTGGCCACTTATTACAAGGATATATTAGAATAAAACTAATAAAATAGAATTAAAAATGCAAAACCAGAACCAAAGAGGTTAGTAACAAGGACACTAATCCCAAAGACAAATAAAAGTGGCTCAAGTCAGCAAGTGTGGCCTTTCTGAAGATCAGGCACCAGATCAGGTCAAGGAACAGAAGGCTCTGACTAGGCAACTTGTGTGGTCAGTTTACTGCCCTTAAGCTCTTTCTCCAGGAAAATCACATGAAAAGAAGAGGAATATACTTGTCTGAATCTCAAAATGTGGAACACAACAAATAATCACTGACAGTAGGCGCTGTCTTGGTAGGCAAGGGGTGGAAGAAAGAGTGTGGGCTTGCATGCATAAGGAGGGATACATAGCCATGCCCTCTGTGTGACCCTCAGAAAGTCATTTCTTTTCCCTGAGTCTTGATTCCTCACTTGCAGCTATGAGGCCTCATGCCTGTTTCTCAGGATTAGCATTCCGCAGCACCTAAGAGACACTGCGGAGAGCTGTCAAGCTGTTGATATTTCACTCTTCTCCCTTGTTAGATACTTACAGTTTGCTTATTTGCCACTGGGTAGAACGGGATTTGTAAAAGATGGGTTGCCCTGAGGCAAGGGGGCTGGGTGTTTGGAACCATATCCCTTCCTTCCTGCCCCAGCCTTATTCATTCTGTGTGTAAAAGGTTTGCATAGGGCCAGACTGGGATTTTTAGAGGCCTGGATGCTAAAAAGTTCATCATTTCACCTCATATACAACCTAAAATAACAATAATATTAAAGGATAAGATAAATGTAAGGAAGGTGAACAACATTCTTGTTTCTCCCATGATGACTCCTTTAAAGCTGTTTTGAGATATCAGATATCAAATACTTTCCCCCTCACAAGAGCTCTTCTGCTTGTTTTTTGGTTTGCGTGTGTGTGCATGTCTGCTTGTATACACGTGTTTGTATATGTGTATCTATACGAACATGCCTCCCGTGTTTATGTTTCCATGTGTGTGTGTGTGCGTCTGTTTGTATATGTGTGTGTATATGTGTGTATGTGTGCGTGCGCGTGCGCACCGATCTACAGAATTGCCTTGGAAGTTACACATAGCGGATCTGGCATTGGGGATAAGACCTGTACTGTGGGTTGCCCTGAGGAGTGACCAGACTAACACATTATAAGGAAGTTAGTGTAGTGCCCCCAGAATGTAGTTAAGAATCAAATGCGGCTAGTTCTGTAGGCAACATCTTTCCTCTGGCTGGCTATTTCCTCCTTCACAGCAGCATGCCTGCTTCCTGTCCACCACTCACTCCTGTCCTAGCACAAGAGCTCTCTAATCTGAGGGATTAGTTGGGGGGGACGGATGGGCCTGGGTGCTCAGTCCATTCACTTCTTTCTTTCTTCTTGCTTGGCCCAGCTACAGGAAGGACATATGCTCTCCACACAGTAGGATTAGAGACAGGGAGGGGGAGAACTGTGGAGGTCCTGCTCTGCCAGTGAGGACTGGGAGAGCCTGCCTGACTGTGGATAACAGATTGGCAAGCTCATTTGGCTCTTACACCCAAGCCATGCTCCCAATATCAATTTTATCAGTGACATAGG
Organism: Ursus maritimus; assembly: GCF_017311325.1. Taxonomy (NCBI): domain Eukaryota; kingdom Metazoa; phylum Chordata; class Mammalia; order Carnivora; family Ursidae; genus Ursus; species Ursus maritimus. The sequence continues at coordinate 6,317,034 of NW_024423897.1, forward strand.
TGATATATTGATTTATAATGCCCTGCCTTATGGGTCCAAGGCCATTAGCTTTTCTGCAAATTTTAAAAAGCACCCCTACCACCACCACCACCATGCCCAATAGACATTTGGCTTCACAAGAGGATGGCACCTCTGTGGGAAGAAAGGTGCCCAAGACAGGGCTCGCAGTTTAATGCAGGATATGAGTACTGCTCCCAGGACCAGGTACAGTGCCCATACCACACAGTTATACATAGCAGTTCTTTTGGAATCAAGGGTATAATTTACTGAGCTCTTCAAAACCCTAATAGTGCTGATTTCCCTTTATAATCTTATTAGTATTAATACTAAGAAAGGCCCAAATAGCCCCATGGCTATGGTAAATGGATAGCACAACAAACATCAAACCCCACAAGTCAGGCCTTTGCTATTAAGCATAAATTCCTAAAATAACAAAGCATTATTTTCAGTAAATTCTAATTGCCAATATTATCAAAATGTGTAACAGTCCACACACAGTTGCAGGTTCCAAGAGAGGGCTGGAGGTGCTAGGTATGCACTGCAGATGTCCCAACACCATCAGCCAGGGGGCCTAGCATCCATGGGTCACCTGAGCCAATGACTCACCTCCGCAGGTCTCCTGTATTCGCACCACATCACCAATCTGCAGGGAGAGCTGGGGGGCTCCATTCCCTTGAAAGTTGTATATAGCTGTGAAATGGAAGAGAGGGACAGCATGGTGAGATCTCTGGATACTGAGAATCACTGCTCCTCCCTGCTGTCCCTGAGTTTACCTGACCCCATGCAGCCTACATGGGTTAATAAGACCAATGCAGAAACCCACTGCCTACCGCAGGAGTCAATGCAGGCCTAGTCTGGCTGCTAAAGGCCTCCACTCATTAACCAAACCTGACCCCTTCCTTGCATGACAAGGAAGCTATTGATATCATCTACCATAGGTTGACCTCTCCCAGTACACCAGGCACGTACTCTGCACATCTTCTCATTCCATTCTAACAGTAACCCTGTGAGGTATAAACTGCGAGCCCATTTTATAGATGGAAAACAGAGGTGCTAAGAAGTTAAACGATTTGTTCAGTCTTCAGGCCAGGAAGTGACAGGAAAATCAGTATCTAACTTCCATATTCTCAATCACTATGATGAGGTACTTGCTGCTCCCCAATTACTCCCTCCTGGTGACAACAGCCTAATATTCAAGGATTTTCCCTGTCTTTCCATTTCTATTATCAGTCCCTGGGGAGCAGTAGTTGGCTATAAACATTCAGAGTCCCCCCTGTGCTGTCAGAACCTCTGTTAATCACTTAGAACACAAGATCATGGGTATCATTGTAATGCACAGGCCCCATTCAGCACCACTTGCTAAGTGAGGGCCAGACCACATTGTTTATCCAGATTAGGGATGCAGCCTACTTCCCAAAAGCTGAAATGGAACCACCAGCTTGGGAGGTTTTCAAGAACAGAATAGTCCCCAATGCATGTGGTTTAATTTAAGGAAAGACTCTCAGGAGGGTGGACAGTATGATCCTAGAATGTTGTCATCATTCATTCATGCAGCAGACATTCAGTAAGTGGGTATGATGTGCCAGGCACATGATAGGCATTGATCTTGCTCTTTTGGTGAACACAGAAATAAATATAAGTTTACAAAATATGAGACATGTGAAAGAGAAAACAATAGGGCCTGGCAGAGAGTTATAAGACACATCAACTTTGGTTGAGGTGCTTAAGGAAGGCCTCCCTGAGCTGCTACATGAAGTATTTGAGCAGGTCAGCTATGGGGACAACAACAGAGGAGCATTTCAGGAAGAGATAACGGTAGGTGCAAAGGCCCTAAGGAAGGAAGACACTTAGCATATGCAGAAGACCATCAAAAGAAACCACTGTGGATGGAGTATGATAAGAGAGGAGAGGGTGACATAAGATGAGGCTGAAGAGGTAGGAACCAGGTCAAACACAGCCTTGTGATGAGTTTGGGTTTTATTCCAAGAGAATGAGAAGCTGGAGGGATTTTATTTATTTATTCGGGAATAGCTTTATTAAGATATAATTTGCCCTTTTAAAGTGTATAATTCAATGATTTATTCACAGAGTTGTGTAGACATCACCATGAGTAATTTTAGGAAAATCTCATTACCTCAGAAAGTTCCCTCAGCCCCAAGTGGCCACTAATCTACTTACTGTCTCTACAGATATGCTTATTCTGGGCATTGCATATAAATAGAATCATATAATATGTGGTCTTTTGTGACTGACTTCTTTCACTTAGCACAATGTTCTCAAGATTCATCCATGTGGTAGTAACTGTAGCAACTCAATTCACTCCTCTCCCATTGGTCCTCAGTTTCCTCATATGTCAACAAAACAAAATGCATTCAAAAATTCTTCTTTGGGTGACTTCAGCAAAAATGGCAGAGTAAGGTACTCCAAGTGTCTGTCCTGCTAAAGCAGCAATGAAAAATCTGACAAAAGCTCTCAGAATCAACTGTATGAGAACTCTGGAAAACAGTCCACAGTTTATAGCAATCAAGCAAATGTTTAATCAAGAAAAAGGCATCTGAAACCTGGTAAAGCTTTGTGGCATTTTAACTTATTCTTGTCCCACTCCCTGCTCCCCATCTCAGCGTCAGTTTTGAAAATGATATTCCATATCCTTTGTGTGTGTTTCTAGAGCCAGAGGGAGCAGAGAGGACCTTGTTCTACGACGCTGTATTTGTCTCTTTTTATCTGTCTGTGGGCTCCCTAGAGGACTAGAGCTATGAGCTTGCCCTTCATTATTATTTATTATTTATGTTTTTGAGGATGGAGAGGAGAGGAAATGAATTGAGTCAATGGTGAGACTACCAGGAAGACTCCGGATTCCTCTCATTTAGTTCAATCTGCCTTCTGCCCTGTTTGGTCACATGATTCATCAGCAACAAGCCTCTATTTGGTTTGGAGACCACTGGGATTAGAGAGACAGAGCAATGGACTTTTCATGGGCCTTTCCACATGTACTCTGCCTCCCTCCAATCTCCACACAGCAGCCAGTGCAATAGTCAGTGCAATGGGATTATATCACTCCTCTGCTTAACTAACACCCTTCAGCCTTCCATCTGCTGGCATACATATGAACAAAAGATGGTCTATCCATACAATGGAATATTCTTCAGCCACAAAAAGGAACAAAGTACTGACAGTTGCTACAAGATGGATAAATCTTGAATGTACAACACCCACATACACCAGCGGATCTAGAAGGCTATGCACAGGTCTGGACACATGCTAAGAAAATATGGGGAAAAGTCCTAAACTCTCAACTCTGATTGACCTTCAAGCTCCATATTGGCAGGAAATGCAGGCTAAGGCAGAGTTGCAAGTGGTCTGGCTACATGTTATAGGTATGCCCCTACCCACACATACAGAGTCCAGCTACAAACACCAGATTTTTTACTTTAAACTCCAGTCATCTGGAGATTTAAGTGACCAGTCTTCACAAAAATACTTTAGAAAAGTCACTAAACAAACAAACTACTACAGCCTATATTAAGCAGCTGCAACCAGTCCTGGCAAGGAAGAGAATCTGACATCTCAGTTAGCACATTGGAATATTCAAGATATCCAGTTTTCAACATAAAAATTATGAGGCATGTAAAACAATAACAACAACAGCAATAACAAGAAAGAATGGCCCATTTACAAGAGAACAAAAAGAAAATAATAGAAATTGCCTACAGAAGGACAGACATTGGATTTATGAGACAAAGACTTTAAATCAGTTGTCTTAAATATGCTGAACTAGCTAAAGGAAACTATGGGCAAATAACTAAGTAAAACCAGAAGATTAAGTTCTCATAATACAGAGAATATCATTAAATAGATAGAAATGACAAACTAATAAAATGGAAATTCTGTAGCTAAAAAGTACAATAACAAATGTGAAAAACTCATTAGAGAGGCTCAATAGCAGATTTGAGCAGGCAGAAGAAAGAACCAATAACCTTGAAAGTAGGTCAGTCGAGATTGGCCAGACTGCAAAACAAAAAGAAAAAAGAATAAAGAAAAATGAACAGGACCTAAGTGACCTGTGTGGGACACTATCAAGCACACCAACTTCGCATAATGGGAATTCCATAATTAGAGGAAAGAGAGAGAAAGGAACAGAAAGAATATTAGAAGAAATAATGGCCAGAAGTTCCATTTGATGGAAGACATGAATTTACACACCCAAAAAGCTCAGTGAGATCTGAGCAAAATAAACACAAAGATATCCACACTGAGACATAATTATCAAACTGTCAAAAACCAAAGACAAGGAGAGAATCTTAAAAACAGCAAGAGAGAACTCATCATGTACAAAGACTCCTCAATAAAATTAATAAATGATTTCTCTTCAGAAACCACAGAAGCTAGAAGACATATTTAAAGTGCTAAAAGGAAATAAGCAAAAACAAAAACAAAAAACCTCAACCAAGAATTCTATCTCTCACATATTATCTTTCAAAAATGAAGGAGAACTTAAGAGATAAACAGATATAGAGGTCCATCGTTAATAGACAATTGGAAAGACAAGTGCATAAAACAATAATTATAAATCTACAATAATGGGTAAATCATGTATAAAAATGTAATGTGTGACAGTAACAACAAAAAGGGAAAGTTTTTCACAGAAGCAGAGATTTTGTATACTATTGAAGCTTAGTATTAACTCAAAATATATTGTTATCATTATAAGATGTTAATTGTGAACCCCAGATTAATCCCTAAGAAAATAACCAAAAGGTAAAAAAATACAGAGAGAAGTAAATGAGAAAGGAATCAAAACAGCAAAATAGGAAAAAAAAAAACCAGACAAACATAAAAGAAGGCAGTAATGAAGAATTGGGGAACAGAAAAATATTGTAAGATATATAGAAAACAAATAGCAAAATGTCAGAAGAAAATCCTTCTTTATGAGTATTTACATTAAATGTAAATTAATTAAACCCTCCTGACAAAAGGCAGAGATAGACAGTAAGGATTATAAAACAACAACACCACCACTAACAACAAAAACCGACCATGATCCAACTATATATTATCTATGAGAGACTCACTTTAGATCCAAAGACACAAGTTAAGTTCAAACTGAAAGAAAAAATGTTCCATGCACATGGTAACAAAAAGAGCACTGTAGTGGGTATACTAATATCAGACAAAACAGACTTTAAGTCAAAAGTGTTACAAGAGACAAAAAAGAGCATTATATATCGGCAAAAGGGTCAACACACTGAGAACATATAGCAATTAGGAATATATGTCCCTAATAACACAGCACCAAATGTATGAAGCAAAGATTGACACAATTAAAAGGAGAACTAGGCACTTCTAAAATAATAATCAGAGACTTCAATATCCCACTATCAATAATGGATAGAAAAAGTAGGAATAAAATCAATAAGAAAATAGAGGACCTGAACCACATTATAAATAACCAGACCTAACAGACATATACAAAATACTCTATCCTACAACAACAGAATATACATTCTTCTCAAGTGCACATGGAACATTCTCTAGAATAGTCCATATGTTAGGCCACAAAACATATCTCATACATTAAAAATACTGAATTCATACAAAGTAACTTTTCCAACCACAAAGGAACAAAGCTAGAAATGAATAACAGAAATAAAACTGGAAAATTCACAACTATGTGTAAAATAAACTACATATGCTTTTTTTTTTTTTCTCTTAAGTAGGCTCCACGCCCAGCGTGGAGTTCAATGGAGGGCTCAAACTCATCACCCTGAGATGAAGACCTGAGCTGAGATCAAAAGTTGGACGTTTAACTGACTGAGCCCCCCAGGCACTATACTCTTAAGCAGCAAGGGATCAAAGAAGAACTCACAAGGGAAATTAGAAAATATTTTGAGACAAATGAAAATGAAAACACAACCCACCAAAACTTACAGATGGAATGAAAGCAGTGATCATATCAGTGAAGGGGGGCCTTCAAGAAGAAATGAGATCAGAACTGTCCTCAAACATAAACAAGAGGTATTTGTAATGTTGCTTCACTATGTCCCAGAGAAGGACATTCTCAGTTGCCCTTTTATGTTGTCTTTACTACTACTACATGAGATAGCTACTATCCCCATTTTACAGATGAGGAAAATAAGGTTCAGAGGGTTTAAGTGGCTCACCCAAAATCTCTCCTTACCCTGTTGGTGGTAAGTCACACAGCCAGGACTCAAATCCAGCCCTGTGCCTTGCTCATTCTCTGTACCTGTTGCCCCCCACCCCCACCCCACAGAACCTAGATGATAGGTATTTAGGTGTTCACCAGCCCCTGCTTCATGCTTCAGTCTTGCCACATTCTCTAAGGGAAAAGGAGGAAACTTACAAGATATTTAGTCCAAACACCTGTACAAACCAGCCCTTTCACCAAGAGACCAACTAGTCTTCATAGGTATTCATAGTAATGCAAAGTCTCCATCCTGAGAGACGATAAAGCTTGGGAGCCAAGAGTCTATCTGGAGTCAGAGAGATGTGGCTCCTGAGCCCAGTTCTACTCTTTGTTGGCTCTGGCCTCAAACCCAGAGGCACAGCCATGTGATATACAGGCTTTGTCTTGCACCAGGCCACCCAAGCAAGAGAGCATTGGAGGCTAGTACCCAACCTGTGATCTACTTGCAAGACCTGCACCTTCTCTGGGCAGGGGAGGGGTGTTTTTATGTAACCCACACAAAATCATTGTAGGGGCCAGTGGAAGCCTGCCTGAGCAGCAACTTCACCTCCCTGAGCCTCATTTTCCCCAACTATAGAATGGAGGAGATGATAGTCCCTAATTTGCAGGGTCCTTAGGAAGCTTGGCTGAGGTTAAGACACGGAGGGCTTGACTGGTGTCTGGCCATAGTAAGTTCTCAATAAATGGTAGTAATTTTTCTCTTTATTAGCATTATAAAACCTCCTAAAGCAATCTATTCAGAAGAACTCCGTCAGAGCTCTTCTTTAGGTCACCTTTAAATCTGCCTCCCTGCAGTTTGCAACAAATGACACCGTTGGTCAATACTGAATAAAATTAATCCTGTGTTCCAAAGCAAACCTTGAGAAGGCCCTCAGGGGACACAAGAATCTCTTCTACTGCATAAACAGAGCATGTTTCTTCATTCCCTTTACACTTGGCCTGATTTCAAACCCTGTCCCCACACAGGCTGCTGACATTTGGACACACTCCAGTTGTTGGTGCCCTAACTCAGATTTTCCACTCCCTGTCTCTCCAACCCCAGAAATCTGGCTAAGAACATGGCTGTCACAGGCCTGGGCAGGGCCAAGGAGGCAACTGAGGTTTCTAACAGAAGAAAACCATCTATAATATGAGTTGACCTCTGAAGCACTAGCAAATTTAGGTCTGTCCATCAGACATTTGGAAGGTGGGGAGAGACTCTTTTGTTCCTGTCTCCTCCCCATCTTTCCTTAGAAATAGCTTCCTTGTTCTGCCCAGCTTTGTCGGGTAAGAAAGTTCCAGTCAATCAACTTAAGATGTCTTGGACATATCTTGAAACCCGGTATTCAACATGAATGAACATATTCATTCCAAAGATTCACGTTTTATGAAAATGAAAGTAACTGATATTGCTGTTTAATATATAAATGTATTTCTGCCTTTGCATAAGGGCCTTTGTTCTTAAGGCTCCATTTGGGGAAAAGCAGACATTACTGACAAAGGAAGTGGCTTTGCATACCAATACCCAATTCTGTTAAGTTTTCTAAATGACTAACAGGAAACTTTGAACCAGAATGCCACTGTTTGCTAAAGTTTGATTGCTTATCTATGATCCTCATTTGAGTTATTTCTGACCAGTATAAAAACAGATCACCTTCTTCCCTATTCCCTGTAGGCCTAACCACTGTCAACTTTTGAATGAGGGATGAAAGGGGCAGAAAAACACGAGGAAGATATAGGACAAATAATAAGTAAAAATCACTGAAATCATATCCTGCTCCACCCTGTTCATGCCCCCTCAAGGAAGACAGACAAGTGGCGAGTGGTAGGATTCCCAAAGACAACCATTCTAGCTTCCCCTTTCATATGAGGTCTCCAGACACTAGAGAATATTGACATATTCCCATGACCTCTCCCTGTATCAAAATCCTATACTTCAGGAACCAAGGCAGCAGTTGGTTACCTACAAGCCCACTCAGAGCAAAATACTTATAGCTGAGGACCAAACGGATGTTTAAAGTACCAGGGCCATCTGGGCTCATTAAACCCAATGAGGACTCTCATGTTGGAAATCTGAGTAGGCAAGCCAGTGGAAGCAGCTACTTTGAGACAGATGAGACTTCCAACAACCATAGAAGTAGAATCCACTGATTAGCCACCAATTCTATGTAAACATATTGAGATACACTGCTCATCAGGAGCCCAAATTGAGAGAAATAAGGAAAAAGTAAACACCACTGTTACAGCACACAGTTCATAGAAACAACTAGGGTGGGGTCTCTGTAGTTCGTGCAATGTTAGAAGATAAGTACAATGTTTCTCTTGGATTTATAGATGAGGAAACTGAGACATAGGGAGGGTAAACAACTTACACCTCATAACTTTGATTGACAGATAGATAGATCCAGAAGTCTACCTTCTAACTACTATACACACTACTTGCCACCCCCTCCAAATGGTAAATGCTTATTAGGCATATATTATGTACCAAGTATATATGATTTTCAATAGATATTCATTTGCACATCTACTAGTGGGTTAGTTACTATTCTGGGTACTGGAGTGACAGTGACAAGTAAGACAGATAAAATCCCTAGCATTCTACAAGTATCATCTCCTTTCATCTTCACAGTACTCCTCCAAGGTATTACCCTTACGTAACATATGAGAAACTCAAAGAGAGATTGAGAAACTTGCCTATGACCACACAGCTAAAAAGTGGTAAGAAGTGAATTCAAGCTCAGATCAGAGTCCAAAGTCCTTGCTTCCCTTACCAGCCGATTTCTGATGTTATAATTTATTGTGTGTTTTTGTGTGTGTATGTATATATGTAGGTATGTGTGTGTATGTGTATAGTGGAAATATATACTTTGTGTGTGTATATATATCCACACACACACATATATATGTATATAACTATACATATATATAGTATTTACACATATACCATACTTGTTCATCTCCTGTCTTTCCCAGCGTCAGTGAGGGTGAAGACAGTCTGCCTTGTTGACCACTGAATTTCCAGTGCTGAAACAACACCAGGCCCACAATAGAAGTTCAATCAATATTTACTGGGCTTTAATAAATACTTGTTGAAATGAAGGGATGTGAACATGAAGGGCAAGTATGCCCCTTCTTCTGGCTAAACTCTTCCTTGAATTTCTTGAGATAACTTCAGGAGATGCTGACCCAGCTTGGTTGCCAATTTTGATTGTAGCCATCAAGTGCCCTGTGACTTTTAGGATGGATTCATACCTCATCTGGGGCCCTGCTCTTTGCTGACATGTTTGAAAACAAAAGCTTCAGCAAATAACAAGTGTTAATAGAGTTTGGACAAGTTGATGCCTCTGAGAAACAAAAACAATAATGAAGAAAAAGAATGCAATTGTCTGAAGCTCACTTCTCTAGTCCCTGATCTGGGCTTTGGAGGGTCTCTACTCTAGAGTGGAAGTGAACTAGCTTTCAATTCGAGTGAAACGCACTCAGTGAAAATGCACAAACAGTTTGCCTGAACTCTCTGGGCAAGGTGTTGACAGGCTCAGCACCAAGGCAACATCCTGATGTTGCATCAGGGAAGGCAACGGTGATGACTCAGCGAAGCTTCCAGCAGCAAGGCCGGAGCTCACATCCAGTGTTAGTCAGTAGCGAATAATGTGGGAGAATCACAGACTGAGGTAACCAAGGAGGAGGGGCTCCTCCACAGACCAGGAGAGGAGAGAGGAATTATAACCTCTACTGACCCCCTTTCTTTATACCAGACACTATTCCAAGAGCTTTTGCCACCTATGTAATCCTCACCATAATTCTTGGGTACAATTATCGTCATATCCATTTTACAGATGAAGAAATTGAGGTAGAGTAAGATTGAGTGAATAGTCCAGGATGACGTAGCCAGGAAGGAGCCAAACTGCATACAAATGTACTCGGTTTTTAGTGAGTCAAAGTGATATGTCCAGCCAACAAGAGAAAGTTGGAATTGCCATGAGTTTTCTAAAACAATGATTCTCAACTAAGGACAGTTTTGCCCCCAATGAATATTTACCAATGTCTGGAGACATTTTCGGCTGTCACAATCTGGAGGGGGTGGGGGGCCAAAGTGAAGGAGCTCCTGGCATCTTGCTGGTAAAGTTCAGGGATGCACCTAAGCATTCTACAATCCTACAAACATCCTACAGAACAGCCCCATAACAAAGAAGTATCTGGCCCCAAATGTCAACAGTGTCAAAGCTGATGAGTACTACTCTAAAATATCATGATGGGATTCACTCTTTCCTTTTCAGTGCTGCTATAGGCACACACACACACACACACACACACACACACACACACACTCACACACACGAGTTCATGCATTCACATGCTAGAGCTGGAAAAGTGGCTTTATGATGAAATCAAGGGCTGATATCTTCAGCCCCTCACTTCCATTGCAGGGAGTGTCTGGCACTCTGCTGAATCCTGCATGTTAGAGAAGTAATGTGAGAGGGGATAGCTCCTGCTGTCCTGGAGCTTTTGTGAAATCTAGTTGAACAGAAAAAATGAACCCACAAGAAACAAGAAATGTCTTAAAAATAAAGGGCTCAGCTGTGGGCTATAGAAGCTGTGGACTCTCAGAGGAGAGAGATCAAGAGGGGCCCCATGAAGGAACTGAGACTAGAAGGAGAGGGAGGGGGAGAGCGAGGGCAAGGGGAAAAAATGCAGTGAGAGCCCCTGAGGAGGTGGAGAAGAAAATGGTAAGGGCAGGGAGGAGGGAGAGGAAATTAACTTGATGTGTACACAGTCCCAGTAAGGGACAGAGGGACCATGTGAATAGTCCCAGTGTGAGAACTGTGGGGTTTGGGACAGTAGCCAACTATAGGGATCCAGATATTTAGGGAAGAGTTCAAGAACACCCCGTTTATTGCTGTGCTGCTCTCATAGGACCCAGCCTTCTGACAGGGAAGGTTTAGGGCTGAGGAGATGAAGGGAAGATAGGGCAACTCAGTCCGTCTGAATGTTATGAGGCTACCAGAAAGTGAAAAACCTCCAACCCCTGTCACCTCCCCATCCCTATCCCCCACTCACTCATTCATCTACCCACTTATTCATCTACCCACTTATCCAACCCACTCAACCACCCACCCTCCCATCCATCCATCCACCCACCCACCCATCCATCACCCAAACAACAATTACTAATTGAGCACCTGCTTTGTGCTGGAGAAGAGCAAGAGACATTGTCTTGCCATCGTGGAGTTTACATTCTCTGGAAGAGCCAAATAATTCAAAATGAAGCTGCAGTGAAAAATGATAAGGGTGATGGCAGAGCTATGATAACATGCCCAACCTGTGAAATGGGGACATTAGTACTAATAATGATGTTGCTTGCTTCCTCAAGCAAAGAGAAGAAAGAGAGATTACTACTGGGTCGTAAGCTTCCTGAAGGCAAGGACTGTGTTTTTATCAGGACCAGCTCAGGACCATCACTTAGCACAGGCTTATTGAATTTAATTGATATGAATAGACAATAAAAAGAGTTCTCTTGGGGTGCCTGGGTGGCTCAGTTGGTTGAGTCTGCCTCTTGATTTCAGCTCAGGTCATAATCTCAAGGTCGTGAGGTTGAGCCCTATGTTGGACTCCACACTCAGTACGGAATCTGCTTAAGATTCTCCCCCTCTCCCTCTGCCCCTCCCCCCCACTTGCACACACACTCTCCCTCATTCTCTCTCTAAAATAAATAACTAAATCTTAAAAAAAAAATAGTTTTCTTGGGATGCCTCGGTGACTCAGCCAGTTAAGCATCTGCCTTCAGCTCAGGTCATGATCCCAGGGGCATGGGGTGGAGCCCCATGACAGACTTCCTGTTCAGCACAGGGATCCTGCTTCTCCCTCTCCCTCTGTCCCTCCCCCTGGCTCATTCTCTCTCTCACTCTCTCTCTCCCTCTCTCAAATAAATAAATAAAATCTTTAAAAAAAATAGTTTTCTTGTTCTTCACAGCTCTCCAAACCAAAAATTTACACCTTGGGCAGAATGCCTTAGCTGTGTCTATTGTATTGGTTTACTAAATAATTACTAAGTACTTTTATCAGGTCCTTACTTAACTCACTTCCATGAACAGACCTTGATGACACTGAAATGCAAAACTGCACATGTGCAAATTTGCAAGAAGAGAGTTTATAGCTTCCACTGGATTCCCAAAGGGTCCCAGGTTATAATAATGCTTAGTTTCTCTGATGTACCATGCTCCTGCTAGTGCCTTACAACTGGATGGACTCAGACTTGACCCCAAAGCAGCTCTGCCCTCAGACAATATGCTATTCAGTAGGAGAGATGACATGTGGTTACATAACTAAAAGACAAGGTACAAATGAGTCTTCAATAAAACAGAAGAGGTACCTCCAGGATTGAAGTTTAAGAAAACTGTCTGAAAGCGGATGCATTTCAGTGAGACCTTGAAGGTCTCAGCTTCCCAGTTTCCTCATCTGTGAAAGGATGATAAAACTACACACCTCTCAGGGTGCTTAAACATGGTACCACAAGTGCTCTGCAAATGTACCATGGTGAAAAAGTGAGACAATGTTATCATTTACGACAATGTGGGTGAGAACTCAAATCAAGGGTTTAATGAAAGAAGTCCCATATACAATTCCATTCTTCCAGCTGCGCACACCAAACACCTTGGAGTCACCCTGATTCCTCTCCTTCTCACATACCTAATTCTAATCCATGAAGAAAATCCCATTTGTTTCACCTACAACACACACATCCAGAATCTAAGCACATCTCACCTCCTCCATTGCTGCCTCCCTTGTGTGGGCCACCACTACTCCTGCCAGGGTCATTGTAGTAGTTGCCTAACTGGCCTCCCTGCTTCCACATTTAATTATCCTCTATCCATCATAAAACAGAATAATCTTTTAAAACAAGATAGAACAGTCTGCCATTCCACTGAAAACCCTACAATTGCCCCCATCCCATTTAGAGTAAAAGCTCTAGTCATTATGTGTACCAGGCATTACTCACGGCAACCTCCCCTCAGAGAATTTATTTCCTACTCTTCTTCCCCTTGCTTACTCTCTTCCAGCAGCCACATGGATTCCCACACATTAGAGAGGCTTCCTTTTCAAGACCTTTGCATTGGCTATTTATTCTACCCAGAACATTCTTTCCTGAGACAACTCCCTACTGACACCACCAGTGAGGCAAGCAGCAAAATCCCACTTCCCCAGGCAAACCCTCTGGGTTCAGCTGGCACTATGTATGTCCTTCTGCTGCATCCCAACAGGCTGATCATGGTGTCTCAGGCCTGGCGTTGCCACTACTCAATCCAATCCAACAAATGCCTGTCCAACATCTGCTCTGTTCAGAATCTGTGTTGGATCCTGTGGCATCTATGCAAGTCATAGTGTCCAGCTAGGTCTCCTTCTACTACCCTAGTTTAGGCTTGGACCTAAGGGCTCACTTGTTGTCAGAGGAACTCTAAGTGTCCTGAAGTAATATCTAGAGAGGGTCATTGTCAGTCCTATCCCCTTCCAGCCTCAGCTTCTGTGATGGTAACTTTAAGCCAATGCAGAAGCTGACAGTGTCCTAATGAGGTCATAGGGGCAAGGGATGACTTTCTCCAAGGAGAACTAAAAACCAAGTAAGACTTAAGAGGCTTACAAACTCAGTCTGACTGTGTTTTAATTCACACCAATTAAATGAAGTAGGAAGAAAGGAGAAAGTGCCTATGAAAGGGAACATTTGTAGTGTCTCTACCCAGATTTCTCTGGAGTTAGATGGTGATTAGCATTATCATTTCCCATTTGCAGAACATTTGCTGCAGAACACAGACTGTGGCACCCATGTGTAATTGACTATTAAATGTTTGTAAGCTTTAACAAACAAGCCAACAGAAGTCCAAAGGTCCAGAAATTAGAATATTATGGCGACTACATTGCCCATCTCAACATACAGCAGCAATATAAGGATGCTGATCTCAGGAAAAAGCAGAGCTTAGTAAACACAGTCTGTTAAGGCTCATTCAAATATAAACATTAAGGTTGGGAACAAGATGGCCACTAACTAGTGAGGGTCTCACAGCCTAGGGATTAGGACAATCTCCTACGTGGATTCAAAGAGCCAGCCCAGCAGTCACTTCTAAACAATCCCAAATTGCTGAAGCATTAAAAAGTGGGAGGCCAGGCACCTAAGAATTGGTAGTAGGATGGAATCAGATTTCCAATACATGTTTGTTTGTTTCACCAGACTAATTTCTGGGGACCAGTCGAAAGATATAGCTGGCCTCCATAGAAAAGATATATGTACTAAGATCCCTCCAAGTGTTTCCTTTGAAATTCTTTTCCCCGTTGCCCCTCACAGGCCTTCCAAGACCATCCAATTTAAGAGCCCTTCTTCCAATACTCTCATTCATGGAAAAAATTTTTTATCACAACGGCACATATCATAATTATATGCTTATTGATTTGTCTACAAAGTCCTTTTTTTTTTGTCTTCCCCACTAGACTATAAATAAGCTCCAGCAATGTGGGAATCATATTGGCCTAATTCCAGTAATTTCAGTGTCTAGCATAGTGCCTGGCACATAGGAAATGCCCAACAAATATTTAAGAAATAAATGAAGAATGAATGAGTAAATGGAGTAAATGAGTGAACAAGTTAGTGAGGGAACAATGCTCTCTATCCCTCCTCCTCGATTATTACCTTAGGCAATAAGAGCAGTGTAACTGGCACCTCTGTAGTAGAGTTCTTCCCTGAGTGTGTTTGGGATGCATGTTTTACTCATGCTTCTTACTCAAAGACTCTGTCCCCACCCATGGCTCCTGCTAGATGGGTAGCAAGCCTCGTGTTCGCATGCCATAACCATTGTGTATTGGATCAGTCAGGAGCAATCCCTTGATCAGAGTGGGGCCCACTCCTAGGTTGGTAGTGGCCTCTGATCTGAGTGGCCTTTCTTGAAAATGTGAGTCAATCCATTCAGACTTCTCTCTCAGAACTATGAACAAATAGATGCAGAAAGAAGATTTGGTGGATACTTGAACTGCAGAGTCATTCAGAGTTGGGGTGAGTGGCCTTCTGGGGCCACTATTATGGTGTTCTCAGAATATCGAAGTTATGAAGGAATGATGGAACTAGAAGGAATTGGAGAAGAGAGCAAGGAGAACAGCACTGATGTGTTAAGAGAAGCTGGGTTGCCATGAAAGGGAAGGCAGAGGTTTCCAGGGCCGCCTTCATTCAGGCCTTTCTGGAGGCCTGCCTTTCAGGTTTCCTGGATTTCTGTTTGATTTCTCCTGATCCTTAAAATATACCACTTGCCTCCTCACATACACATATGCACCACATACCTTTTAATTGAACAAGTTTGAATGGACTTTGTTCCTTTAATAAGACTCTGTGCTGCAAGAGACTGAAGCGCCCACTGCCCACTCCAAATCTGTCCATTTTGGCATGGACCAGCTCTGTCCAGGGTCCTGCACTGCAACAGCACCACCTGCATTCCTGAATGTGGAGGCGATCTCAGATTCATCTGTATCCCCCAGGCAAGATGTGGAAAAGACCCTCTCTCTACTTTTGCAGAGCCTAGTATGGTTTGCACTGTGCCCCTCCCACAAACAATAGATGTATTAGAGTCCTAAGCCCCAGTACATCAGTGTGTGATCTTATTTGGAGATGGAGTCTTTACAGAGGTAATCAAGTGAAAATGATGCCATCAGGACAGACCCTAATTCAAGAAGACTGGTGTCCTTATTAAAAGAGAAAATTTGGAGAAAGACACATACACAGGGAGAACATCCTGTAAAGATGGAGGTAGAGATTGGGATGATGTCTCTATAAGCCAAGTAGCACCAAAGATTGCCAGGAAAGCACCAGAAGCTAGGGAGGGGCATAGAACAGATACTCCCTTACAGCTCTTAGAAGGCACTACCAATACTCTCCACACACAGGTACACACCCATAAGCAGAGACAACCTGCACAGAGAAGAGGTTTCTGGGCATCACTGAAGCTCCCACACAAATCCTTCCTGGCAGGATCAGCTTCAGGGTAAATGAAACTTTTTTCTAACCTCACTCTCTCTCTGAGAAGCCTGGTGTTGAAGCCTTCTTCTACAGTCTCTGAATGTCATACCACAGACCATGGGTCATCTGTTATGGACTCAACTGTTGTCCCCACCTAAGGCCACAAATCCATATGTCAAAGTCCCAATCCTCAGTACGTCAGAATGTAACCATATTTGGAGATCAGGTCTTTAAATATGTGATTAAATTAAAATGAGGCTGTTAAGGTGAGACCCGAATCCAATATGACTGGTATCCTTCTAAGAGGAAGAGACACAAGGGGTGAGGATGCACAGTGATGATCCTGTGAGGACAAAGCAATGAGAAGGCAGGTGTCTGCAAGCCACGCCCTCAAATGAAAACAAATGGGTAGAAGATATGAACAGACACTTTTCCAATGATGACATACAAATGGCTAACAGACACATGAAAAAATGTTCAAAATCATTAGCCATCAGGGAAATTCAAATCAAAACCACACTGAGATACCACCTTACACCAGTTAGAATGGCAAAAATAGACAAGGCAAGAAACAACAATTGCTGGAGAGGATGTGGAGAAAGGGGATCCCTCCTACATTGTTGGTGGGAATGCAAGTTGGTACAGCCACTCTGGAAAACAGTGTGGAGGTCCCTTAAAAAGTTAAAAATTGAGCTACCCTATGATCCAGCAATTGCACTACTGGGTATTTACCCCAAAGATACAGACGTAGTGAAGAGAAGGGCCATTTGCACCCCAATGTTCATAGCAGCATTGTCCACAATAGCTAAATCGTGGAAGGAGCCGAGATGCCCTTCAACAGATGACTGGATTAAGAAGATGTGGTCCATATATACAATGGAATATTACTCAGCCATCAAAAAGAACAATTTCTCAACATTTGCTGCAACATGGATGGCACTGGAAGAGATAATGCTAAGTGAAATAAGTCAAGCAGAGAAAGACAATTATCATATGATTTCTCTCATCTATGGAACATAAGAACTAGGAAGATCGGTAGGGGAAGAAAGGGATAAAGAAAGGGGGGTAATCAGAAGGGGGAAATGAAGCCTGAGAGACTATGGACTCTGAGAAACAAACTGAGGGCTTCAGGGGTTGGGGTGGGGGAATGGGATAGACTGGTGATGGGTAGTAAGGAGGGCATGTATTGCATGGTGCACTGGGTGTTATACGCAACTAATGAATCATTGAACTTTACATCAGAAACCAGGGATGTACTGTATGGTGACTAACATAATATAATAAAAAAACATTTAAAAAATTAAAAAAAAAAAAAAAGAGTGAAACCAACCTACTGGCACCTTGGTCTTGGACTTCCAGACTCCAGAACTGTGAGAAAACAGATTCCTATTGTTTAAGCCACACAGCCTATGGCACTTTCTTATGGCAGCCCTAAACAAACTAATATATCATCCCCAATATCCTTCTTCCCTCCTTCATTAGGAAAGGCTCTCCTAATTTTCAGCTGGGTGCATGGCTGCCTACATTACAGACTTATATTTCCTACCTACCCTTGCTAGGTTCAGTCATGTGATTAGGTTTTAGCCAATAGGATACAAGAGGAAGTGTTAAGAGGACCTTCGGATAAGTATCCTTAAAGAAAAAGGCCATGCCCTTCTTGTTCCCTTCATCCTTCTTGCTGGTTGGAAGGGGGACCTGACAGCTGGAGCCTGAGCAACAAGCTTGGTTCAGGAGGCAGAAGCCTCGTGCCAAGGAAGAAGTGCAGTAGAAAATTAATCACTCTACCACCTCTTCATGGACCATTTCTGGGCTTTCTATTTGAGATAGAAATAAACTTCTAGTTTGGTTAAGCCACTGTTTTGGAGTGGCACCCATCACACTTATTCTTAACTGACACTGTTACTTATTCTTTCTACCTCCTCCTTTTCTGCTCTCCCTTCTCTCCTCCAACATGGAAGCTCTCATCACTGAGACTAAGAGAGGATTAAGATAGTAAAGGCCAAAGGAAATGTTAATTTTAAGTGGACTCTTTCAGAGTTAACTAATCAGGCAGTCAGGGGACAAGTAAATTTCACCTACTTCTGTTCTTGTACCTCTATGTCCCATCGCTGCCCTTCTCACAATTAATTATATTAAATTCTTATAGGTGACATGTCTGCTCAAAAATTTCACTGTGCACAGAACGAAGTCCAAATTTACAAGGTTTGCACTCAAAGCCCTTCACAATCTGGCTGCTATCTACCTCTCCAAAGTTTTGTTTTGTTTTGTTTTGTTTTGTTTTGTTTTCTTGCAATCATCTACTAAAACCAAAGCAGAATATTTATTGTTTGACCCAATGCCACATACATTCCAGCATCCTGCCTTTTTCTATGATGTCCCCCCTCCTGGATTCCTTCCTTGTGTGGTGCAAAGGACCTGGGGTCTGAAGTCAATTGAATTTAAGGCCAAGCCCAAGTACTTCCAAATTATGTGAACTCTAGGTCTTGGTTTCTTCATCTGTAAAATGAAAATAATGCCTCACAGAGATGTTCTGGAGCCAAAGATATTGCATGAGACTGGGTCTTGTAAACTATGAAACACCACACTATACAAAGGCATAACTGTCCTGAATCTGTAGGGTGCATTATGCTGTGTTTCATTTGGCTCTGCAACTATTAGGTAGCCCCTTTACCTTATTCACTAACTTTCATTGAGCCAACCACATTACTAACTGCTTTTCATGCATTACCCCATTCAATCCTCACAACAGTCTCATAAGGCCCACATTATCATTATTACCTCCACTTTATTGATGAGGAAACAGGCCCGGATTTGAAATCACTTCTGACTTCATAGCCCAAGCTTCTAACCTTACACATCTCCTCGAAGGCAGTCTGTGCCTTTTCTTACTTCATAGTCAAACTGTTTTGTCTCACTTCTGGAACTCTCTGTAATTCTAATAGATTACATGTTAATGCTCCATCAAGGAAGGAAAAATAATCTGACAAGGCATCTATATGCAGGTCACCGGGGCTGCCCACCAGACAAGATGAGAAAGAAGCCAGTGGTTCTGGTGATGAAGCAGTCTCGTGTAAAGCCAGCCCATGAGACAGACAGACACAAGCAGTCCTTGAGAATTAAGCCAGAAGAAGGCTGGCTAATGACACTAGCACTGATGAGAAAAACAAATAGGAAAGCAAAGCTCAGGTTCTCCTTGTGTTTTAGGCCTGGCTGGGACTCTGAAGATATTCTGAGAACCCACTAATCAGTTATATGTTTCTCTCTGTCTTCTTTCAAGCCCCTATACTCATTATCTCAAATGGTCTTCATAAATAGAACACCTTAAAATAGAAAAATTTCATACCTAGACTTACATTGAGAAAACTAGGTGATAGGTCTGTCTGCAAATAGTGATGGTGTCGGAACTAAAATCCAGACTCCTTACTGTTAGGTCCCTATTCTTTCTGTCCCATGATTCCAGACCCCCATCTCATCATAACCTAAACTTCGCCTTTCCCTTCCATCTACCCAGGGCCTGAGAAAGAGTCCAGCATTCATCTTGAGAAAAGAGAACCTCTTTGATGAGCAGGCACCTTCTAAGTGCTCTCGGGATCCCTAGAGGATCAGAGACCTTCTGAACTTTTATGAAATAGAATTTTCCTTAGTAGGCATGAAAAATGTCAGCTATACCATCAGATCAAGAAGCCTCCAGGCCTAGTGCCTAACAGAGTTCCCAATCCCTGACCACCTAAGTAGGATTTCCTCTGCTAGGGAGGGTGGGAACCCTACTCCATGTAACTCTGTCCCATCCTGTGATGTCATGTCCTCAGCTAAACCCCCATGCAGAGGACAAAGTCTAAGAATGATAATTGATAACATCTAATGAGGACTGCTTTGCATAATTGTCGTTCTAAGCACTTTATGTGGATGAACTCCTTTACTTCTACAACAACTCTGGGAAGCAGGTGCTATTATTATCCCCATTACACAGACAAGGAAACTGAGGTCTGGAGAGAGTAAGTAACTTGTCTAGCTCACAGGGCTGGAAAGTGTTAGAAACTGGAATCCAAGAACAGTCAGTCTGTCACCAGAGCCCACGACCTTCACACTATACCACAGGGCCTTCACAGCAGGAATGCACCGTAGCCCTTGGGATGAAGGGTAAGACTCTTCCGCACCACTCAATCTCCCCCATTTACTGACCTACTTAACCTGGACAAATACTGTCCCCTGTCTGCCACCCAGGCACCTTTGCCTTTCTGTCCACCCAGCCTTTCTCCACACTGGCTTCAGCACAAATCTGTTCATGCCTCTTCCCTGCTCAGAAGCCCTCTTTGGTTCCCCATTGCCTAAGGGGAAAAAGTCTCAATTTCTTAGCCTGGCATTTATAGCCTTCCAAAATGTGGCTCCAGCTTACTCTAAGCATAACCATTCCCACCAGGTGAAAGGAACATCTCTCTTCTCTCCTGGATATGCCCTTCATGTCCAGCTTTCCTCTCCTATATACTACATTGTCCTCTCCACCTACAATAGTCTGCCTTATATAACAGTCCCCGCCTTCCCTTGAGAAGAATTTCAGCCTAATATCCCCAGGTGGAAGCACCAGAGTTAGAGAAGATTTGAAGTTAAACATGGTCCTTATTGGTTTTAGCTCAAACTTCTCATTTTATAGATGGAGAAACTGAGCCCCCTCGAGTGTATAGATTATTTGTTTTCTGGATGGAGACCATTTACCTTAAAACACTCCATAGTGTCTAGAGCCTAGCAAGTGAATAGATAAATGTTGAACTCTCCAGGGCAGTGTTTCTCCAACAGTGGCCTTGGGACTCCCTGTATCTAATCTCCCTCTCTCCCTCTCTCCCTGTCTCTCTCTCTCTCTCTCTCTCTCTCTCTCCCTCTCTGTCTCGGTGCTTGGGTCCTCCAACTTCTGACCTGTTCAGTGCTCATCTTTGGGGGTGGTGTCTGGTATCTGCCTATGTAGGAAACCACACAGCAGTTTTCAAATTTACACTTATGTTTGAAAACCACAGTGAGTCTGCGGAGGCTGCACCACGGGTGCCACTTAGTAGAAAGAGTACCAGTACCTAAGGTCTCCCTTCCCCCAGCCACCACTTCCGCCCCTGAGCTTGAGGCAGAGGCTTCTGGGAGCTTAGATGGCTGAAGCTGATGAAGCTGGCTTCTTGGATATCCCCAGTTAACCTGGCAGGAGCCTTTCTCCCCAGAGGTTCTCTAGGGCTAAGTGAAGGACTCCGCCTTCCAACACCACACCCCAAGCCTGTACAGCCCTCTGGACCATCTACAAAATCAGGGATCATCTGACTCAGAAGAAACAGGCAGGAGAAGCAGGCAGATGGGTGTCGCTTTGGACAGGGGTGGAGGAAAGCATGCTGGGCCAGGCCGGGCCAAACCAGGCCAGGGGAGAGGGCAGGTGTTCCTTCCATGAGGCCAACTGTCTACATGGGGCAATGGAGTCCACCCTTTGAAACACTGGGACTGTGGCACACAGTCTGGGCTGGACCCCATCTAGGGGATGAAGAAGGCTTGGGGAGAGACAGCAGTCTGTGCCCAGCGGGAGAGGGCACCAGCTGGGCAAAACCGACTGAACAGGGTGCCCACTTTCCTCTCCCCCTGCCTCCTCTTCCCCACCCAGCTGGCCCCAAAGCAAGCTGAGGAAGTCACTGAGCCCAGGACCTTGGGTCAGTGCTCCCGGCCTGTGCCCGTGCTGCCGGCTGCCGGCTGCCGCAGAATCTTCCAGCGAGGTTCTCAGGCCACCTGCCTTTCCCCCTGCTGGGGACCCCATGCCCACACCTACCCACGCCATGTCGCTCCTTGTCAGTTTTGCGCCAGGGGGCCATGGCTGGGCCACTGGAGCTGCGGGTGCCTCACGTCGTCCTGTGGGGAAGCAGCCAGGGGGGTGGCTAGGCCCTCCGCCGGCCCCACTTCCTTCCTCTTTTCAAACTCCCTCTCAGGGCCCGCCCTCCTCTCCCCAGGGCACCCTGCTCCTCCTCCTCCAGCCCATTGGGCTGGGGCACATTGGAAAGCTAGTAGCTAGAAGGCCAGAAGGCCCTCAGTAAAGCTTGGGGGCCACCTCCAACTTGCTCCTCCCCAGCAAAGTGGGCAGACGCCAAGCAGGTACTTGGGGCCACCCAGGCCACCACCACAATTGCAGGAAGTTCCCGGATAACAGCCTAGTGACTGAACAGAACTCCCTCCCACAGCTCTCCAGCATGAGCTTTGGTATCTGATGTGAATTCAAATCCACACTCTATTAGTTTATCGGCCATGCCAGTAGAACAAACTATCATTTTTTCCTAAGATTTGGTTTTCTCATCTGTGAAATGGGATACTAGTATGTACTTCATATGATTATTGTGAGGATTAGAGGAGATCATGGACACAGTGGGTGACACGTAAGAGTTAAATACACAGGTACAAAGGATGTCATTTGCAGTTTTTATCCTATTGGCACCACAGACCCATTTGAAAATCTGATAAAAGCCCAGAAAACTCTCCTCTGAAAGTACACAAGCACAGGATTTACCAACAATGCCAGGAGGTAAGGGTGCTCTGAGAGCCCGCAACAGTGGCCCCAAGAAAAGAGTCCTTGAGTTAGGCTAATGAAGATATTTTTTTGGAAAAATCTCATTTTTGCTCTGGAAACAGATGCTATCAGGAAACAAAAATGTCTCTTTGACCCACGGTGATAAGAATGAATTAAAGTCTTCCTACATTTTCTTTATTCATAACTCTCACTATCTCTGTATGCCTTACACTAGAGTCAATAAGATAGATTAGGCAATGTCACAGCTGATGGACAGGTAGGGCAAAATATTAATTTCATTTTATCTAAAGGTATTTCCTTTGGGTTTTCTAGCAGCACAAATTAGGTAGTACCTTTTGTAGTGAGCAGTTCAATCAGTCAAGATTCCCCCAGAGCAACAGAACCAGTAGGAGAGGTATATAAACATGAAGAAATATATTGCCATGAACTGGCTTATGTGAATGTGGGGCTGGTTAGGCACATACCAAATCCATAGGGCAGGCCATCAGGAAGTGCAGGCTAGACGTTTTCAGGCAGGAGCTGAAACTGCTGTCCACACAGCTGGAATTTCTTCTTTTTCAAGGAAGGCTCATTTAAGGCCTTTCAACCGATTGGGTCAGACCTACTCAGACTATTGAGGATAGTCTCCTTTGCTTAAAGTCAACTGATTGTAGATGTTAATTACACCTACAAAATGCATCCACAGCAACACCTACATTGGTGCTTGATTGAATAATTAAATCTGTCCTCTCACCAAGTTAATTCATAAAACTAATGATCTCAGCAGTATTACAAATCAGATTATACATTAGATGTTGGTGAATTTCTTCTGTAAAGGATAAGATAGTAAATATTTCAGTCTTTGCAGGCCAATAGGCAAATTCAGGATATTATGTAGGTACTTACATAACAAGAGAGATAACGAATTTCCACATTTTTATTGATAAAATTCAAAATCTGATATTGATAATTGAGTATATTCATTTGTGATTAGGTCTAGTAATGAGAAAATACATTTTGGGGGGAGATCACATTTCACCTCAGTGGAGTTAAAAATTAGTGTTCCCTTTAATCAAAATTGATTGCAAATATTCATGTCAATGTTGATCTGTAATGAAATTTTACGGTTTTCATCTTAGAAAATGTCTTTTCCCACAGGTGGTATGTAGTGAAGAATTAATCTTGCCCAATAAGAGGTCTGATATTTGTCCTCAGCTACTGGGAATTGGTCTTAGGCCCTTGGAATGTCATGGTTTGCCTAGGAAATGTAGGTCCTACTGAGCAGTCTAAAAATATGATTTAGGGTAGGGCCTGACTATGCCAGAAAGACAATGTGATATGGGACACATGGTATCAGGTGACCTGGAGGATGAGATCAACTATCTGGGCAATCAGTCAATCACGCCTATATGATAAAGCCCTAATAAAAACTCTGGACACTAAGGTTTGGGTGAGTTTTCCTGGTTGGCAATACTCCACACATATCATTGCACATTAATGGCAGGAAAGTAACAAATCCTAGCTCCGTGTGGAGAGGACAACGGAAAGGTTTGGTAGCTCCCTGGACTCTGCTCTATGTACTTTTTCCCTAGATTGAATTAAATATGTATCTTACCCAGTAACAAATAGCAACTGAGCATAACATCTTTCAGTGAGCTCTGTGAGTCCTTCTAGTGAATTACTGACACAGATGACGGTTTGGGGAATACCCCAAAATTGCAATTGGTGTCAAAAGTCAGGTTAGTCTTGTATGGAGTGTGTGTCCTCTAAACTTTGTAGTTGGTTATGTCTCACAGTTGCTAAAACTCCCAAAGGAAGGTATGGTCAAATACTGGTATCAATCCATGAGCATAAGATTTTGTTAAGCATTTTCATTGCTTGGAAGGCATTTACAGAATTTTATTAAATCTTATCTTGATTTTTGCCTTTTAGCATGTCATATTACAGATTAATCACTCCCAGGTGAAGGTTATATGGAAACACCTCAATTGCTCAGTTAAATGGATTTTGAATTTTAAACCTTTCTTTTCTACTTGTATTGAGGTCTGAAAAACATTGAGGGAACTATAGTTTGAGTTGGGAAAATATGTTCACTGAAAATTTGTGTAGTAATGGAAATCTCACTTTTTGTTTTAAGTTTTGACAGAACAGGAAGTTTTTAAAGCAGGTTGACATTACTTGTGATTTAAACATTAATTGTCATCAAAATGACTTCATCACAGAGCTCTGTATATAATCATTGTTTTGCTTTGAATTTTGGTTGAATCCATTAACAATCATTATGACAGAGGCACCTGGGTGGTTCAGTCAGTTAAGCATCTGACTTCGACTCAGGTCGTGATCTCAGGGTCCAAGGATCGAGCCCTGCTTTAGGCTCTGTGCTCAGCAGGGAGTCTGTTTGTCCCTCTCCCTGTCCTTCTGTTTCTCCTTCCCACTCCAGCTCATACTCTCTCTGTCTCTCTCTCAAATAAATAAATAAAATCTTAAAAAAAAAAAAAAAAGGAATCATTATGACATCTACACTAACAGCTAATTTCCAAAGTCATCCACTGGTCAATATTTGGGGTTGAAGGCTGTTCTTCTTACTAAGAAAAATTTCAGTCTCAACCCTGAACTCAAAGTCACTGGTGACTTATTACTGTTAAGACATCGAACTGCTATAAGGTGGTAAAGCAAGTCAGCTCCTGTTTTTGACAAAAGTTCACAAAACAGACAATGGTTAAGTCCAGAAAAGCTAATGAAATTCACCTTTGATACAGTCGGTTCAATAACACATGATAGATTCAAATACTTTTTACAAAGTACCTTCTGATGACTATTGCAATAAATTAGCATAGACTTTGTAAATTGATCCAAAAAGCCTTTATTTGTCCCACACATATTTTACCACCAAGAGTTGTAACACATCTTAGCAGATTCCACTTCAGGTTGTACTGACTTAATGTTTCCTCACCGTCTTTGAAAATATTTTTGCCGATAGTTTTTCCACATGGGCTATTTATAGAAGCTAATTCTTCATTCACTTCAAACTCAGCACTGACTCATCAAATAACAACTGCGCTGTATTGGTGATTTCAGTCGACTTATCAAGAGACAAGGAAAACCACTAGAAATCATTTGCCTTGTTTTTATTGATTATTGATGTAGCTCCCAATGTCTTCAACTCTTCAGGCAACCACTGTTATCAAAAGGCTAATGGTCTTAAACTACTTTATTTTCTCAGACACATTTCATCTGCTGCTACAATCAAACATGAACTCACCATCAATAGATGTTTTTCCTCATGTGAGTAGTAAATGATACTTACTTCAGTTGCAGTCTCACATATCTTC
Organism: Ursus maritimus; assembly: GCF_017311325.1. Taxonomy (NCBI): domain Eukaryota; kingdom Metazoa; phylum Chordata; class Mammalia; order Carnivora; family Ursidae; genus Ursus; species Ursus maritimus. The sequence goes on from NW_024423897.1 coordinate 6,343,064, forward strand.
ATGAAGAAATTATACTATGGTGACAAATTCTGTTTTAAATTTTCTAATTTTTCTGGCCATTGCTTTCTTGTGGTTGAGAGTATTATGATGAGTGCTTCCTCTGTTATACTGCGTTCTTTTAGCATAGTTGTTGCGTCACTGCATAGTAAACACACTGCTTTCCTGTCTAATTCAATAACAAAATAACCCACACTCCATTGTGCATTAACACCGTGACACTTGGATACCACTACTCTTCCCTTCTTCTTTTACTCCTTCTTCTCCTTCTTCCTTTTCTTCTGACATGATGGCTATTTCACAGGTCATTAAAATAAAATAAAATGTTGCTGTACAGAAATATTCATGGCACTTGAAACACTGTGGAGTTATAACCATATACTCAAGATTTGTAGGTTGCTGAACAGCACAGCAAAGCAATGAAACCACCATAAATCTTTGTTGCAAGTTCTCAACTTTGCCATCACAGCATGAAAGCAGCTGATATGTAAATGAATGAGTAAGGCTGTGTTCCAATAAAACTTTATTCATTTATAGACGATGAAATTTGCAGTTCATATAACGTGTTATGTAATATCCTTCTTCTTTTTATTTCTTTTCAACTACTTAAAAATATAAAACTGTTCTTAGTTCATGGTCCGTATAAAAACAGCTGGTGAGCCAAATTTGGCCAATTAACCATAGTTTGTCATCCCTTGCTGTACACAATTCTATCATCTTCATAAATCCATGGCCAAGTGACCTAAAAGATGCCCATTTTTTTCATCTTAGTTTTCTAAATATACACAGACAAATCCACATCAATAGTATTATAAAGTACTTGGTGGGGGGCTAAGGGTAGGTGCTGATGTCAGAAGGTAAATAAGGTTGAGATTTGAGGAGAACTGAAGATATTTTCCCCATTCAGCTTGTGACACAACATAAGTAAGCATCTTTTATACATATATTAAACAAATTATTCAATGCATTAAAAGAACCGAAAAAATGCTTGTAGTTGAGCAAGATGAAGTTTAGGAAGTTATTTTGAATAAGGTTAATAAACTTCTAAGGGAGTGGTTTTAATATAGAAATCTTTAAACTTCATACTGATTAGCATATTGTTTTTGTATTTTTTTTTTAAGATTTTTTTATTTATTCGACAGAGATAGAGACAGCCAGCAATAGAGGGAACACAAGCAGGAGGAGTGGGAGAGGAAGAAGCAGGCTCATAGCGGAGGAGCCTGATGTGGGGCTCGATCCCATAACGCCAGGATCACGCCCTGAGCCGAAGGCAGACGCTTAACCGCTGTGCTACCCAGGCGCCCCTGTTTTTGTATTCCTGAAATATAGGCTTTTAATTATAGTTACTGATTATATGCATCATGAAAAATTTTAGCAAGTGAGACTGATGGTCAAATATAAAAATCTTACTAAAACCTCTCAAAGAATTTTTAATTGTCTTGGTCATACAGTTTTATTAAACACCATCTGGCTATTTATCAAAGCCAGATACCTGGCTATTAGGTAGTGCATTATTCATGACTATAATTTCACACACTCTGAGTGAAGAACAAGGACTTCTCTGGCCAAGACCCTCCTGAGATCAAGATCTATGCGTCCAACTTCTTCCTGGACCTCCTCTCCCCAACTCACATTTATGTCTCCATTTCCAAAACCAAGCTCATCATCATAGTCACATCCCAGACCTGTCCTTTTGATGCTTCCTATCCTATGTAACAGGTAAAGTGACCAGACTCTTGCTCCAACTGATGTGCTAGCATCCCAACTCCATCACTTACCCAACTGTGTACTTTGAAGCAAATTATTTAAATTTTCTAAGCCTGTTTCTTGAAGAAAAAAAAATTGCTAACATTTACTGAACACTTAATGCATGCCAGTCTCCAATTAACATTATACATTCATTATCCCCTTTAGTCCTCAAAGTAGTCCTATGAAGTAGGTACCATTATTATCCCATTTTGCTAATAAGTAAACAGAGGCCAGAGAGGTGAGACCCCTTTTATAGCCACCAAACACTGACTACTTATGAGTGGTATCATCACTCTCCCCTTTGCTCAGGTTAGAAACTTGACTCATCTTAATCTCCCTTTTATGATCATCTCAAAAACAGCTCTTAGATCTCCCCTCTCCTCCATGCTGCTACCTTGTCAAGATCCTCATCTGAAACTTGGACTCGAGCTCCCTGCCTCCAGTCTTGCCTCCTTCCAATATCTTCATCATGTTACTTCTAGGACACTTTGCCCAAGCAATTGTGGTCTCCTCAAATTCCCGGAACATGCTAGAAAAGATAAACAAAGCAGGTTTGTGGTAACCTGGGAGATTTTACAACCTTTGTGAAATCAACACACTGCATAGAAAAGGGCCATGCAAAGCCTCAAGTGCAGGTTAAAGAAATCCATCTGGAACTATGTTTAGGTAAATTGTAGAAATCTCTTTCCACAAGGCACACAGAAAGTGAAGCTTTTAGTGTCCGCTTTTCTAAGAATCATAGATTCAGGTCTGCAATTTTGCTACAATTTACTAGTATGGCTGTTAACGACTGTTAAGTATTGAAATATTCCCATGTAAGTTGCTAAAAAGCCACTGTCTCAAGCCCCTGAAGTGGTCTCCGGCTATTCCTGCCTTGGGAAGTACTCAATAGGCACCACTAGGGTCACTATGTTGCCTGTCAGCTTGTCCCCTATAATGGGGGGGGGGGGAGCTCTTCCCTGTGTGTCTTCACAGTTCCCAGTTAGAGTGCTCCTGGACCCAGGGTAGGGAGATGTCTGCCTGGAGGTAGCACTGGCATGTCAGTTGGTAAATGCTGAGGGTCTTCTGGCTCATCCGTTGGTGTCTTTCATGTGGCTGCCTCTGGGCACTTTGGCCTCCATAGTATTATTCAATATTTTTACCATCATCTCTCCTTGTGTTACTCTTAAGAGTCATGGCAAATAGCTTCTGTGAGTATGTTCCAATCAGTTCAAATAGTCTGGAGCTAAAACTTCTACTACCCACCTTTTATTTACCAGAGTAAACTCTAGGTCCCTATCAGGACCAGAAAGACTCTAGGTAAGAAGGATATACATACTCAAAAGTAACTAGCTACACTAAAGGAAGCAGCAAGAGAAACCACAAAGACTTTATGTAGATAAGGAGGCACTCAAATAATTCTGCCTTAAGGTAACAGACAAATCTCCAGAAGTGAATGTGGGAGTGAGGATTAGAGATGAGGGAGGATGAGAAGTTTTACTGCTTAATAGGGTTTACTTTATTCCATTAAATGTCAATAGCCTAAAACCTTACTGCTAATTAACACTCCACAGGCTGCCAGGGGGATCTGTCTAATTTGCAAGGCTAAGATGTCAAGGCCTTAGTTAACTGACCCTCAGTGCATCCTCCATACCGTTTAGGATACTAGTTAAACGAAGTAGAACATCATACAGGCCCTTCACAACCAGATTCTAGCTCTCCCCTACAGATTCATTTCCTGCCTCCGCTGCACTGCCCTTTCTTCCACCTCTCCTTCCCCACAACTCACACACACAGTCACTCTCCACCACACAACACCATATAATGGGTGATGTCTTATCACATGTAGTGTTTGAAGTCTCCCCAAAGTCCCACAAGTTCTCACATCTCTGTGTACTCTCATCTTTCCCCCAACAAGAACACCTTTTCATCTCTAGGTTAACCTGCTCTAAGAAGACTTCCTCAGTAACCCCCTCCCTACCTCCTAGCTCCTCCTCCAGCCACAGCCAGACAACCCTCCTTGGCACCTACAGCAGCCCATGCCCACAAACCGCTATCCCTACTCTTTAACTGCTTATTCGGTCCAGAAGCTCTGGGCAAAGCTGCCAAGGCTCATATTGTTCTACGGTGACATCAGTCTTGTCCCTTGTTCATGTCTGATTGGCACTGACTGAGTCCTTATCTAGAGACAACTACTTCCAACCTGAGTTCCAGCACCAGCCATCCAAAGGCCAAATCTGGAGGATAACCTATTTGTTCAACAAGCTCATCTGATTCTTACAGTGTTTAATTTAAATATATGCAAGAACTAACAATCAAGGGATTTCACCTAAACTTCTAGATTTCTAGTTTTTCTCAAAATAAATATGAAAATCTAGCAACTTGGGTCTTCACTTCAATAAGACAGAAATCAGCCAGAGTAATGTCAGCTGCCCTTCTTCAGCCCCAGAATACACACTCTCATTCCCCACGGTTCCCAGCACTCCGTTTTCCCCACTCAGTACTGAGGTCAAGTCTCAATTGCCACTTTTCATTAGGTTTACACTATTGGTTTTCTTAAGGTAAAGACAAAAACGATAAACTATTTGAACTCCTATTCCATGAGAGGTGGGAAAACAAGAGAGACTGAGAGGATATAAGTTTCAGGAAACATGGGAGAAGGAGTATATATTTATAGATGTGAAGAACAGTCCTAGATGTAGGTCTACATCAAAAGATTTCTTACACTGTCATAACCCAGTTTACTTCACTCACTTAAGGTGCCTGCCTAATCCTATGAACATTTGAGTTGTGACCCTGGTATGTGTAGAAAATGAGAGAAGCTTTCCATCAGGTGATAGGAAACCATTCCAGTCAGGTTCTTTCATTTCAGAAGTATAAATGGTAGATGTTCTTAAGGAAAGCAAATATTGCTAGAGCCAAGAGTATCTCCTAAACAGCCTCAATCTTGGAGAACTCGAGATCAGATTAAGGATATTCTTTAGTAGGAGAAAAGAGATTCCTCATAAACTTTTGTGTTCTGGCAATAAGCCTCCAACAATTTGGGTGTGATTCTTCCTTAAGAAGTCCAATGTATATCTGTATACCATGTTGTAATTGTTGACCTATTTGCCTTCCACTCATCCCTACAGGCTGAGAGCTCCTTTACTCCACAAGCATCTATTGAGAGCCCATCATGTGAGAAGTGCTATGACAGGCACTGAGGGTACACCTTGGTGAACAACAAAGACATAATTCCTGCTCTTAGAGATCTTGTAGCCTAGCAGGGAAGGCAGAAAATCAGCAAATACACCATAAGGTTTAATAACAAAAATAAAATACAGAAAGGATACAAAGAATGTCTTGTGGGCTTGAAAAGGAGAAAGTCAGGGAAGAGCTTCCTGAGGAAGTAATATTTAAGGAGTGACACCTGGGAAGAGAGTGTTCCAGGGAGAAGTAACCACAAACATAAAAGTCCTAAAGGGAAACAAGCTTGGAGCAGTCAAAAAATCTAAAAAGGGCCAGAGTTATGGGACTGTAGTGACTGTGTGGTAGGAGATGAGTTTGAAAATTAGGTAGGAACCAGATTATGGAGGACCTTGAAAGCCATGGTAAAAAGTTTGAAGTTTATTCTAAGTACACTGAAAGTGAGAAAGAAATAAGCAGCCCCACATAGTCAGGAGTTGGCCTGGCAATCACAGATAGACTATGCTGTTCTCCCCACTGAAGATGAGCAATTTCTCAGAATATTAACATCAGACAATCTATGGCCATGATGGATGAAAACAAAAATGATACTACTCTGTAATCATGACTAAACACAGAAAAAATATGAATACTGTATAAACCACAAAATGACCGAACATCTCCCTAACACAGCTAATATGAGTGACTGATGCTTTCTTCTTTTAACCAATTTCAGCTTTAGGTTTATTCTAATGTTCCATCCTTCTAGATGAGATTTATTAATATATCTAATAATAGAATTAATATTCCTTCCTTAAACACTACCCAACCCAAAATCACCAACACAAGCCCAAGCATTGCCAAATGTCACTGGAGGATTTTAACTAGGAGGTGATGTAACATTTTTTTTTTTATTATTATTATTTTCATTGGAAAAAAAAACAAAAACAAACAACAACTTCTATAGGTCAAGAATAGAAGCAACAAGATGAGTGTGAGGCTGTTTAAGCATTCAGGGGATAATGATGGTAGATTGGACCAAAGTGATACAACAAAACAGTCAAACTCAAGATATATTTCAGAGATGCTATCAGCAGAACTTGCCTATGAAGTGGATGGATACATAGATAAAATAGAAAGCTGAAGTTAGAGACCCAAAACAAAATTGGCTTAAACAAGATAAAAGCCTATTTCTTTTTCACATAAAATCCTGGTTGGCATTACAGCTCTATGAAATCATCAGGGGGACAGGCTCCTTCTTTTTTGCTGTTCCACAATCCTTCAGGTTTACAAACACTAAATGCAGGATCCAAGATGTTTCACCACTACATTCCCATTCCAGCCAACAGGAAGAGAGATGGTGAAGAAGAGGAGGGCATGGCTGAGAAGTAGCACTCATCACTTCTGCTCATATTCCTTTGCCCAGGACTTGGTCTTATGGCCATACCTAACTCAAGGAAGTTTGGAAAATATAGCCTTTATTATGTGTGCCCATATGTTCAACTAAATGGTCTATTACTGTGTGAGAATAAGAAAACAGTCATTGAAACAGTGGAGAGGAAAGACAAACTCTGGTTGGAGTTAGTCAAGGAGAGAATATAAGATAAGAGGATAGAAGCAGTGAATATAAGCAACTTTTTTTTTAAAGAGTTTATTTAGAGAGAGAGAGAGAGTGCATGCATGAGTGGGGAGAGGTGCTGTGGGAAAGGCAGAGGGAGTGGGAGAGAATTTCAAGCAGACTCTGTGCTAAGCACAGAGCCCAATGTGGGGCTCGGTCTCACAGCCCTGAGATCATTACCTGAGCTAAAATCAAGAGATGGATGCTTAACGGACTGAGCCTTCAGGCGCCCCTATAAACTCTTTTAAAGAGTTTTATTAGAAATGAGAGCCAGAAAAATGGGGTGGCAGCTGGAGAAGACCATAGAATCAAGAAGTTAAGAGAGATGTGGTGACAATGGATACATGTCTTTCAAATCTCCTCCAGTGAAGAACATAATTGCCTATGGTCCCAGGTGCTATATTCTGAAATTCTTTCTTCACTCATAATAAGATTATATATCCCATGGTCTGCTCACAGCCAGTGACTAGGGGCGGCAGGAAGACCAGGGTAGGCATGTTCCTGCATAACATAGAACTTCTCTGACCAGCAACTTTGGCCTGAGGACTCATTTTTGGCATTGCCAAAACTTTCTTGGAATTACAATGCAACCTTAGACCTTCATCTGTCTCTTCCCTCCTTCCTTCCTTCTTTCCCTCTCCTTCAGAGCTCAAATCTGCATCACAATCTGATGATTCTCCCAATCTTCTTCCCATTTTCTCTCACCTGTGTGTGAGTGAAATATCCCAATACATTTTTTTGTGCATCTAATTCTGTCTTGGAATCTGCTTCTTGGAAGACCTGAATTGATGCAAGAAGAGATATTGGAGCATACTTGTAGCCTGATGGGAATGATCCAGGGATGAAGGGGAAAAGGGAACATGCTTAAGGAAGAGGGAATCATTACAGATGACAAATCCCTGAGTATATGGGATAGGATGCAAGGTACCCAAAGTCACCCATTCTAAAAGGAAGGCAGGCAAAGCCAAGATGGTAGAAGAGTAGAGAACTTCATTTCATTTGGTCCCTTGAATTTAGCTAGATAACTATCAAATCATTATGAACACCTATGAATTCAACCTGAGATGTAGGGAAATAATTGCTGGAATTCTACAAATAGAAAAGTGACCACTTTTTGCAAGGTAGTAGGGACAGAGAAGTGAATCTGAGGGAATATATTGGAAGATAAATGGTGGGGGAAGGGAGCCTCCTTAAACCAGCTATAGGGAAGTGATAGGAGTGCAAAATCAGAACTTTGAGAAGTCTGCTCCAGTGAGAAACATCCCTGCTTGAAAGGTGTTCAGGTGGCAAAGCAGGGCAAAATCCTAGGTGGGACTGTGGTCTTAGGGGTCACAGAAAGACTGAGGGGGCCTGAGCTAGCAGAATTGCCAAACATTGGAGCAGGGAAACTGGCTATGTGAGGGGGCTCTCAGCTTGGTTTGCCATAAACCCTGAACCTCAGCTGAACCTCCCTGCCACCAGTGACCACTCCAGCAGGGGCCCTGAAAAGGGCAGAAACATGGTGACCCTCCACCTTCCCCTGGGAGGATTATCACGGGCATGCACTGCAGGAGTCCACAGAGTTTGGCACATGCAAAAATGAAAACTGCTTTTCTCTGAGAGTTTACTGAAGAGAGGGGGCCACGATCTTTCAGCTCTGGGGCTGGAGATCAGGGCATGGCCATTTTTATTTTCATCCTCTGAAGCCCCACGGAAAGCCTTCAGGGAACAAAAGCCACATAGAGCAACCAGAAGCAGCTTACACTAAGCCCAGCCCCCTGGCAAGGCATGGTGCAACTCTGCCCGGGCAAAGACACCTGAGAATCAGTGCAGCTGGTCCCTCCCCCAGAAGACCAGCTGGAACAGCAGGCAAATCCCAAGTTTACACATCACACAGAACTACAAACTCCAGCACGAGAAGAAAATAGTATACAGAATTTGAGGTTTTTTTCTCATGATTCTTTTACCTTTCAGCTTAAAATTTTCCTCTTCTTTTTTTCCTTTTCAACTAGTTTCTAATTTTATCAACTCTTTGTTTTTAAGTATTTTTTTAACTTCCATTTTTAAATTTACATTTTATAGACATATTCTTCATTTATGGCTTCCTTTCACAGTATTCAATTTTATTTTTGTGTATATATAAATTTTGCTTTCTTTACAATTTTGGGATTTAGTGTCCTCTAACAAGCAGACCAATCTCTCACCTGGGAGATTATATTGTCTCCCCCCCCCCGCCCCATTTTCTTTATTTTATTTTATTTTATTTTATTTTATTTTATTTTGGTTTCTGACCTCTTTGAATTTGTCTAATGAGTATTTCGTTTGGGTCGTGATTGATATTTTTTATTTCATTCTCTCATTCATCATTATTCTCTGGGCAAAATGACTAGAAGCAGGAATTTATAACAAAAGAAAGAACCAGAGGTAACACTCTCTGCCACAGATTTAACTGATATGGATAGGAGTAAAATGTCAGAGCTGGAACTCAGGATAACAATTATAAAGTTACTAGCTGGGCTTGTAAAAAGGATAAAAGACACTAGAGAATCTCTTAGTGCAGAAATAAAATCTAATCAGGCCAAAATTAAAAATGCTTTAACTGTGATGCAGTCTAAAATAGATGCTCTAACAGCTAGGGTAAATGAGGCAAAAGAGTCAGTGACAGAGAAGACAAGATGATGGAAAGGAAGGAAGCTGAGGAAAAGAAAGAAAAACAACTAATGAACCATGAGGGGAGGCTTCGAGAAATCAGCAATATCATAATGCAAAAACAATATTAGAATTATTGGGGTCCCAGAAGAAGAAAGAGATAGGGGGACAGAAGGTATATTTGAACAAATCATAGCTGAGAACTTCCCTAATCTGGGGAAGGAAACAGGCATTCAAGTCCAAGAGGTAGAGAGAACCCCCATCAAAATCAATAAAATTAGATCAACACCCTGACATATAAAAATGAAGCTTGCAAATTTCAGAGATAAAGAGAAAATCCTGAAAGAAGCTCGAGACAAGAGGTTCTTAACTTACAAGGGTAGGAACATTAGACTGGCAGCAGACCTAGCCACAGAAACCTGGCAGGCCAGAAAGGACTGGCATGATATATTCAGGATACTAAATGAGAAATACATAGAGCCAAGAATACTTTATCCAGCAAGGCTGCCATTCAGAACAGAAGGAGAGATAAAGAGCGTCCAGGACAAAAAGAAAATAAAAGAATTTGTGATCACTAAACTAGCTGTGTTAGAAATATTAAAGGGGATCCTGTAAGCAAAGAGATGGCCCACAAGTAACATAGACCAGAAAGAACCAGAGATAATCTATAGAAACAGGGACTTTACAGGTAATACAATCAATGGCACTTATCTTTCAATAGTTACTCTGAATGTAAAAGGGCTAAATGCACCAATCAAAAGACACAGGGTATCAGACTGGATAAAAAAGCAAGACCCATCTATATGCTGTCTACAAGAGACTCCTTTTAGACCTAAGAGGACACCCCCAGATTGAAAGTGAGGGGATGAAGAACCATTTATTATGCTAGTGGATATCAAAAGAAAGCTGGGATAACAATCCTCATATCAGACAAATTAGATTTTAAACCAAAGACTGTAGTAAGGGATGAAGAGAGACACTATATCATACTTAAAGGGTCTACCCAACAAGTAGATCTAACAATTATAAATATTTATGCTTCTAATTTGGGAGCAGCCAATTATATACACCAATTAGTAGCAAAATTAAGGAAACACATTGATAATAATACAATAATAGTACGGATCTTCAACATCCCACCCACAGCAAAGGAGAGCTCATCAAAGCAGGTCAATAAAGAAACAAGGGCTTTGAATGACACACTGGACCAGATGGACTTCACAGATATACACAGAGCATTCCATCCCAAAGCAACAGAATACATGTTCTTCTCGGGTGCACATGAAACATTCTCCAGAATAGATCACATACTGGGTCACAAATCAGGTTTCAAACAGCACCAAAAGATTGGGATTATTCCTGCCTATTTTCAGGCCACAACATGTTGAAACTTGAACTCAATCACAAGAGGAAAGTTGGAAGGAACTCAAACACCTGGACGTTAAAGAGCATCCTACTGAAAGAAGGAATGGGTCAACCAGGAAATTAAAGAAGAATTTTAAAAAAATTATTTTTCTATTCAAGAAATGAGAAGACATGAACAGATATTTCTCCAAAGAAGACATACAAATGGCCAACAGACACATGAAAAAATGCTCCACATCACTTGGCATAGGGAAATACAAATCAAAACCAAAATGAGATGCCACCTTATACCAGTTAGAATGGCTAAAATTAACAAGACAGGAAATAGCAAATGTTGGCGAGGATGTGGAGAAAGGTACATTGTTGGTGAGAATGCAAGCTGGTACAGCCACTCTAGAAAAGAGTATGGAGGGTCCTCAAGAAGTTAAAAATAGAGCTACCCTACAACCCAGCAATTGTGCTACTATTTACCCAAAGGTACAAATGTAGTGTCCAAAGGGACACCTGCACCCCAATGTTTATAGCAGCAATGTCCACAATAGCAAAACTGTGGAAAGAGTCAAGGTGTCTATCATCAGATGAATAGATAAAGAAGATGTGGTAATATATATAAAGGATGAATACCGACCATCAACATTGAGGTGGATGGAACTGGAGGACATTATGCTGAGCAAAGTAAGTCAGTCAGAGAAGGACAATTATCATGGTTTCACTCATATGTGGAATGTAAGAAACAGTGCAGAAGATCATAGGGTAAGGGAGGGAAAATTGGGAAGTCATCAGAGAGGGAGAAAAACCATGAGAGACTCTTAACTATAGGAAACAAACTGAGGGCTGCTGGAGAGGAGTTGGGTGGGAGGATGGGGTAATTGAGTGATGGGCACTAAGGAGGGCACGTGATGAGATGAGCACTGGGTGTTTACTCAGAGTAACTGATGGATTCTTGAACACTGCATTTGAAACTAATGATGTACTCTATGTTAGCTAATTGAATTTAAATTAAAAAAATAAAAAGGAGGACAGCAGAAGACATGGTGCAGATGTAGACTGATAAGTGAAGGTGATAGAAGGAAACAAAGGTTATTCTTTTCTGAGAAGCATTTGTTTCAGCATATGATGAGAGGTGGGTGAGAGCTGAATTCTAGAGCCAGCCTAACTAGGTTCAAAGGAAAACTCCTTCCAGTACGAGCTGTGTTACTTTGTTCCTCAGTTCCCTCATCTTTAAAATGGAGATATTTTGCAGCATCAACTTCAGAAAGGTGAGGGGACTAAATGAGTTCATACTTGAGAGCATGTAGAGCATTAGTATTTATCACATAAACATGGACAAACGTTACCTGCTATTTTCCCAGCAAAATATGAAGGTCATCAGCTGAGATTAAGGAAGGAAAGAAGGTAGAGAAAGAGAAGTGAAAGTTATCTTGCAGAACTGGTATATGAGTGCTCACTGGTCATAAGATTAAAGTGACAGAGTCAAGATAACTGCATTTCTTCTGCCACATTTAGCTATTTGGGCACAGATATAAATTAAGCTTGTGATTCTCTACTCTGGGTGCTGTAAGAATCACCTGGAGAGCTTTTAAAATTTACTATGTCTCAGGTCCTCCTCTTTCCCCCAGATTCTGATTAAACTGGCCTGGGATGGGAGTCCAATAGACTTTCAAAGATTCTTATGTGCAGTCAGAGCAGAGAAGCACTGGAGTAAGGGAAGAGCTAACTCAGTTTTACTGAGTTGGGTTTAACTGAGGTTTAGGGGTCTGTCCAGAGGAATTCAGAGGAGGAGAGATCAAGGGAAGGATTAATTATGAATAATAGAATGTAAGTTAGTTAAGGGAAAAATTGAAGACTTCCATGACGGACAGTAGAAAATTGGTAGAGTCAGGGCTTGCAGTTCCCACTGGAGTAGAATTGTTGATGTGGAAGGTACTCTAGAACAGAAATAGTTCATGATCATATATCTTAACCCAAGTGCCAATACATTGTAAGCCCTCAGATGTTTTACATAACACCACAAAAATTTAAGTAATTGAAGTACACCATGAGAATTATTCTTGTTCTTGTTCCTAAGAAGTTATGACTTGAATCCAATTGACATAAAGGGGTTTTGTTTTAAAAGGAGTTCAGTTAGAGAGAACGAAATCTACCATATCTAATTTAAGTAGGAAATATTGTATTACAGTGTAGTACGTGGGTCACAGAATTGATGAGGGGGCTAAAGCAACAGACACTGCTTTTCCAGGAAAAACTACCAAAGCTACACAATGAAACTGGACTTAGTAATTTTTGCAACTGCCATGGTTGATATTCTCCTTTTATAGTAATTCAGCAAGATAAACGACAAGGAAAACCATCAAATAAGAGATACCAAATATACACCAATGCAATCTTAAGTCATTTTACATGCCACTAGTTAAGAGAAATAGAAAAGTACTGAGTGTTGAAAACTATGTCCACAAAGTCAAGAAACATGAAATAAATCTATTTTTAGAGTTATTTGTTACTTTGTCAAATAATATGCTCAATTTATTTTTTTTCCATCATCCTGATACCTTTTTAGGTGAAGGACCTCTAAATTTAAGACAAAGGGTTCCACTGTTAATCTTAAAAAATGTCCAATAAATATGACTTACCCTGTAATTATATTTTTTTCCAGATTAGCAATTAAACCTATTGCTTTAAATTTAGAGTATTTCATTTGAAACTTTTTGAACATTATTATTTGAAAATGTAAGTAATATATAGTTTAAACAGGAGTTTAAACTATGTTTCCCAACTTTGTGGACAGCTTGCACAGTAAAAACGGCTCAAGCCAATTATCTTCTCTTTACTTTTTTTTTTTTTTTTTAAGATTTTATTTTATTTGAGAGAGAGAGCAAGAGAGCACGTGTGAGAGAGAGCATGAGCGCATGAGCAGGGGGAGGTGCAGAAGGAGAATGTGGGATCATGATCTGAGCAGAAGGCAGACACTTAACTGACTGAGACACCCAGGTGCCCTCTTTACTTCTAAGGCACAACTCCAAAATGAAGTGTGCTTGCTTGCTTTCTCTCTTGCTCTCTTTTCTTTCCTTCCTTCCTTCCTTCCTTCCTNCCTTCCTTCCTTCCTTCCTTCCTTCCTTCCTCCCTCCCTCCCTCCCTCCCTTTTCTTCCTTTCCTTCTTTCTAAAAAAAGAGAGGTTTTCACAACTAGAATCTAGAGGAAATGTAAATAACAGATTAGTCAGGGTTAAAGAAACTCATTGTAACAGGATAGGAAAAACATTGTTTCAAAGAGCCATCCCTTCATTTAGGAGAAATCAATTTTTAGGTTTTAAATTTCACCGTTCTTCTTCTGTTTTGAATTATTCTTTGCCTGTGCTTCTCTCATAATTTTTTTGACTTTTCTTTGCCCTCTTTTTCCAAATAAGATCTCTCAAGGCTCATTAGAAATACCATTATTGAAAAAGCACATGAGATGTGGGGTAAAAATTTCTGGAGTTAAAGTTGGGCTCTAAAGAAAAATTACCTTGCCTCAACATTTACATCTGCATTCTTAAACACAATGGCACAATATGATCTCTGGAAGCATCAACAAGTACTTATAGAAAAAAGTAATTGATACACAAGGCTAGTATCGATTTCACAAGTCCCGATGTTCCTAATAGGTCAAAGTAAGTTAAAAACATTTCAGGTTTTCTCATCTGTATCTTGTATCTCATAAACTTCTTGTAGATTTTATTTTAATTAGCTGTATATTATTGTCTTAAAAATAACATGTAAATTTTAATATCCTATCTGGAAACAGAAAAATGTATTTATAAAGATTTAAAAAAAATTGTTATTTCTGTTAGGTGGAGATGGGGATCAAGATTTATTTTTTCTTCATACATTTTACAAATTGACCCAGGATTATTCTTCAAAAAGACTATCTTTTCCACACTGCATCTGTAGTGTCATTTTTTTTTTTTTTTTGTCACAAATCAGGTGAGCAAATGTGTTTGGTTCTGTTTATGGATTCTCTATTCTCTTTCTTTGATCTGTTTTCTACGTTTGCATTTACATCACACTAAATTAATTATCATCTTGTAACAGATCTCCATATCTGTTAGTGTAAGTCCTCCACTTGTTCTTTAAGATTTCCTTGGATATTCTTGGCCTTTTGCATTTCCATGTAAATTTTTTTTTAATTAAAGATTTTATTTATTTGAGAGAGGAGAGAGAGAGAGCACTGAAAGAGAGGGAGAGGGAGAAGCAGACTCCCCGCTGAGCAGGGAGCCCAATGTGATGCGGAGCTCAATCCCAAGACCCTGAGATCATGACCTGAGCTGAAGGCAGATGCTCAACATACTGAACCACCCAGGCACCCCAGCATTTCCACGTAATTTTAGAATCAACTTTAGAATTAACTTGTCATATTCCAGCAAAAACAAACAAACCCCAAAAGCTTGCTGGGAATTTTATTGGAACTGCTTTGAATCTTTATTTATTTATTTATTTTTTTAAAGATTTTATTTATTTATGTGACAGAGAGACAGCCAGCGAGAGAGGGAACACAGCAGGGGAGAGGGAGAGGAAGAAGCAGGCTCCCAGCCCAGGAGCCTGATGTGGGACTCGATCCCGGAACGCCAGGATCACGCCCTGAGCCAAAGGCAGACGCTTAACGACTGTGCTACCCAGGCGCCCCTGCTTTGAATCTTTAGATCAATTTGGAGAGAAGTGGTATTTTTACTATGGTATATTCTACCACTTATTTAGCTCTTCATGCCTGTGATATTTTGTAATTTTCCGTGTAGCGGTCTCATACGTCTTTTGCTTACTTTATACCTAGGCATACTATATGTTTAATGCTCCTGTAAATAGCATAAAATTTAAAATTTCATTTCTATTTGCTTGTAGCTGGTATTTTTTTAAATTATCACTGTATTCGATAGATATCCTTAGTAAATACAGTTCTTAATTTGTTTTATCTACAAAATGTGTTAGCTTTTCCACATATCCTGTCATATCATCTGTGAATAATGAAATTTAAGAACTTCTAATTTTGACACAATTTCAGACTTATAGAAAAGTTACAAGAATAGTAAAAAAAAAAAATCTGTATTCTCTTTACCCAGATTCTCCCAATGTTACCATTTTACCACATTTGCTGAACTATGCCTCTTTCAATATATATACATATGTTTTTTCTGAGTCATTTGAGAATAAGGTGTGACATGATACCCCTTAACTCCTAAACACTTCACTGTGCGTTTCTTAAAAACAAGGGCAGTACAATGATCAGATTCACAGTACAATGATCAGATTTAGGAAATTAACATCGACACAATACCATCACCTAATCAAAGTCCTCATTCAAATTTTGCCAGTTGTCCCATGTTGTCACAGAAAATTCCATGTCATAAGTTGCAGTCATGAGTTATATGTCTCTTTAGTCTCCTTTATTCAGGATCAGTACCACCACCTTTACTTGTCGTTCCTAATCTCTACATTTTGAAGACCACAGACCACTATTGAATGCCCCTCAGTTCAGGGTTCAGGATGCTTCCTCATGATTATATTCAAGTTATGCATTTTATTGGCGGGAATACCAAAGATGTGATGTTATGTTTTCCTCACTACTTTGTATCAGGAGACACATGTTATCAATTTGTCCTGTTACTGGTGATGTTAACTTTGATCATTAATTATGGTCATGTCTGCCAGGTTTCCCCATGTGAATGTTAGGAGTTTTCCCATTGTAATTAATATGTATTTGTGGAGAGAGATTGTGAGTCTATATAAATATTCTATAACTCATCATACTTTCAGCCCACTTGTTTTAGTATCTATAAAAATTATTCTTTACTAAATCATAGACAAAAAAAAATTTAATTCTATCATTTTTTCTGCATTTATTAAATGGAATTTTACTGTGACAAAGAGCTAATCTTTCATTGTTTATTCATTCATGTATTTACTTATTTATTTAAATGAATATGGGCTCATGGTTTGTGATTCTCCTTAATGACTTATAATCCATTACTATCATTTATTTAGATGCTCAAACTATCCTAGATTTGGCGAGTGGGAGCCATTTAAGTTGGGTTCCATGCCATTTTAACATACCCCCATCATTCTTTAAGTACTTTCTAATTTTCTGGGACAAGATATTCAGGGCTCATCCCATTCATTCTCAGCCTTAAACCAGAAAGCAGTCATTTCTCAAAGAAACGGTTCATTAAGTGGAGGATCATTTTAGCAGAGAATTGTATTAAGAAACAAAGATCTGGGTGCTAGATATACTAGATGTGCTAATTGTTATTGAGATGCAATTGTTTCTAAGGCTTCTCAGTAGATAGAAATACATATATATGTATATGTTTACATGTGTCTGTGTATGTACATGTGTACATGTATAAAAGTGTGTGTACACATACATGTGTATCTAAGCTTCTTTTTGTTACTGATACTTCCAATTCCAAGTCAACACCAAAGAGTTTTTTAGCTTTCTCACCATTAATTTTTAGTCTTCTCACCAACAGTGAGAAATCTGGCTCCCGTTATTCACAATACATTTAGTTATTTGGTCAATCCTTCAGTCTTTTTGCAAGTTTTCCCAGTCATTTTTTGTTAGAATGATTACCCGTAGGAGATTCCTCAAGAAGGGTCCATGGGTACAAAAACTCCTGAAATCTTACCATGTTTAAACTGTTTTCCTAAAGCCCTGGTGTCCAAAAAATAGCTTTAATACAAATAAAATCCTTGGTTCACACTTTTCCTTAAGGTTTTTTTTTGTCTTGTTTTAAAGGTTGCATCATTATTGTCTTTCTCTGAATGTTGTTTTAGAGAAGTCTGATGTCAGACTAATTCTCTTGCCTCTGTAAGTTATTTGATTTTCTTTTTTTTTTCTGAAGTCAACAAGGATTTTTCTTTGTTTAAAAAAATCTAATAGTTTTGAGTGTTCTGAATCAATTTTCCCAGTTTGGAGTGTTGTGGTATCATTTGCTTCTACTTCATAGAGCTCTTATTTGGGGGGGGAGGTCATGGGGGCTCATTAGTTCATAAAGTGGTCTTGTTTTCTGTTTCCTTCATATAATAGATTTATGTAGTTTTAGTCTGTTTTTGCCTATTTATGTCATGGAAATTCAGGGTGATTTTTACAAGGTTCCTAGTCAAAGGGTGCCCCCTCCTGTCAGTGCAGAGTATAGTCTTTAATAAGCAGTTTTTGCTGTCAGTGATGGAGAGTTGGAAGAGTTCTGTCTGAGTCCTGTTATTATGGTTCTTCTGTCTTATAAGACCCCACATTCTCCCTTTTGCTTCTTTTCCCCTTATTTTCCAATCTACAAAGGAATCCTCAATAAGAAATTACTTAAAGGTTTCAATTTTTGAAATTAATAAAGTTGGATTTGTTTTTTTTTTTTTAATATTAGGTTTACAGAAAAATAGAGCAGAAAATACAGAGAGTTCCCATAAACTTTTTCTCCCCCAACAGCAGTTTCCCCAATTATCAAAACATTGCGTTAGTGTGGCATATTTCTTATAACTGATGAACCAACACTGATACACTATCATTAAGTAAAGTGTGTAGTTTATACTAGATTGTTATTTGCATTATACAATTTTAAGAGTTTTGAGAAATGCATAATGTCATGTATCTGCCAGTACAATAGCATGTAAAATAGTTTCACTGTCCTAAAAATCCTTTGCTCTGCCTAGTCATCCTTCTCTCCATTCCCAATCTCCTCTTAAAACCCTGGCAATTACTGATCCTTTTCTTATATCTATAGTTTTACCTTTCCCAAAGTATCATGTAGTTGGAATCATATGGATACCTTCTCTGCCCTCTCCCTCTAGTTCACTCTGTCACCAGTATCTCCCTGGAAGGAGCTTGAACACATGTTTTTGTCTTTTGTGGTTGCCACCCAAGAGCTGGGCTCCTGGAATGCCTGACTCTGATAGCCAAAGGGGCTTGCATTCATGAGTCCCACAGGAACGTGGCAAACAAAGAAGCAGTTGTTAACAGGCACGGGAGTACTTGCCTGTGGCTTTATGCCTGGTTTCAGTGCAGAGGGAGCAAGCAAAAAAACCCATCTACTTTTCCCATGGAAGGGCTCTAACTTACATGCCTTCTCAGCTGCTGCCTGAGGATCTAGGTGCTGGCTGCAATCCTCCCCTTTGGAACACTGACAGGTCTTGGCAAACCCTCAACTACTAGGAGCCACATGAAAAAAAGAAGGTAGCTTGGACAATTACAAAGGATTGAGAGACAACCAAGAGCTTAAACTGAGCTAATCAATAAGGTTAATCTCCTACATGAGATTAACCACTCCATAAAGACTAGAAATGGTGGCTATTTTATCTAATGCATGGAAACCAACACAGAGTCTGGGAACATATTCCAAACAAGCAAGCAAAAGATAAAACTCTAGAAACATAGTTTAATGAACAAGAGATAAGTGGATTACCTGATAAAGAGTTCAAAACAATAGTCATAAAGATGGTCACAAAGGTGAGGAGAACGATGTACGAACAAGTGAAAATTTCAACAGATAGAAAATATGAGAAAGTGACAAATAGAAGTCACAGAACTGAAGAATATGACAAAAATTTTAGTAGAGGGGTTCAATACTAAACTAGATCAAATGAAAGAAATGATCACCAAACTCAAAGACAGGGCACTGAAATTCATCCAATTAGAGGAGCAAAAGGAAAAAAAAAAAAATGAAAAGAGTGAAGATAGATTAAGGAACTTATGGGACACCATTAAATAGACCAATATTCACTCTATAGGGGTCCCAGAAAGACAAGGTTGAGAGAAAGGGACAGGAAGCTTATTCAAAGAAATAATGGCTGAAAACTTCTTCAACATGGAAAAAGAAACAGAGATCCAGATCTAGGATGTATAGACAATTCCAAAAATATAAATCCAAGGAGGCCCACACCAACACATGATATAATTTAATTGCCTAAAGTTAAAGACAAGGAGAGAATCTTAAAAGCTGCCACAGAAAAACAATTTGTTACATACAAAAGAAACCCCATAAGACTATCAGCAGAAACTTTGCAGACCACAACACAGTGGTATGATATATTGAAAGGGCTGAAAAAAACCAAAATGACAACCAAGAATACACTGCCCAGCTAACGGGACCTTCAGAATTGAAAGAAAGATAAAGAGGTTTCAATACAAGAAAAAGCTGAAGGAGTTCAACACCTCTAGACTGGCCTTAGAAGAAATGTTAAAGGGCGTTTTTGAAGCTCAACCAAAAGGATGCTAATTAGTAATAGGAAAATATATGCAGGTATAAATCTCATTGGTAAAGATAAATACATAGCTTAATTCAGAATATTCTAATGTTATAATGGTGATGGGTAAATCACTTATAACTCTACCATGAAGATTAAAAGACAAAATTACATATCAAAAAACCATAAAACTACAATAATTTGTCAATGGATATACAAGGTAAAAAATGTAAATTGTGACTTCAAATACATAAAATGCAGGGAGGAAAAGCATAAAAATGTAGAGCATTAGAAGTTAAGTTGTTATCAGCTTAAAATAGATTGTTATAAAATGTTGTATATAAGCCTAGTAACACACAAAAGAGAAAGAGAAAGGAATCTACACATACCACTACAGAAAATCATCAAATTACAAAGAAAGACATCAGAGAGGAACAAAACACCAAAGAAACAATGAATAAAATGGCAATAATAAATCTACAGCTATCAATACTTATTTTAAATATAAATGGACTAAAATATCCAATCAAAAGACATGAAAGGATTTAAATAAAAACAAGCAAGACCCACTATCTGCTGCCTACAAGAGACTTACTTTATCTTTAAGGATACACATAGACTGAAAGTGAAGCAATAGGGGGGAAAAGGTCCAAGCAAATGGAAACCAAAAGAAAGCAGGATAGCTATACTTCTATCTGACAAAACAGACTTTTAGCCAAAGACTGAAATAAGAGACAATGAAGGTTATTATATCATAACAAAGGGATTAATCCAACAAGAAGATAAAACATTTGTAAATATTTATGCACTCAACATGGGAGAACCTAGATATAGAAAGCAAATATTAACACACCCAAAAGGAGAAATAGACAGCAATATACAGTAACGGTAAAGAATTTTATCAACCCACTTAAAACAACAGATACATCATCCAGACAGAAAATGTAACTTAAGACCAGAGGGACTTAACAGACATTTAAAGAATATTCCATAAAACAGAAGAATATACATTCTTCTGAAGTACACATGGAATATTCTCTAGGAAGATTATACGTTACATCACAAAACAAGTCTTAATAGATTGAAGAAGACTGAATCATATCAAGCATCTTTTCAAATGATATGATTCACAATGATATGGGATAAAAAATTAGTTGACAAAAAGAAAACTAGAAAATTCATAAATGTATGGAGATTAAACAATATGTTACTGAACAGCCAAAGGGTCCAGGAAGAAATCAAAAGAGACTTAAAAAAGTATCTTGAAAGAAATGAAAATGTAAATACAACATACAAAACATAAGTTTCAGCAAAATCAGTTCTAAGGGAACTTCATAGCAATAAATTAACATTAAGAAAAAGGAAAGATCACAGAAAAACATACTAAATTTACACTGCAAGGAACTAGGAAAAAAAAAACACTAAACCTGAAGTTAGTAGAAGGAAGGAAATAACAAAAAATCATAGTAGAAATAAAAAAAAAATAAAAAAGATCACTAAAACTATAAGCTGATTTTTTAAAGATAAAACAGACAAAACTGTAGCTACTCTTACCAAGAAAAAAGAGAGGATTCAAATAAATAAAACTAGAAATGAAAAAGAAGACAATACAATTGATACCAGATAAATCCAAATAATCATCGAAAAATACTATGAAAAATATATACCAACAAACTGGAAAACCTAGATGAAATGAATAAATTCCTGAAACATACAACCTATCAAGACTGAATCACACAAAAAATATAAAATCTGAACAGATTACTAGGAAGGAGATAGAATCAGCAATGAAAAGCCTTCCAACAAAGAAAGTCTAAGACTAGACTGTTTCACTGCTGAATTCCATTAAATGTTTGAAGAAAAATTAATACCAATCCCTCTCAAAACACTTCCAAAAACAAAGAAGAGGAGTAAACACTTTCAAACTCCTTTTATGAGGACAGTATTACCCTGGTCACAAAATCAGGCAGGGTCACTACAAGAAAAGGAAATTATAGGTCAATATCCTGGATGAATATAAATGCACAAATCCTCAACAAAATATTAACAAACTAAATTCAACAATGCATTAGAAAGATCATTATACCATGATCTAGTGGGATTTATTGCAGGGATGTAAGGATGACTCAAAATATGTAAATCAATCAATGTGATATACCACATTAACAAAATGAAGGATAAAAGCCATATGATAATCTTAATAGATGCAGAAAAAGCATTTGACAAAATTTGACATCCATTCATGATAAAAACTCAACAGATGGATGTAGAGAGAATATATCTTAGCATAATAAAGACCATATATGACAAGTCCACAGCTAACATCATACTGAACAGTGAAAGGCTAAAAGCTTTTCCTCTAAGATCAGGAACAAGACAAGGATGCCCAGTCTCACAATTTTTATTCAGCATAGTACTGGAAGTCCTCACCAGAACAATTAGGCAAGAAAATAAAAATAAAGGCATTCAAACTGGAAAGAAAGAAGTAAAATTATCTCTATTTGCAGACATGATATAAAGAAAAACCTAAGGACTCCACTAAAAGTTTGTTAGAACTAATCAACAATTTCAGTAAAGTTGTAGGATACAAAATCAATATGCAAAAATCTGTTATATTCCTATATGCTAATAAAGAACTATCAGAAAACTAAATTAAGAAAACAACTCCATTTACAATTGTATCGAAAAGAATAAAACACCTAGGAATAAATTTAATCAAGGGGTGAAAGAACTGCACACTGAAAACTGTAAGACATTGAGGAAGACACAAAGAAATAAAATGATATTCCACACTCATGGAATAGAGGAATTAATAGTTACAATGTCCACACTACCCAAAGCATTCTACAGATTCAACACAATCCCTTTAAAAATTCCAGTGGTATTTTTCACAGAAATAGAACAATCTCAAAATTTGTATGGAACCACAAAAGAACCCAAATAGCCACAACAATCTTATGAAAGAAGAACAAAGCTGGAGGCATGATGCTCTCTGATTGCAAATTGCATTACAAAGCTACAGTAAACAAACCAGTATGGTATTGACATAAAAACAGACACATAAATCAACAGAACAGAAAAGGGAAGCCAGAAATAAACCCACACATTTATGGTCAGTTAATTTACAGAAAAGGGGCCAAGAATATACAATGGGGAAAGAATCATCTCTTCATAAATGACTTTATTTCTGTTGATCTATTTCTGGGCTTTCTATGCTGTTCCATTGATCTATTTTGTCTACTTGTTTACCAATATCACATTGTTTTGATTATTTTAGCTTTATATTAAGTCTTGAAGCTGGGTAGTATCAGCCATCCAACTTTGTTCTTTTTCTTCAATACTTTCTTGACTATTCTTGGTCTTGTGCATTTTCACCTAAAACTTATAACCAGTTTATCCATATTCAGAAGAAAACCGGCTGGCATTTTTTTCCTCCCTGTGGGAAAATTTTATTTATTTTTAAAAACAAAGCTGGGGGCATCACGTTGCCAGATTTCAAGCTATACTACAAAGCTGTGATCACCAAGACAGCATGGTACTGGCACAAAAACAGACACATAGACCAATGGAACAGAATAGAGAGCCCAGAAATGGACTCTTGGCTCTTTGGGCAACTAATGTTTGACAAAGCAGGAAAAAACATCCAGTGGAAGAAAGACAGTCTCTTCAATAAATGGTGCTGGGAAAATTGGACAGCTATATGCAAAAGAATGAAACTTGACCACTCTCTCACACCATACACAAAGATAAACTCCAAATGGATGAAAGACCTCGATGTGAGACAGGAATCCATCAAAATCCTAGAGAACATAGGCTGCAACCTCTTTGACATCGGCCACAGCAACTTTTTTCATGACACATCTCCAAAGGCAAGAGAAACAAAAGAAAAAATGAACTTGTGGGACTTCATCAAGATAAAAAGCTTCTTCACAGCCAAGGAAAGGGTCAAAAACACTAAGAGGCAGCCCACAGAAAGGGAGAAGATATTTGCAAATGACACTACAGATAAAAGATTAGTATCCAAGATCTACAAAGAACTTCTCAAACTCAATACACGGGAATCAATAATCAAATCAAAAAATGGGCAGAAGATATGAACAGACACTTTTCCAATGAAGACATACAAATGGCTAACAGACATATGAAAAAATTTTCAAAATCATTAGCCATCAGGGAAATCCAAATCAAAACCACACCGAGATACCACTTTATACCAGTTAGAATGGCAAAAATTGACAAGGCAGGAAACAACAAATGTTGGAGAGGATGTGGAGAAAGGGGAACCCTCTTACACTGTTGGTGGGAATGCAAGTTGGTACAGCCACTTTGGAAAACAGTGTGGAGGTCCCTTAAAAAGTTAAAAATTGAGCTACCCTATGATCCAGCCATTGCACTACTGGGTATTTACCCCAAAGAGACAGACGTAGTGAAGAGAAGGGCCATATGCACCCAATGTTCATAGCAGCATTGTCCGCAATAGCTAAATTGTAGCAGGAGCCACGATGCCCTTCAACAGATGACTGGGTTAAGATGTGGTCCATATATACAATGGAATATTACTCAGCCATCAAAAAGAAGGATTTCACAACATTTGCAGCAACATGAATGGGACTGGAGGACATAATGCTAAGTGAAATAAGTCAAGCAGAGAAAGACAATTATCATAAGGCTTCACTCATTTATGGAACATAAGAACTAGGAAGATTGGTAGGAGAAGAAAGGGAAGAATGAAGGGGGGTAAACAGAAGGGGGGATGAACCATGAAAGACTATGGACTCTGGGAAACAAACCAAGGGCTTCAGAGAGGAGGGGGGTGGAGGATTGGGATAGGCCAGTGATGGGTATTAAGGAGGGCATGTATTGCATGGTGCACTGGGTGTTACACGCAAGTAATGAATCATGGAACATTACATCAAAAACTAGGGATGTACCGTATGGTGACTAACATAACATAATAAAAAATTATTATTGAGACTAAAAAAAAAATTTTAATTTTTTGTTATATTCAGTTAGCCAACATATTGTACATCATAAGCTTTTGTTGTAGTGTTCAACGATTCGTTAGTTCTGTATAACACCCAGTGCTTATCCCAACACATAACCTGCTGGCATTTTGATTTGGATTACATGAAATCTGTATATCAAGTTGGATAGAACAGATACCTTAATACTGACTTTTCCTACCAATGAACATAGGATATTTATTTATATCTTTTTTATTCCTTTCATCAAAGTTTTATAGCTTTCCTTACATAGATCTTGTAAATATTGTTTGATTTATGACTAAATATTTCATTTTCAGGGGTCATAATGTAAATGGCATCATTTTAAATTTTAAACTCCAATTCTTTTTTTAATAATTTTTTATTAGGGGAGGAGCAGAGGGAGAGGGAGAAGCAGACTCCCTGCTGAGCAGGGAGCCCAATGCGGGGCTCAATCCCAGGATCCTGGGATCAGGACCTGAGCTGAAGGCAGACACTTAACGACTGAGCCACCCAGGCACCCCTAAACTCCAATTCTTCATTGCTGGTGTATAGGAAAGCAATTGACTTCTGTATATTAACTTGTATTTTACAATCTTGCTGTGATCATTTATTAGTTCCAACAGGATTTTTATTGTTGTGGATTATTTAGGATTTTCTATATATGCAATAATGTCATCTGAGAACAAAAAAAAAATTATTTTTTTTCCTTCCAAAGCCATATACTTTTTATTTCCTTTTGTTGTCTTATTACATTAGCTAGAACTTCCAGAACATGTTGACTAGGAATGGTGAGAGGGGACATTTTGTATTATCCCTCATCTTAGAGGGAAAACATCTAGTTTCTCATCATTAAGTGTGATGTTAGCTGTAGGGTTTTTTGTAAATCTTGTTCATCAAGTTGAAAGTTCCACTCTATTGCTAGTTTGCTGAGAGTTTTGGATTTGGTCAAATGCTTTTTGTGTATCTACTGATATGATCATATGATTTTTCTTTAGTCTGTTGATATAACTGACAGATTAGTTGATTTGTGAATGTTGAACCATCCTTCCATACCTGGAATAAATATCATTTGCATGGCACATAATTATTTTTGTACATTGCTGGATTCAATTTGCTTATATTTTGCTGAGAATTTTGCATTTATAAGAAATATGGGTCTGTAATATTCCTTTTTTGTAATTTCTTTGCCTGGCTTTGGTATTGGGGGTAACGCTGATCTCATAGAATGAGTTGGGAAGTAATCCCTCTGCTTCTTTTTTGTATGAGATTGAGGAGAGTTAGTATAACACAAGCTCTAAATGCTTAAGAATCTGCTTATTTGTGCTATTTTTTAAATAACTGGATGTATAAACATTTGAGGTTTGCACTGGTGGGGCTTTTGAGCTAATAGGTCTCATCCTATAGTAAAGAAATAAACTAGGACCCAATTTGCACAGGCCATCCTTGGCTCATTCATATACTAATGTCTTTCATATTTTGGAAATTTGGGGGCCATTATTTCATCAAATTTCCTTTTGCACCTTTCTCTCTTTTCTCTCTTTCTAGGCTTCCTCTCACACAAATGTTGCTATACTTGATAGTGTCCTATAGGTCTCTTAGGCCCTGTTCGTTTCTCTTCATACTCTTCTCTTTCTGCTCTTCAGCCTAAATCATCTCAATTAGCCAATCTTCAAGTTCACTGATTCTTCTACTTGTCCAAATCTGCTGCTGAACCTCTCCAGTGAGTTTCTCATTTATTAATGTACTCTTCAACTCCAGCGTTTCTATCTAGTTCCTTTTTACAATTTTTTGAGTTTCTCTTTGGCATTGTTCTTAGAGTTTCCATTAGCAATTTAAGCATATTTAAAAAAAAACTAATTAAAAATTTTTGTCTAATAAGTCCAATTCCTGGGCTTCCTTACAGACAGTTTATTATTTCCTCCCCATATATGGGCCATACTTTCTTGTTTCTTGCATGCCCTGAAATTTTTTGTCAAAAATTGGGCATTTCTAGTACTACAATGTGACAACTCTGGAAATTATGTATTCCCCCTCCCCAGAGTTTGTTGTAACTGCTTTAGTTGTTTCTGTGATTTTAAAATGACTTTTCTGCACCAATTTTGTAAAGTCTTGTGTTCTTTGTTGTGTGTGGCCACTGAAGTCTCTGCTCCATTAGCTTAGTGGTCAGCAAGTCATTCATCAGAAATTTCCTAAAATGTCAAAACTCAGCTGATTTTTCTTAATTGTTCACCTGATTGTTTTAAGCCCTTGATTAGTTTCCAGAGTCCAGTAAAGTTAATTCAATAATCCTTGTCAGTTTATTGGCTGATTTTGTGGAGGGATTGGTTTTTGGTGCTTCCTATACACAATTTTTCTCTGGCATTACTCAGCATTCTACTTTTATCTAAGAAAGAAGATGAAGATTCTACCAACCTATCTATATCTCTATATCTATATCTCTTATGTTA
Source organism: Ursus maritimus (assembly GCF_017311325.1). Classification (NCBI taxonomy): domain Eukaryota; kingdom Metazoa; phylum Chordata; class Mammalia; order Carnivora; family Ursidae; genus Ursus; species Ursus maritimus. The sequence continues at coordinate 6,370,197 of NW_024423897.1, forward strand.
AGGAAAAAAAAAAAGGAAATACAAATCATAAAATATAAGTGGCTCCTGGTGGGAAAAGGAGGAAAGAGGAACAGAAGCTGGATTTCTTTAAATACACCTTGTTTTGTAGATTTTACTTTGGATCCACATATTTAAATAATTATTAAAAATTAAAATATTACAAAAATGTTACCTAAACAAACTATTCCCAGAGTCATACACTTGCCCATGTCTAATTAACATTTATGTGGAGAAGTTGAGATTTCAATTCAGACAGTCTAACTACAAAAGCAACAACATTAACTATTATGCTAAACTATGTGGTATTAAGAGACATAACATAGGTAAAACACCTGGCAAATCAATAAAAAATTAGCTCCAAAGGGTCTATTAGAATAGAGTTATAAGTAAGTCTTACATTTTCCTTACAAAAAAAAAAGTTTGACAAACAGACTTATTATTTTTGATTACATAAGGAAATGAATACAACCCTTATCCCAAACATGGACACGCCATGGGTACTTCAATAAAATACTCCTCAAAACTGAAAAATCTCCCACTCCTATTTTCTTTTAACACCACCACTTACCCACTCACATCAGATGTATCCTTTACCCCAGAGTCTCACATCCTATTTTGCCAAAACCTCTTGACAGCTTTACTTCTCTAAACAGTATCTTGAATCCAACCACCAAACTTCATTCGCACTGCCATTGCCTCAGTTTGCACCTGTATTTCCTACCTGGAGTAATCAGTTTGCACCTGTATTTCCTACCTGGGGTAATCAAATGGTCAAACTAGTCTTTTCTGCCTTCATTCTTATCTTTTTCTACATCTAATTTTCCATTATGCTTCTAGAGTGTTTTTACTAAAAATAATCTCAACAATTTATTCAACCTTTTCAATTTATTCAGTAATTGCTTTGTTCTATCAATTATTCATTGGCTTCCTATCATCTACAGTGGTTTTCAAAATATATTCTTAAAACACTCAAGACTACAGGGTTGCCTCGGTTTCTAAGGATGATAAAGCAGAAGGTATGTAGTTAAGGTTCTCTTGTCATCCCTATTCTTCAACCTGCAATCACAGTTGCTCAATTTATCTATAGGATTAGAGATGTTGTTTAATGACTTTATTCTCTGAACAGCTATTTCTTCTACCTATAGTGCTATTCTCTCCATGCCTTAGGAAACCTCTGAAGACAATCTTAAAGATGACAAAAATATAAGAAGCCTACAGGCAGTTTCTTGTTTCCTTCTCTGTTCCTATAGTACTTTGCATACTCTGCTATTAACAACCTCTACCACATGTTTTTCATTACCTACTAACACCTGTGCCCTTGAACAAGTAACTTCTCTGACCTTGGTTTCCTCTTCTGTAAAATGAGGATAACTAAGTACAATATCTAACTCACAGAGATGTTGGAGGGTTAAATGTGGTATTTTGTGAAAGGGCTTACAAGAATACCTGGACGTTGGATTTATTCGAATGTTAGATACAAGTGTTACTACTAGTAATAATAGCACTACCACTACTCATCTACGTAGGTCTATTAACCTGTGAACACTAAAGGGTTATTTTTATGTCCCTAGCACACAGCTCATAGTAAAAACTCAATATTAGAAGGAACTGATCTACATTCTATAATATGCAACGAATACAGTCAATTATTTGTTATTATCCTCAGGTTAAAATTTTTATTTCCTGGTGCCTTCAGCTACTACTTTTTGCAAGAGATATTATTTAATGTGAAATATCTAAATTCCTGAGAGTATGATTTTGCAGAAAATTAAAAGTTTATTTAATTTCTTACAAGTGGGAGGCAATTTCCTTTTACCTAATATATTTCAATAAACTTATCTAAACCACTACGATGGGCATTAAAGAGGGCATGTGATATGATGAGCACTGGGTGTTATACTCAACTAATGAATCATTGAACATTATATCAAAAACTAATGATGTACTATACCTTTGCTAACTGAATTTTTTTTTTTTTTAAATTTATGTGTCAACTTGGTAGGGCCACAGAGCCTAGATATGCAGTCAAACATTATTTTGGGTATTTCTATGAGACTGTTTTTGGATGAGATTAACATTTAAATCTGTGGACTTTGAGTAGTTTACACTCCATAATGTGAGTGGGTCTATGCGTGCAATTAGTGCAAGTCCTGTTTAGAACAAAGACTGAGCTCCCCAGAGCAAGAGATAATTCTGCAGCAAACAGCCTTTGGACCTGAACTATATGTAACTCTGGCTCTTCCTTGGGTCTCCAGGCTGCTAGTCCACCTTGATGACTTTGAACTTGCCAGCCTCCATAATCACATAGCCAAGTTCTTAACCTAACTCTCTTTCCCTCCCTCTACCACCACCCCCTCTTTATATATAAATACATCCACCTACAGTATATATGAAATTAAGCTGTAGACCAGGCTATAATCATTTAAAAGAAAAGAAAAGTCTTTATTTGGAAAGTTTGGAATTAAAAATATATATTATATATGTATATGATTATATAAACTATGTAGTATATATATAAAAATTATATGTGCCAGGGAATTAAGAATCTGTGAAGTTTCGCTTTATTTCTTTTATCCCCTTTTGATAACAATGTGTTATCTATACAGAGTAAAAAAAAAATAGGAAGGGGATAAATTATTCCAGTTTTATTTTAAATTTCAAAATTATATTTTTCATACGCTTGAGACACAAAATTTAAATCATGTACATGGATACAAAGATGGACATAGCTACTTAAAACACTGACAAAACCCAGTTACAATTATAATATATATTTTTAAACCAAGTTTTCTGTTTTTATAATATAGTGAAAAACTAAGTTCAATAAAAAGTACATAGAAAAATATAAGTTAATAGTTAATTTTGTGTTCTCTTTTCAAATATGTGACTTTGAAGATATGTGTTAATAACACTTTAAAAAGTCCATATACAATGCAACAAATAGATTTATAACACTTTCCTTCCGTTATAAGTTTATTCACTGTAATTCACAGAGGCTCCAAGAAGAGTCATCATTTAAGGAACTCTCCTGGTTAGAATCACAACCAAATTTTGAACATTTGGTCACAGGAACATGAAAATGCCAGGTCTTGGCACAACAGGTAGAAAGAAATAGTCTACAACGTTGTATATTTCAGATAAAGACAATCTTAACTAAGATCCAAATCAACTTTTTGGGCAAATGGTACCTTACTCTCATTAAAGAAAAGTCCTTATTGCTGAGGGCACTGGGTCTCTGGAGTTGATTTGGAAGACACATATAAAATAGGGTGTGATTTCTTACAAGTTTCCTTTTCCAATTTGCTTGCAGTTTCTTTCCCTTCTTTAACTTCTGTTTGAAGCCTTGATTCAGCAGCTAACCTACAGGCATTAAAGCATCCACTCTGAATTCAAATGCGGTTAAAAAAAATTAAAGAAGAAACAAACCTCTCATGTAATGGGCCTCTAATGGGATATGATCAATTTTTTTTAAGTATATGAGGAAAAAATTATAGTTGACTCCAATACCATTAAGAACTAAATCACTGCCTCTCTAAAACAAACATTTTTATATCAACAGACTTAATTTTTTAAATGCTTAAAAAGATATTTTTAAGGTTGATAAAAGTCATGGCAAAGCCTAAATTAAAGAATTAAAATATAATGGAATGCCGATTGTGATAATACACCTAACAAAAAAATTTAAATGTTAGAGCACAATTTTAATGTTATCATGACAAACAAAAGGCAACGCAAGATAAAAATAACAGAATCCTGGGCTGCATGAATACATACCAATTTGTCTCAAAAAAATCAAAACTTAAGCTGCATTTCAGTTAAGAAATTAACTTCCAGTTTTAACTTTGTTAAAAATTAACTAGCAGAATAATAATTTAAGAAAAAATAAACAGTGGAGAAATATTTTAAAAGGTTTATAAGGATTTTATAGCAAGAGCATCAATTAAATTTATAAAGCATGCAATAGTGAAGTCCCCAGTAAACCCGTATTTATTGTTAAATATCATCATAGGATTGTGTGTCTAAGTTAATCATGCAGAGAGCAAAAGGTTGGAAACGTCTTAAGTTAGCAGATGGACTCACACATACACAAAAACAAATGTTTTGTGGTATTTTATTTGTTTTTGTTTAATTTGCCAGACAAAATTCCAACATGCTACTTAATTTGAGTCAAACAAATAGCTAAATACATGTGTTTCAGTAACTTTTATCAAGCAAAAGGCAGAAAAAGAAATGAAGACAACACAGATAGCAAGGTCTGTACTGATTAACTCTGAACTTCGCCTCCAGAAATATACAATGGTCACGCACACTTACACAATGAATCACATACATACAAGTATAACCTATTAAATTCATTTCAGAACTACCCAAAACTCCCTGTGTATGTGTGTGTGTGTGTGTGTGTGTGTGTGTGTGCCAGACAAAATTCATTTGAAGTTACTTTTTCCTTGAGTATTAAACTTTTATTTTATGAGACTTTTAATGTTATTATATAAAAATTCAAGGAAGAGTAATAAATTACAGTTGACCCTTGAACAATGCAGGGGTAGGGGCACAGACTCTTGCACAGTCAAAAATCCTTGTATAACTTTTGACTCCCCCCAAACTTAACTACTAATAGTCTACTGTTGATCGGAAGCCTTACCCATAACATAAACGATCAATTAACACCTATTTTGTTTATATATTATATACTGTATTCTTATAGTAAAGCTACAGAAAATGTTTTAAGAGAAAATCATAAGGAAAATATATTTACAATGTATTCAGTGAAAAAAGGCTGCATAGAAGTGGACCTGCACAGTTCAAACCTGTGTTGTTCAAGGGTCAACTGTACTTCTATTTATAGTAACAGCAGCTCACATTGTTGAGGTGCTTTCACTGTAGAGCACCACCTTTAATAGCACTGAAGACTTTAAATTAAAAAAAATCAGATAAAACATACAAAACAGCCCCTTTAAAAAGGTGGGCTATGCCTGACTATATTAACTCAAATGTACACTAGTAAAATGTCTTATTCTGTACCCTCCCATCCACAGCTCATGTAGCCCGGGCAGAACCTTAAAGAACTCCTTTCATAAGCAGACAATCCAAGCTCTTTTCACATCAGTATGCTTAATTTTTTAAATGTCTAAAGATATTTGTTTTAAATGCATCTATTATTCCATTGCATATAGACATCCTTTATCATCTTTTTATTACCTTCTCTATTTTCTTCATTCATTCGTCTTTGCCATACCCTTGGTCCTGCTGTACACACCCCAAGCTTGTGTCTTATTCCAGCCTAGCCTCAGCTACTGTTACCTACCTTTCTCTTTCACTCACTTTCTCTTATCTTATCTCTATTATTTTCTTAAAGACTCTTAAAATTTTAATTCCTATACACATACAAATCTGACACTTCCTCTTTTAGTCACAAACTCAAATATGCAGAAACTAGAGGCTTTGAAGTTTTAATATAAAATGAAAATGAATTACCTTTGATATTTAAAAATGTCAAAATCAAAGCTCATTTTTAAAGACTTAGGATAAACATTTTCAAAAGTCGTAAAAAAATTTCACCTAACAGTTTTCTAGAAAGCTGAAATTTCTTAGACTACTAGAAAGCCCTTTTAGGAGGTAAGTTAATTTTTCTTTCATGGCCACTCTTGAACTAGGGGAAAAATAACCAACTGTACATTTATTCAAACCAACAAAACATTCAGAGATGTACTAGACTGTGATAGTTCTGTTTCATGAAAGAGCAAAGTGTAACTTTTGAAAATAACTCCCTTATTCAGGAATCCTTTCCTTTTGCAATCATTTTAGTTTTTCTTAAAGTTTTAGAAAAGTTGAAGGTAGGCAGATGAAACTGTGGAATTATACTACATGCAATACTAAGAAAATAGATAAAGAAACAGATAGCACAGTTCATGCAGCGATAGAGAAGAGATGGAGAGGTCTGCTGGTTGCCCTGAAGTAAAGAGGACACTGACCTGGGAGAATTCGGTGTGTTTCCACTTCTTTCACTTAAGGCTTCAGAGTCAGTTGAAACTCCCATAAGTTTCACACATTTCTTTTCCTTCCTTGGCTGAATGTCCACGGGCAGACTTTTGTGAGGAGAGAGATTGTTTCCTGGTGTATTTATAGAAACTGTCTTCTCTAACTGCAAGTTATCTTCAGAATTGCTGGGACAGCACTGGGCCTCCTCCTTCTGAGGTAGTAATCTATAAACGTCTTCCTCAATAGCACTTTTGGCACATACATTGTCAGGGGTGGTGATATCCACAGGCAGGACCTCCCTCCTCTTTTTGGGTACAGGCACTTCAGTTTTCTCTGAGAATAAAAATTACTAATATATTTAGTCAATAAGTCAAAACAAAGACACAGTAAACATAAAAAGATAGAACTAGTTATAGATACAGTTTTTTCCTTTCCTATTCTTCATTCTTTTGAAACCCACTTATCTACTTATTGAAATCTTTTGTCCTTTCTTTTTTCATGGACTTTACTAACTATATCCTTTAAATGTTATCTGGCTATAAATTTTTCCTTGGGAACTCAAAAGATTTAGTTCTCACAGTGAAAACTTCTATGTTCTGATACTGTAATAAAAGTTACATGGGGTTTTATTATAAGACTTCAGTTTGGAGGTAAGAAAGGATACAGAGGCTAAGAGTCAAGGAATCCAAGTACAAATCCCACACTAGCACTCTGCAGCTGGTTGACTTTGGGGAAGTACTTAACCTCTTGAGCTTTATTTTCTTTATCTGTAAAATGGGGATTAAAAATGTCCACTCCACTCAGTATTGTGTGTTGTAATGATTACATGCAAAGAACTAGTCAAATTCTCTATGGTAACTTGTGCCTATTAGCCCCACCCACAAAATGTATTCAAAATCAGTACTTCTACTATGGATACTTCCCAAGTTCAAACCATAGTATGTCTCACTGCAGACTATGGCAATAGCCTTCTACCCTAACTGCCTAACATAACATCATTCCATCTCCATGCAGGTCTATTTACAGCCACTAAATTAATTGTTCTAATACCTTTTCCCTATCCCCATACCAATGCATCTTTTATTTTCAAAATCAAAAAAGTAAAGTTGGAGAAACCATGGTTGGACATGGGGTTGGTGCTCCTACTCTACAATATTCTTTTTAAATCACTATTTTCCCTTTCTCTTCTACTGCTCCCCACATCAACTAGATTGACTATACTTCCCTCTGTCTCTGCTGTGTTCAGTTCAGCAGACTTTCAAAATTCATAGTGTGTAATTCTTAATTAGGAAAGCCTCTTAGAATCAGGGAAGAGAAAAAGGATGAAAGAGAAGCCTTTTTAAACTATAAAAAACTTTACTATTGCTAACAACCTCCCCACTACTGTTAAGAATCCCTCAAGTCACTGAGGTAATAATGAAGATAGTCTTAGGCATGTGAACAGTGTAGGGGCAAAAACTGGCTGAAAATGTATAACCTAAAACATGTAATAACACTTTCTTGGGCTCTAAGAACCATTGCATTCTTAGGCTTTTTTACTTTTGGACTTTTATTTTTTAATTTACAAACAGACAGTAAAGTCACTCTTTTTAGTGTATAACATGCAGAGCCCACGTGGTAAGGCTATTTTCCACCTCAGTGATTAGATTTGCTAGTTGTCTTCTAATATCTGTTCTACTAGTCTTCCTCAATAATAGAGCCTCCAAGAGTATACTCAATAATATTGTAATAACTTTGCATGGTGACAGATGGTAACTAGACTTATCATGGGGGGTCATTTTGTAATGCATAAATATCAAATCATCATGATATATACCCAAAACTAATAGAATATTAGATGTCTATTACACTCAAAAAAAGAAAATCCCAAGATGTAGTGGGGAACACGGCTCCTGAGAACAAGACTGCATTTCTCAGCTTTTCTTGTAGGTAGGTGAGGCTACATGACTCAATTTTGCTCAAGGATTATGCGGATGAACAACACAAATGAAGCCTAGATTGTGACACTCTGACCAGTCTCGGAAAGCCTCTTCTAGACTTCTGTAAGGGGAGGAATTTATACCTATCTTGTTTAAGTCTCCATTATTTTAGGTTTTCTATAAACAATATTAACTAATCCAGTTCCCAAACATCAGTTGCTTCAATGAAATCAAACTCTTTGACATATTGCATAAGATATTGTAATTGTAAATGGAAAAGTCTCTAAGGTTTCCAAACCTTATCCAGGTTCTAATACACAGATATCTATCCAACAGAATACCTATTATATTCATACATACCCAGTATTCAGTTCTTTTTGAATTTTCCTACACATTTTGTAGAAGTAAATTTGTTTTATTAGATAGAGATACATAACCACAAATTAGTTTGTAATGGGATTTGCATAAAGCTGTAGTTAAGGAAAAAAACACTTGATATAATTTCTCAGAGCTTCTCATAATTTAAAAGACAAAATATATGAGACATGCATACCTTCAGGTTCATACTTTAGTTTTAGTTCATCTAGTTTAGCTCTCAGTTTCATATTTTCACTTTGGGAGAGCTGGAGGCATCTTTCATTTGCGAAAAGTTTTCTCTCAATGTCCAAAGCCCGTTGGCTCTCAAATAATGCTTTCATTCGCTGTATGGACAATTCACCTTTAGTGCTTTCATTTTCTTTGCTATATAAATAAAAAAAGGAGAACCAAGGAATATTAAAATAACATGTAAAATACGTGTTTTATATACATATATGTAAAACATATTTTGGTAGTGCAAATCTTTTATTATATATTTGAATTCTTTAAATATATATATATTTCCTTGGGGTTTTAAGTAACAAAGAAACAATAAACAAAATAAGCTTTAACAACGGCACTTTCAAATAAAAAATGTCATGCATTCTTTGAAGGAAAGGAGGAAAATATGCTTTCCACATTAATCCATGTGTAAATAATTTCTTTTTAAGTTTCAAATTAGATATTTGTTCCTGAAAAATTTAGATTATAAGAACATTTTCTACGTCAAAGTTCTTTTCACTTACCAATCTAAAACGCTGAACACAGAGAAATAAAAATAATTATTCATTGAAAGTATTTTTTCTTCAGTAACTAGCACTAACTATATCTTGACTATATCTTATTTGCTACACAAAGATATTTGTATTGATTTTCTTTTCTGGAATTTCTTTTCGCAATTTGAAAACAAAAGTTTGTAGTCACTAACACTACTTATTATAAGCAAGTCAAGAGAATATCCATCTTTCTAAGTGCCCAACACTTACTTTAAGTTGTCAAGCTTTATCTGAAGTAACTCTGTGTAATAGGTGTTATCTTCCGGAGTGTCAGAGTTGGCAGAAAGTTTAGATTCCGTACTTTCATATAAACTCTACAGAAAACAACAATTCTTATTACTTAAGATAAATAACAAATTAGGTTAATCCAGTAGTCCTAGAACAATACAGGTTTGAATGGCACAGGTCCACTCATATGTGAATGTTTCACAGTAGAGTTCTATAAATGTATTTCTCGTCCTTATAATTTTCTTAATAACATTTTACTTTCTCTAACTTACTTTAAGAATACAGTATATAATATGTATAACATACAAAATATGTGTCAATCAACTGTTCCAGTTATCAGTGAGGCTTCCGGTAAAGAGTAAGCTACTCATAAAGTTTCTGGGGAGTCAAAAATTATGCAGATTTTTGACTGCACACGGTTGGGCATCCCGAACCTCCGTGTTGTTCAAGGGTCAACTGATTTAAGATATTCAAACCAAATCTGGCTGCATTATTGAAGGGGTTACATGTACCTTAAATTTCTCCAGATTTCTAATTTCACCTAAGAGATGTTTAATTTCACCGTTCTTCTGCTCCAGCATAGCAAGCAACCGTTCCTGCTGCTCAAATTCAGTTTGAGACCCTTTCATTTGTAGCAATGTGGCGATTTGTAACTAGAAAAAAAAACAAAAAAAAAACAAACACCCAACCCCCGCCCCCAACAGAGAACTGAGTGGAGGAAAGGAAGATTCTGATAACTATATTTTGGTACAACGCATATTCTGTACTATGTCACCTTGAATTCAGTTTGGAAACCAGACTAGGTATGTCTACTTTAATAATCTAATAATTTGAAAATATTTATATCAGTAAGTTTAGTTACAGATATAACTCTTGAGTACTTATTTGAGTTCTTAGGAGTAATATCTGACATCTATTAACAATTATTTGTACTTCTGTAAACATAAAATTGAACTGAATGGCTATGATCCAGAAGCATCACTTAACTGGTAAATAAACCTGTCCAAATGCTGTAATGCTGTACTTTACTCATCATATGCACTGTCATTAAGGGTCTGATGGGGTTTCTCAAAAATTTTAACTTTAATAGTATCAAGTGGAGGAATTATTAAGCTACTCACATTTACAACAGCGAGATTTACAAATGACAAGGATGGAAAACAAAAAGGCATCTAAGGAAACTGAGGGAATCTTCGATATAAATATAAATACATTTATTTTTTAGTAGCAGCAATCAACTTACCTAATTTTGACTTCACCTAAACCTGGAGTTGCATACTAACTGAAGGGAAATGAACTGGAATCTAAAACTACCATTGTTTTCTGCCTTTAGAAATTTATGGAGTTCTAAAAAGTACCGATAATTTAAATACAGTTTTGAGTAAAGCAAGCAATGATATACAGTTGCAGTTATGGTTATGAAGATAGAAAATGACTTCTAACATTTTTAAGGACCCACTTTTTGTTCCTGCTTCAGACTGGAGTGTGAGAAGATTCAGAATGCTACTTATTTCTAAAGATAACTTGGAATATCATGGGAACATTGGGAGATTAATAATAGTAGTCCAAAAAATACTGAAAGAAAACAAAAAGCAAATGTGAGAAAATTTTTTAAAAAAATCATTCTCGGATAGGGAAGAGTCTTGGGTAAACCAAGTAGTCCCATCGAAATCCTTAAAAACCACAGCTGTTTGTTATGTCAGCACTTCCTTATATGCCAACCACCATTTAAGCATTTTACTATGCTTTCATTTAATTCCAGGACAATTTAAAAAGCAAGTTCTATCATATCTACTTTATAGATGAGGCGATTGATGATGCTCTGAAAAGTAAAAAAATACTTGTTCAAGGTCACACAGCTAGCAAGTGACAGAACTAGGATTCAACCCCAAGTTGATCTAATGCCAAAGTTTAATTACTAACTTTCCCTATTTGTTTTAAATCTCACGATCCTGTATAAAAGGCAGAAAGCGTTCTAGACTTCCAGTTACCAGTTAGGCGTAACAGTTCAGGGATCAGAATTCTAAAAGCTGGTACAATACTACAATCTTTATAACTCCCATATGATTTTCTGTTACTGCCTGTTTGACTAAGATGATGACCAAAACAACCCTTAAAATTAAAATTAAAAGGGCCTACTAAGGGTTGCTGGAGGGGTGCTGGGTCAGGGGATGGGGTAATTGGGTGATGGGCATTAAGAAGGGCACTTGAAGTAATGAGCACTGGGTGTTGTATGCAACTGATGAAATCACTGAATTCTACCTCTGAAAGTAATAATATAGTATATGTTAATTAAATCAAAAAAATTTTTTTAAAAAATTAAATGGGCCTATATGCTTGACCTGAGGAACTACAAGAAAAGGATATCCAAATTTCACTCTATAATAAGCCTTTGCAGAAGAACTGGAGAATGATGAGAGAGCTAGTTTTCATTGAAGTAGGAACCTTAGGCCTGTGTTAAGAAACTCCAGCCAATAGCTGGGAAAAAAAACTTTTGAAAATTTTTTTCTCCACTACACAAAGATTTATATATTTCTGGGAAAGCTATTGAGTAACCATGAAAAAAAAAAAAAATCAATCACAAAGTTTTTGAGTAACCATTAAATAAAATCAATCAACGGATGCTAACTATACTACTACTCTACTAAATATCTACTAAAGGATTAATTTTTTGAAATAAAGTATAGTAAATCTTTTAGTCAATCTAAAGATATTTTTTCTAAAATAATGCAGTTCTAGAAATAACTAAGTACACTCTTTGAAGGAAAAGATGCTTTCCTTGATATATCTGTACACGTAATGCGGATACAAAATCGGTTTAATAAACCTTCAATGGTGATAATGCTATACCTTCATTCTTTGCATCTGTTCTCTGTTAAATGCATTTTGCTTCTTTAGTGACTGATACTTGACTTTCATACTGATAAACTGACGTTCCATTGCTGCCCTTCGATCTTCCACCTAGAAAATATTAACATGTTTAATTACACTTGTATTAAGTGACATGCCAATTTAATCAATAGAGTATTTGTTACGTACCTCTGCAAACAAAGAGTTGCCTTTACTATTGGGGTCCAAGGCTTGCTGAAGTGCCTGGTCTAATTGCACCTGAAGATCTTGATTTGCTACACGAGCTTTCTAAATTTGAAAGAAAACAATTTAGCTAATAGAGGTTAGATTAGCAAGGAAACAACTTATTATAAATTGGAAAAGATAATGTTACTCTAATCATAGTACCTCTAAGGCATTATAGTAGGAAACTGCTTCTTTCTCTCGCTCCTCTTTTTCTTCTTTAAGTCGGTCTACCTGGCGCATTAAATTAGTACTAAGAAGTTCTAGTTGTTCTTGTCTGTACTGTAGTTCATTCACTTCTTCTTTGAGGGTGGTCTATTCAATAGGAATTGAAAAAGAGGAAATTCTCCTGAATAATCTTTCATTTAGCAGCTGCTCAGTTTATCTATCAGAAGTGGTTTACACCCAAAACTAAAACTAAAGAGTTAGTCAATAGTTTTAAGGTGTATAATAAAAGAATAAAAATTACTAAATTTTTCAGCAGGGAACCAAATGAAGGGCTATCTTTCTTTCCTATAAATTTAAGCCTTTAATTTTTAATTAACCTCAGCCTGCAATGAAAAAAAAAAATCTACATTCATATGCATATCAATTTCCACTAGACCAACGTTTTCTATAGGGCTTTTATGACACAAAGTAGGATCAGAGTTAATGACTCAAAGTTCTTCCAGAGGTTTTATTAATCTAAAGGTAATCCGCTTTACAAAATCACATAATCTAAAGCTTTACTATGAATGAATAATCCACCTAAAAACTCTACATTTTTTAATTAGTAACATCAGAGTTAAGACAGAAAAATACTTCAGCCTTCAAATTACTTAAGGATTATAACAAAAACATGTTAAAAAATATACAAGGAAAAAAGAAAAAAACAACCTAAGAACATACATGCCATAATAATTACCTTCATACTTTCCATTTCAGTCAGCTCAATTTGAAGAGCCAGCATCTCTGAAGACATGCTTTCGTGCACACGCTCAGACATTACTCGCATTTCCTCTGATTTACATGAGAGGAGTTCCTTCTGATGATCTACTTTGTGCTTCAACTGCTTTTCACTAAGCCTAGCTTCATCTAATTCGGCTTTCAGTTTTTCTAACTAAAGTAGAAAGAAAAATTCACAATCTTAAAAAATCAAAAGGTAATTGAAGATCATCAGAATGTACAGTTGCAGTATAAATTATTCTGATAATTGCAGAATAACTATTTTATAAGACAGTCAAGCTGAACAAAACTAATTACACTTTGATATAGTTCTCTATCTTGGAAAACTAAAAATATATAGTTTAAAGGGAACAAATTTAACAGCAGAATGATGAAGTTTTAGGATCAAGCCTAGATTTAGCCTGTTTCATTCCTCCTAGGTAAAAACTGTTAATGATTGTATCTACCATTACTGGGTTATTGTGTGGCTCTCAACTGAGATCAGGGGAGTAAAACATTCAGCACTATGCCTAGCATTCACTAAATGATTTCTGTTATCAATAAAAAAACTTCTGCTTGATGTCCAGGGTTATAATTATAATCTATATCAAATTATCTTGAATTAGGTGTCAATATTCTATATCCTGATATCTGTTTTCTATTTAAAAAGTAAGAGCCTCTTGACTTGTTTTTCCTTTTCTATTTTCATAATGTGGAAAAAGAAATTTCAGCTGAATGATCTACGCTGAAATGTGGCTATCTTTCTGAAAAACATGACCGACTGACCGAAATTTACTGCATGATGAGACTATTAAGGTTTCCTATTTGGCCAATGCTAAGCATCTTATAACAGTGATATGCGCTGTCCTACAAACATACAAATAGTTCATACAAGTAATCAAAGTATGTCTGGACTCTTGGCCACTTTGGCTTCTATGTGAAGAGTGATAGGTATGAATAGCAATGATGGAAGCAGGTTGCCTGGATAGAAGGCTACAAGAGTAGTCTAGGGGAGAGAGAATGGTGATCTGGACTACAATGGTAGCAGCAGAGATGGATGTTTTGTAGATCAAGTTCTTAGAATCAGTTGATGGAGTAATTGTGAGAAATAAGTCAGGGGCGCCTGGGTGGCTCAGTTGGTTAAGCATTTGCCTTCGGCTCAGGTCATGATCCCAGGGTCATGGGATCGAGCTCCACATTGGGCTCCCTGCTCAGCGGGAGAGTCAGCTTCTCCCCTTTCCGCTGCCCCTAACTGCCGCTTGTGCTCACTCTCTCAAAGAAAGAAAGAAAAGATATCAAATATAACTCCAAAATTTTGTGTATGAATGCAAGATGATTCTAAGTATTACATGAAAGCACATTTTGATAGACATGTTCATCTGACTACAATTTAGGAAAAAATACAACCAGCTCAAATATATAATTTCATTGATATCATTGCTTAAAATGAGTAAAAAGAGAATCAATTTAAAGAAATTAGTTAAAAGTAAAGGTGGTACAGATATGGAAAAATCTCAAAAGATGCTACACAAAACATGGAAAATTACAAAACAGGCCAAAAGTCAGGTACAGTTTTGTAGAGAAGGGTCTGGAAAGTATGTACTCTATACAAAGAAGAGCCATGATAAAGGTTCTGGATTCCTTTGAAGTAACCTGAAGGAACTGGATAGTTGGGGGTAACCAAAAAAGAATGGTCAACTTGTTTTTAATGCATAAAATGAAGCCAGTGTAACACGTTGTTAGTCTAAGTATAGTGATATGGGCTTTGGAATCAGACAGCTTCAGTCAAATCTTGACTGCTGTGATTTTTGTCCAATTTACTCAATCTGTTTAAACATTGGTTTTCTCATCTGTTATCCACAGACAATAATGATACTTTCCTTACTGAGTTGTAAGAGGCAGATCATGTCATTGGCTTATCTTCAATAACCAAACTAGAAAGTATCAATTCTAATATACATTAACTTACAATAAACTACTGGTTTCTTCTGTAGGATTACGAAGTGTACTACTCCTTTCAGTGAAAGCTAGGAGACTGGTCTTTCTGAAAGGGGACTGTCCTACTATGCACTATAGGCAAAAAGGTCATGCTTTTCACTAAACTAAAACTCCATAACAAATATCCAGTTTCTGAAATTAAGTAATTGTATTTAATCCGTAGAATGTTAATACAAGTCCCTTAGGTAAATTCTTGTTTCTCAGTGTTCCCACTCGCAATATTATGATGATGGAGCCTTGATCTCAGCTATTTTCCACAGATGGCATTAAGAAAATCTTCATCACTTAAAATTTACATATTGCTAACTCCATAAGCATGAAACATTTTTGTTTTGATATACATAGGTATCCAAACCTTATTTTTTAGTTCATTTACTTCTTGTCCATGGCTTCTGCTCAGTTGTTCTTTTAATTGCTCCAGGTGTGTTTTTTGCTGTTGTTTAATAGCTTCACATTCAGAGCTCAAACTTTCTAACATTCGACTCTTAAGCTCAACTTCTCTCTGAAGAGTATATTTTTCTTGTTCATAATTCTGAAAACAGATTTAATTATAATTCAATTACATAAAAATAACTTAAAGTCATTACATATAAACAGTTCTCACCTTCAACTGTTTCATTCCTGTTTCACTTATTTGTTGCTTTCTAAGTAACAACCACATGTTAGATCTGGAATAACTCTGTAGCTAATCAGTCTTAAGAAAAGCAAGGAGGGTTTTAGTACATGATACTGATGTGGTAATTGCTTCTCTGCCCTGTCAAGGAAGTAAGAGGTGTTCCGCGCTATGTCAACATGTGAAGTAATCTCTGTTAGGGAAAAAACAAAAACAAAAAACATTTAATAGCACTTCAGTTTTCCCAGTGAGAATTACTTGGTTTGATGATATTTATGGCTCTGAAAATACAATAGTGGACAAGGCACAAAGTGAAATACTAAATTATCCTTTATTGTCAGAATGTAGTCATCTGAGAAATGTTTACAAATGACTACTTGAATGATACAGTGTTGAGACAGAAGGAAGATTTAAGAGGGCTTTTTCTTCTGATAGGGACTTTTTTTTTTTTAAGATTTTTATTTATTCATTTGAGAGTGGGAGAGAGAGCACAAGCAGGGGGAGGGGCAAAGGGAGAGGGAGAAGCAGACTCCCCGCTAAGCAAGGAGCCTGATGTGGGACTCGATCCTAGTACCCCAAGATCATGACTTGAGCCTAAGGCAGACACTTAACCAACTGAGCCACACAGGCACCCCTCTGACAAGGAAATTTCAAGATTAAAAAAGCATTAATTCAAACTCATTCAATAAGTTTTTAAAAATGAGATAAAACTAGATTAAGTAAGAGATAAATAAGAAAAAAAGCAAGTTATTTTTTTTGCCATACTTAAATTTTGACATCAAAGTTTAAACATATTACTGAGCATTTACCACATAAAACAGACTAATTCATTCTTTCAATAAATGTGTGCCAGACATTACACATATAGGAGTGAACAAGAGAGACAAAATTCCCTCTCATGGAGCTTACAGTCTGGAGTTAATTACCTGAATCCATGTATGATAGCAACTTTACAAAATACTCACGCAAGGCCTCTCAGCTGAGGTGACACCTAAAGGTGGAGGACTCAATCCATGACAGTGAGGGGATATGCAATGCAGATGAAAGCAACAGCTCATGTAAAGCCTGTAAAGCAGGACTATTATAGCTAAGCACAAGGGAAAGTAGTTTAAAATGAGGTCAAAAGGTTGACATGGGTCAGATCACATAGGAATCTGCAGATGCAAGAAAGGAGTTTGGATTTTGTTGTCAATATGATCGAAAGCCATAGTTGTGCTTTTAGCAGGACTGTGACATGATCTTTCGTTTATTTTTCAATGGCCAAGTGGCTGCTGTGTGAAGAATGAATTGTATGAAAGGCAATGAGGGAAGCAGGCAACCTGGTTAGAAGGCTACAGTAGTAATTTACGGGACAGATGATGGTGGTCTGAATTGGAGTGGCAGTAGCACAGATGGATGTTTTATAGCTCAGGTTCCTAGAACTTGATGGATTAAACATGAGAAATAAGGGCCAAAAAGAAACAGAGTAAAATTCCCTGAAATTTGGCTCAAGTTATTATATATTTACTAAGTAAGCTAAATTGCAAGAGACTGTTGTTAACAGGCAGGGAATCAACTATTCTGTGTTTATGTTACGTTTGAGATGTCCATTAGTAGGCAACTGAACACAGAAGTCTAGACTTTAGGGGTAAACTAAGGACTTGGTGTAGTGTCATAGGGCATTTAGATGTTACCTAAAGATATGAAAAAAGTGAGGTCACTAAGAGTGCACAAAACAAAATCTAAAATCCAATATGTGTTAAAGAAAACAGTAACTTGATTTTTCAAATTCAGAACACACAGGGTCAGAAAGAATATTAGGAATTCATTCACTTCAGTCCCCTTTATTAGAGATGGGGGTGAACAGGAACTAGAACTACAATCTTCAAAAAGGAATAAAATTAATAATAATAATTGCTAGACAATACAAATGTTCAATAGCTAAGCACAACCTTATAAACAGAGGAGTCCAGGGTCCTACCTCAGTCATGGTCATCATTTCATTACGACATTTATCCAACTGATTCTGCAACTCATTTTGGCTCTCCACTAGTTGTAAACCATACTGTGCAGCTTTCAGTCGTTCTTCTTCGACCTCTTTGAGCTTGCATCGAAGGTCTGCAATTATATCTGCCTCCATGTTTCTTTTTTCGTTTTTAGTCTACTATAAAAAGAGGAAATGAAAGTATTTAAGCTTAAACAAAATACTCTGTACAATGATAACAATAATAAAAGATATATATATATATATATCTTTCCTCCAATACTATAAAAAACATAGCATTGAAGATTTTATTGCTGGCTTTTAAGATTTTATTGCTCTTAATTTGCATTCTTGTTGTAAAAGCAAGGTCTGGTAATTCTTTTACCTGATTTGAGACCAAATCAAACAGAGAAAAAAAAATTGAAC
Source organism: Ursus maritimus (assembly GCF_017311325.1). NCBI lineage: Eukaryota > Metazoa > Chordata > Mammalia > Carnivora > Ursidae > Ursus > Ursus maritimus. The sequence continues at coordinate 6,388,455 of NW_024423897.1, forward strand.
ACATTTAACTTTGTTCCTAAGATATGCAGTTATCAAGAAATCGTTCACTTGTGTGCTAAGTTTCCTTAAATGCTGAGGTAGGGTGGGTCTCATATTTATATCACTGTACAGGTAATCAAATTAAGAGCACAATGAAAGAAATCAAGAATTTATAGTAACATGACTGCTACTGAAAATATAAAAAGGCAGCTTTGAATAAGGTTTATAAGGCAAGGACTATCATGTCCACAATTTTTCACAACAGCATTAAATTCTTGAACACATTAAATTTGCTACATTAAATTTGCTATATTGACAACAGGCTCACTAGTATTTTCCATTTTTCATAAGAAGACATGCAAAACAGAATCATGTTCAGAGTAATTAAAAACATTTCTTTCTTTCTAGATTTTTAATCAAGGACTTAAACATTATAAACATTCCACATAATTCAACCTTTCTCGTCATCCTTTCCAAATTGGTCCATCTCTTAGGCCAGATTTAAACTCAGCTTTGCAGTCAAAGGGCAACAGGCTGTTACTAAGGTTGTTTCCCCACTTCCTAGACAATGTAGTCGTCATTCAACAATTATTCCTTAAAGCCTTATGTGCTGAACTCCATTCTGGGCATTTCAGATCCATCAGAAGCCAAATGAGACAAAATAAAATGAAGTGCTCTTCTTTCATGAAACTTACCTTCCAGTGGGAAAAGACAAGCAATAATAGTATCATAATTAAATGCATTAGGAAATGAAAAAAGAAAAAAAAACAGGATAAGGGAGCTTGGAAGAAGTGAGGGTATTGCAACTAGGATGAACTCTAAAGTTAAGTGTTGGGGGGGGGGAAGCCTTCAAGGTGACGTCTGAAAAAAAGCCTTGCAGAGGAGAAGAGAATTAGCTATGTATCTATTTCAGGAAAGAAAAAGGAGGGGCGCCTGGGTGGCACAGCGGTTAAGCATCTGCCTTCGGCTCAGGGCGTGATCCTGGCCTTACGGGACGGGACGAGCCCCACATCAGGCTCCTCCCCTGGGAGCCTGCTTCTTCCTCTCCCACTCCCCCTGCTTGTGTTCCCTCTCTCACTGGCCGTCTCTACCTCTGTCAAATAAATAAATAAAATCTTTAAAAAAAAAAGAAAAAGGAGTAGAGGAAGAGGGGTAGCACTAAAGTGGAAGGACACCCAAGGAATGAACAAAATAGAGTTTAAGTCATAGGAGATAATAGGGGAGAATAGGCAAATCAGGCCATCACAAGGGCTTTGGCTTCTACTCTGGGTAAAACTGGGGGTCATTGTAAAGTCTGGCGTAGAGATCTGATACTTTAAAAGGATCATTTTGGCTGCTACATTGAATAGTTTGGAGGGGAGCAAGTGGGAAGCAGAAAGACCAGGTGAAGATGATTGCTTACAAGAGGGTGATTGTATACGAGGTGGGAAAAAATGATCAGATTGTGTATAGTTTGAAGGTAAAGCCAACATGATTTTCTAAAAAATTAAATGTAGGGTGTATGAATAAGAGAGAAATCAAAAATGTCTCGAAGGCTTCTGACCTGAGCAACTAGTAGAGCAAATTTGCATCAACTGAAGGATCAAAAATTATGAGTAAAAATTGTTTTGAAAGAAAATCAGGGGCTTATATTTTGGACATGAAATGTATCAAGTAACCAATTGGCTATATGAGAAGGATCTGGGCTGGAAATAAAAACCTAGGAGTTATTAACATAAATCCTTGAGCCTTGATGTCACCAGAGTACGAGCATAATTAAAGAGAAGAGGACCAAGGATTGAGCCATTAAGAGGTGAGAAAGAAGACAGTAAAATATACCTCAGTGAGGTAGGAGGAAAACCAAGAGCATGTATTATCCTGGAAATCAACTGAAATCAGTTGGAGAGAATGGTGGGTAAACGGGAAACAGTTTTGCTGCAAAGCAGAAAAAACGGAGCAGTAGCTAAAGGGGAAGTAGGATTAAGTTTGTCTTTTTTAAGATACAATATTTAAAGAAAAAACAGCATGCTTGTATGTCATGGGATAGATTCAGGAGAGAAGAAAAACAGATGATATAGAAGGCATGGAGAACTGCTAAAGTAATGAAAAAGAATGAGGTCTAATGTATAAGGGCTGATTTTAGACAGGAACATGAATATTTCATCTAAAGTAAGGGAAAGCAAAGTAGATGGGTATAGACACTGATAAGTAGGTAGATTACTGGTGGGAGTTTGTGTAAGTGCCCTTCTAACTGCTCCAATTCATCAGTGAATTAGGAAGCAAGGCCATTAAAAACGAAGATGAAGGAGGAGATATATGGTTTCAGAAGAGTGGTAAAAAAAGGTATCCTGTTGTCCAAGGCTGGCAATTACTGTTCTAAAATATAGGAACTTTCCGGGGTGCCCGGGTGGAGCAGTCAGTTAAGGGTCTGACTCTTGGTTTCAGCTCAGGTCATAATCTCAAGGTCATGAGACTGAGCCCTGTGTGGGGCTCCTTACTCAGTGAGGAGTCTGCTTCAGACTCTCTCCCTCTCCTTCTGCCCCACCCCATTGCTCACTCTCTAATAAATAAAATCTTTAATAAATAAAGTACAAGACCTTTCCAAAGCCTGTAGGTGACGGGGCTAGGCACTAGTTATTGCACTGTTTATTATGTTTGTTGAGGATTTACCATTTGCCAGGCAGAGTGCTTTAAAGGAATTATCTCATTTAATTCTCTTAATGAGCCTAACTTAAACATTATTGTCATCAAAGAAAAAAGGAGCTAGCCTCAAGACATCCCAGCCAGCAATGTCCAAGGAAGTAAAAAAACTAGCTCTCATTCTTTCAAAAGATTTGCTAGAATTCCTATTATGTGCCAGGTACTGTGCTATTGCTGAGGACACAATGGTGACCCCAAAACTAGATAATGTCCCTGCCTTCTTGAATGTTACTATCCATTAGTGGAAAGGCATTAAATCAAATAACTGTCAAGTTTTTTAAGTGTGATAAGTGGAAGAGGGAGCCTATAACATGGGGGCGCTGTCCTAAATTGGGAAGTGAGGTGGGAGGAGGTAGTACAGACAAGAAAGATTTCTCTGAGGAAATGACTTTTTTGCAAAGGTCTAATGGATGAGTAAGAGTTAACCTGTCAATCTGCAAAGAGGTAGCCCGGTTGAATAACTATATCTAACACAAGCCAGACATTGTACTTGGTGCTTTGCATGTATTATCTAATTTAACAACCCCATGAAATATTAAGGTATTTCCGCCATTTACGCATATGCAAACTGAGACACAGAAAGGTTAGGTATCTTGCCCAGGGTTACCAGCTAGTAAGTGGCTGAGATGGGAACTACGGTCTAGCTCCAAAGCCTGGGACTCCTAACCATTTTTCTGTTCAGCCTCTCAATAACATAACATACACAAAGCATTTAGGACAGGGAGCTCAGAGATACAGGGTGCCTTAGTTCGTAATCCACAACACACTGGTGCACGAGCTTGGACAACTTATTTAAGGTCTTGTGTTCTCATCCCTAAGATAAAGACAATAACATCTACCTAACAGGGGTTTTGAGGTTAAACCAACTAAGGGATGATAAGCAATTAGAATCTGCCACGCAGCTGTCTGCGACAGCGCTGTCCAACGGGAAAAGAATGCGAGTTGTGATATGTGATTTTTAATTTTCTAGGAGCCACGTTAAGAAAAGTAAATACAGGTGAAATTCATTTTAGCAATATTTTATTCAACCCATCCACTAGCATTTCAACATGTAACCTTTATAATTACTAACGGGCTGTTACTCTTTTTGTGTAGTCTTCGCAATTCGGCGTGCATTTTATATTTACAGCATTTCTCAGTTCGGACTGCCACATGTGGCTAGTGGCTACCATACTGGACCGCACAGACATGGTAGTTACCATCCGGAGGCCCAGGCAGGCGACCCGGCCTTCCTTACTGATGCACAATACCCGGTGGGGGAGGGGTGGACGCACACAGCCCAACGGAAGATTGAGTCCGGCTTGGAACCTGGTTGAGAAGAACTCCGGCTTCCGCTGAAGAAGCTGTCCCGTCTAAGGGCCTCCGCCGTGACCCAGACCCCAGGTTTCCTGAGGCCCTGCTTTCCCCACTCCCCAGAGAGAATCCCTTCGGCCGCTCCCACCGCTCCTCTCCACACGCACCTCCCTCCAGCCCCGTTGCCCCTACCTCTCTTCACCCCTTTCCCCTGCTGCTGCAGCCGGCGGCTCGTGACGAGGGCTCACGGCGCCCAGGTTCGCGACGGTAATACCACCTCACGACTAGATACGGCAGCCAATTCACTCAGTTAGCTCTCCGGTAAGCGCCAGGGCTTTTTGAATGCTGTTCCCGCGACAACTCACACGTCTCGCGAGATGTCCCGCCCAAGCCGCGCGCAAAGGAAAAACAGGGAGGAACGCCCGATCGAGCGCCCCGTGCCCTGTACCGCGTCTGCGCAGAAGCACGTGGCGTGCCGGGGACTTAAGTGTTGGCGCAGACGTAGCTCTCTGGGTGGTCCGCTTCACTCAGGCTTGGTTTTGTTCCTGTCTTCCCCACGTCTACTTTTAGTTGCCATGCCGTTTGTTTCTGTTTTGTTCTAGCGACAGTACCTTCTGGAGAGACAGTGTCACTAAAAGGCGTGGAGGTGGGGAATTCTGAGGTGTGCGGGCTTCCCGCATCCTACCCGCAGATTGGCTGGCGCCCCTGAGGGCTCTGCCCTCTCGTATCTTCCACGGTTCCAGGAATCTGAATCAGTGTGACAGTGCCTAAACTCATCATAGGACAGTATCACACAGAACAGGATAACAGTTATCATTACAACGGCACTAACATTTGAGGTTTCACCGTGTGCCGGTACAGTGCTAAATTTTACACGGATTATCTCAGTAAAATCCACAAACAACCTGATGAGGTAGGTATTATTATCTCTTTCTACTGAGGAAAGCAGCCCCAGGAAGAAAGGTATAATGGCCAAGTGGTAGAACTAGAATTTGAACTAATGCAATCTATTGCTAGAGGCCAGGCTTTTGCGTGTGTTTAAATAACGAATTTATGTTTTGTAAGCCTGATGCCTATTCACTATTCGAAAATTTAAGCAATCAGAAATAACACTAGCCAACATTTACTGAGCACTTCTGAGTCCGAGTAGCTGTTATATGGTAAGTCATGTGCTTTGAAACCATCTTTGTTGTCTACTTGAGCCCTTGACCATAGCTCCTCTCTTTTTCATAATCAGTTTTTTTCTTCCCTGGTGGATCTTACCTATCAGCAAATAAACATGCTGTAATAACTGACATCTCAAAAAATAATTCTAATCTTTCTTGACTCCAGTCAGCTACCACTCCATTTATTTGCTTCCCTTAATAACACAGTTACTGGGGGGAAAAAATGAGACTGGTTATCTTCATTTTCTTACCTTTCATTCTAACATTTTTTCCCACTTCAGGTTTTTGGTCCACACAAGTCCAGTAAAATGGCTTTTCTCAACATCACCAGTGACTTACAATTTAACAAAGATTCCTCAACTAAATTCCTCAAAGTAAGACACCATTCTAACCTAGGTCAACCATGTCTGACCGAAATCAGGTAATCTAAAATATATCTGAACTTCATTTTTCTTTTCTGTTACATGAGAAGGTAGACATACATTTCACTGATGTTTCTTCCAAATCTAATTTTTAATATTTTAAACTATTAACTGAGTGGCCATAATGTGATAAGCACAGTGGAAGGAATTCAGAGATGTGGTAATCTCCACCACTGTCTGGAAGATGTTCACAAAATAGTAGGGGACTAAAAAATATATATGTATATAAATAATTACAAGGCTGTATATAAATGCCACATGAACGGTATATACCCTACACTAAAGGGTGCAAAGGGAGAGGTCAATTTTGTGTGGCTTTTTCATTAATGTGTCACTGTGCAGGTGGCACTTGAGCGGGGCCTTGAAGAATGGCTAAGCTAAGGAGGAGTGCATTCAAGGGGAGGGGACAACATTAGCAAAATCATACAAGCTACCTGTATCATGATTATGGTCATTCCTTAGGAACAGTCTGTTGTATGGTGCTACCACTACTACCACTGGACACTAGATGTCACAAATGAAATGAATTCTCGATGGTTCCTGCTTGTTTGGATAACTTACTTAAGATTCATAGTTCCCAATATAGATGCTCATACCCAGATGAGGTCCACATACTGTGCACTAAATGCCATGGGTCAGGAAGAAAAAAAGCGTATATCTATTATTTTCAGTTTATATAATGTGAGATGGGATTTTTGTTTCCTCACACAGAGTAGTGGATTCACCAAACATAGGAAGGGAATTTAGATGCTGGGAAAGAACAACCCTCCTTCTCAGTACAATTCCTGATATTATAGCTTTTCAAAATTAGGAGAGACTGCTGTAGTGAACTGGCCATCATTCCTTCACTATGACTGTTCCAGTGGAAATGAGAGGATTGTTTATCAGAAATGGTGTAGAAGGAGTGCTGCATTGTACTGAGAACTGTGTGTATTTTGATATGAACTTACTGAATGATTAAATTTGTTTTTGGTATTATAGGGGAATAGTCTTTGTCCTCAAGGGACTTAGGATTTAGTGAAAGAGGCATTTACCAAACAATAAACCCTTATTCAGAGTATGGTTTAGACTTTCTTGTTCCTTCATATTATTAAGTAAAGTTCCAAGACAGTTTTTGGGGAATCAAGCAAGAACAAGCCCAAGACTCTGTGACACAGTTCGCAAATAGGAACTGGATTGATCCACAAAGTTCCATAATTTATAGGATGGGCCAAAAAATGAGGTTTTGGAAGTTTTACTCAAGGTTGTGGTAATTGAGACCTGGAGAATGGCTGACATCAAGAAACAGTCTTAGAGAGAAGACAGGGCTGTGTGCAGGACTTGGGTGATTGTCCTAACCAACAGAACAGGAGAATAAGGATACGACAACAAGAAGAAAAAAAAAATCAGAAGAACCATCTGAGAAGTGATCAGGAAATTTAACTGTCACATTGTGTTAATTAGATATCAATATGAATGATTGTATCAGGCCAACAGATTTGACTGTTTAATAGTAAGAATGACAGTGGCAGTCTTTCTTGGCCCTATTTGTAACCAGCTTCAGTTCTTCATGAGCCCTTCATATTCCCCCTAAATAGATGCAGTCCTCACTTGGAGCAAAGTTGCATCATCCCAATATTGTGGCCATTTATTGATTAACTTCCCAGAATCAGTTCCATTCTCCTTTTCCTGTCCAAAGCATTCTGATTATTCTCTAATAATTCATTTTTCTGTCTATTTGCAACCATGTGGATTGTTTAAAATTAATCCTGCCCTTCATCTGTAAGGTATCCCATCACTCTAGTTATAGTAATTTGTTCAGAGATGGGCATGCAACTGAATCCAAGCCAGTGAAACAAAATGAGATATTTACTGAGACTCCTGGAAAAATGGAGTTTGTTAACCCCCTCTGTATTTAAACTTCGTAGCCCAGAGCTGCCAGCTGCCATCCTGGTTCCGTGAAACTTAAGTTGGCTTGGAATAGACTAAAAGGCAGAGCTGATAATAAGAGAAGCTGAAAAAGAGTTCAGGTCATACTGTTTGTGCCCCTACATCAAACTCCTTTTAAAGCAAGAAATATCCCTAAACAATAGATTTTGCTCAAATGGCTTGAATTTTTGTTTTCTGTTACTTGTAACATGAAGGGTTTTAAGCAATACACTCAATAATACTTAGGTCTGAACTTGAGTGGACTAATTAACCTGTGAAGTTCCCAGTCTACATGTAGGATGCTATGAGACCAAAACTGTAAGTTGCCAATGTCCAGAGATAGGATTTAGTGATGACTCCTCTGAGAAAAATGCACTGGTTGACTAAAAGGAAGACTTATCCTAAATGAAGGGACTTAGCGTATAGTAGAGTAAAATAAGGATCCAAACAGCTTGTATGTAATCCCTTTCTTGGCACCACTTCACATTACCATTATGTCCTGTTAAGCTGGCTTCTTCAGGTGAGTTTAGCACCTAAGACAGTAAGAATTAGACTGAAGGTTTGTATCAGGAATTCCTGTCCTAATTTTTGCAACTATTCACAAGACTGTAGTTGCTAGTTTATGACAACCTATCTTCCAGTGCCCTTTACATATTTCTTTCATTTTCTGTCAGTATCTCAACTACTTGGGCCTCTTTATCCAATACAATGACCCGAATATACACTGCTGAATAAAACATTCACTAGTTATGATTTATATTACTCACTATTCTGTTGGCCCAGGTTTATTTGGTCAGACTCAAAGTGAGATAGGATACAACTTAAGGTCTTTCTCTGAGAGCTTGAACCTGTCACACTGCTTTTCTCTCTCTCGTGTGTGTGTGAATTCAGTGGGAAGAATGGTAACTGTCTTGATACTGTAATATTTAGCTTAATATATTTTAGTCCTAGAAAAAACAACTTGGGAGTGTACACAGTAAAAGGAGAAACTGATGAGTCAGCACTCCCAAGTAAGCCGCTGAATGCACCTGTTCAATAATGTTTGTTCATGAACTACCTCTTGCCTATTGCCACTAGGTGACAGTCTTTACAAATATTTAATCTGAAAGAGTGTCTTTCTGTTACAGAAATTAGATTCTGTTGGGAGAGATGGTTACCTTGCTAGTTTCATCTAGAAGATTAAACAAGTGCATATATTTGTTATAACCTACACTTTTGGTCATTTGGGGTCATAGTTATTGCTCATCTGGAACACTCTTCTCCTACTACTACGTAGTTTATTCCTTTCTATACCCTGAATTGCTTCCCCTAAATTTGTAAGTTAAATCCCTAAGCCCCAATGTGACTGTATTTGCAGATAGGGCGTTAGGAGGTAATTATGATTAAATATGGTCATAAAAGTACGGCCCTAACCTGATAAGATTGGTGGCCTTGTAAGAAGAGGAAAAGAAAGATTTCTCTCTCTCTTTCTCTCTCTCTCTGACTCTCTCTCTCTCTCTCCCCATGCATCACAGAAGAAAGGCCATATGAGAAGGTGGCATCTCCAAATCAGGAAGAGAGCTCTCCCCAAGAACTGAATGGGCCAGCACCTTGACCTTGACTTTCAGCCTTCAGAACTGTGAGAAATAAATTCTTTGTTGTTTAAGCATTTTGTTATTGTAGCCTAGAGCAGACTCTCCATGGCTGGAGAGGTCCTGTGACTAATGGTTAAGAATACAATACATGTTCTGGAGTCACCATCTGGGTTCAGTTGTAGGCTCTGTTTCTCCCTAGCTGTGTTACCTTTAACAAACTACTTATCCTCTCTAAGGCTCAGTTTCCTCAAGTACAAAATGAGATAATCAAAGTACCTAATTTGATAGGTCATTGTGTAGTTTAAATGAACTAATACTTTTTAAATACTTAGCATCATGTCAGTAATGTCAACTGTTATTAAAGCATTGTCTCAGCTCAAATGTTACTCCATCTGAGCTAGAAAAAGATTCCCCTCTTCTGAATCCTTATCCTAGGATATGTCTTTTATGTATAACCCTGTGCTTATCCTTTGGAACACTTACAATCATTTGCAATAATTTGTGTGATTTATGTCTGCCTCCCTTTCTAAACTATAAGCTATTTGAGGCTAGAAAGGCCTATATGTGTTCTACTCACTGGTTTCTCTTGGCAAGTGTCATAGTGCATGGGACAGATAGGTGTTAAAGTTGAGTTTGATTAATGAATGATAAATGAAATTCATTAATTTAAATGAGGAATCTATAAACTCTCTTTGAAAGAACCAAGTCAAGTAACTTGTAAAAGAATTAGTATCCTTGATTCTGAATGAAAAATGCAGAAAACATATTGTTTATGTGAAACAAATTATGTGTCCCAGAGATGGTACACCCAATAATCTCTGAAGTTTTAATCATTTCATTCACTTATGATAATATGTGTCCCTCACTTGAACCAATATTTCTTCATTGAGAATTTATGTATTGATATAATTTCTTTAATGCAAGCATTTTAAATTATACTAAGGAATCTGGTATAGAAAATACTCCTATTTGAGAGGCCTATAAAGCAAAGAATTCTTAGCTAAAGGAAATGTTCATATTTGTGTAAATACAGAGTTGTATTAAATTCTTTTAAAGGAAGATCCACCCTTGATGAAGTTTAAGTTTTAAGACTCATGTTTTCCTAATATTTTATCATGCCATGGATGGATTTATCTATTTCCTGGAAAATAACACATGTTGTCCTATTAATTTTCCAAAAATAGAAAAATATTTAAAAGGGTGTATAATTTCAGTAATTCTTAAAATCCTTTGGTTATGAAATGGTCAGCTAAGTAAGTAAGGTGGCCCAAACGTATAATAATGAGAAGTGTAAGAGAAGTATTAGTTATTCATGTTTAAAAAGATAATTTTATGTTTCCAAAGTTTTCTCAAAATATGGGGCATAAGTATTTTGTAGGCTTTACGTACCTTAGATGGGTAGTAAAAGCTCCCTGTTTCCTATCATGGTGATAAAACTTTAGGCAGCCTTGATACGGGATGTGATCCTTTTTTCAATCATTGCCTTACCATTTTTATTTGCCTCTGCATTATCAGGCAGGATGCTTGGACCCTGGATTCATCACAAATGAACCCCATCAACTCCCCCATGACATAGCACATGCTGGCAGTATTTGTCTGCTTTTGATAAATTGGTCAGTCTTGTGAAATACTTCTCTAAGCCGAAGTTCTGGAACTTGTCAGGTGTCCTCTCTGACACTCATGTCTTCCTTTGGCTCTCAGATTACCCAACCAGCTGGGGTAAAGCCCACATCCTCCCACAAAGCATGTTTCTATGGAAATCCAGATCTATTGACTTTTGGCACTGAAAAGTAATGTTCTTGCACTTTCTGTCAGATCAGTACTGAATAATCTCTTGGGGGTGAGTAACCTTTTAAATGTTGGAGGAGTAACAATTCCAGGGATCAGTGTGCATTTAGCCATTTGTAAGAAAAATCAGAAGGAATACAGTATCCTTTTGACTACATTTGAACGTGGCAAGGCCTAAATCTCTATGCACAAAAAAAGTATGTCTTCTGAATTACATAGGCATGTAATCATTATTATTATATATGACTGAAGGCTGGAGTTACAAAAGGGTCTTGGGTAACTGTTATCCTCCTACATATAAAACTCCTGGCAAAGGGATTAATAGGTGTCCTATAAACAGAGGCAGAGTTAAGTTCTTAAAAACAGCATCCCATTCATAGGATTTAAATCTCCCAGCCAAATGGAAAAATAGATTTAAAGAGTAACATCTAGTCTATTCTTAAATATACTTGGAAGGTCTGATTTCATTTCTACTCCCACAAAAATAAGTTGTGCTACTCTCATTCTAAGAAATAGATATGCATATGTACGTTTCAAAGAGTGGTTTCCAAACTTTGTTCTACATTAGAAACACCTTATATAGAACACTAATGAGGAGCTTTTACAACTTCTGATGCTCAGGCTGTACCCAACACTAATTAAATAGTAATGTCTAGGGGTGAGTGCCAGGCATCAGTGGTTTTTAAAGATGCCAGGGAGAAAACAATGTGCAGTGAAGTTTGGGAATCTGGGTTAACACAGTCATGTACTCTCCTGCACTCCAGCTTTTCTTCATTGCCTCTTTAGCTCAATGGTTCTCACCCTGACTGCTCACTAGAATCACAGGGCATCTTAAAAAAACCCATTCTGATATATTTGGTCTAGGGCAGGTATAAGAATCAGAAATGTTGGGCACCTGGGTGGCTCAGAAGATTGGGCATCTGCCTTCAGCTCCGGTCGTGATCCTGGGGTCCGGGGATCTAATCCCACATCAGGCTCCCTGCTTTGCGGGGAGCCTGCTTCTCCCTCTGCCCCCCCCCCATGAATAAATAAAGAATCTCTTAAAAAAAAGAGAGAGAGAGAGAGAGAATTGGAAATGTTTAACTGTTCCCCAAGTGACTCTAATATGTAGCTGTGGTGGAATCGCTGGGCTAGCTGATTATAGAAAGAGGTAGGAAAAGGCGGGTCCTTTAGTCTTTTTCTGGCAGTTAAGAGCTTTATACACTTTAAAATTATTGTTCACTAGCTTTTTTTAATGAATTTTTTTCTTCAATTCACTAGGCTGTTAAGTCCAACCATTTTCCTGAACCCATTGGTGGTAGGATTGCCCAATAAAATATAGGACAGCCAGCTAAATTTGATTTCAGCTAAACGATGAATAATTTTTAGTACAAGTATGTTTATGTATAATAATAAAAAAAGATTGTTTATCCGAAATTCAAATTCAACAGGTATCCTGTATTTTTATTTGCTACTTCTGACAATGCTAAGTGGTGGGAAAGCATAGCTCATTCTTAGGAAAATCAGCAGCTGAATTAAGGGAGAGTTCCTTCTTTTTAATCTTCAGGGTTTATGGTCTGTTTTTTGTTTTCGTTTTGTTTTTACTTCTTACCACTTCTAGCTGTAGAGGTGGTAGATTAAAAGGCAAGGCGAAGTTTGGGAATTAAAAACTGCTTAAAATAGGGTGCCTGGGTGGCTCAGTTGGTTAAGCGTCTGCCTTCGGCTCAGGTCATGATCCCAGGATCCTGGGTTCGAGCCCCCACATGGGGCTCCCCGCTCAGCAGAAAGCCTATTTCTCCCTCTCCCTCTGCCTGCTACTCCCCCTGCTGTGTTCTTTCTCTATTAAATAAATAAAATCTTAAGAAAAAAAAAACTGCATAAAATCCTGCAGTGAGCCAAGAAGACCCACATTTTCTTTTTGCTTAGGGTATCATTGGGTGACCATCAGGGGAGCAGCATAGGAGATGAGGGGGTTACTGTGCAAGAAAAGAGAACATGGGGGGGGGAGATCTGAATCTTCAGTATAAGCTTAATTTCAGGAGTGTGTGTGTGTTCTCAAGAGGATTGCCATTTTGAGCCTTTTCTATGATTTTCAAGTATTTCAGAATTGCTTTTTTAAAAATTATTATTTCTTCTTAATCTATCTGAATATCAGATCCTTGCTGCTTCGGCTGGACTCGAGATAGTTTCCTGGTAAAACTGTTCTCATAGCTTACTGAGTCTGAACTAATGGAAACTTCAGATAGTCCCTAGCAATCTTTAAGGAACCCCTCATCTCAAGAGGCTTCCCAAACAGTCTGGATGCCTTACAGCCCCATCCTCTAAGGACTGTTCAGCATAAGCTGATTCCTGAAATTTCCTTCCTTCCCACCCTCACAAATAGGCCTTGAACTGTAAATAAAAGTCATAGGTAGGTGTATTTCTTGGCCAATAGCAGGCTCTATACAAAAGGAAAAGGAGCAAAATTTCACAGTAATTCCCAGAAAGCAGGTGTTGTAATGATTTAATCAAATTGGAGCCTGACATTTTGATGAACAACTGTTGGGCACCCCTCATAACTTCCTCCATGGAAGAGATAGGCAAACAGGTAACATGTCAAATCCCCATTTGCCAGTCCAAGTTTACTAATAGAAGGAGGTGAAACTGGTGAAGCACATTAACTTTTAACCTGTTAACATTGATTTTTTTTTTCACTGAACGTTAGATGTTTAAAAGGGAAATGCACACTGGCAGAAAGGAGACAAGACAGAGGGTGATAGCAAGGGGCTGAAAGCTGGCTTGCATCATGGAACATATTCACAAGCCAGCTGGGCCCATTTTGTGCAGATGTTTTTATAGGAACAAGAAGGAGGGGCCGGTGTTCTAATATTCGACACATTAATGAAGCAGTGGAATATCTCTGTGATGCTGCTCCTTTCTGTGGCTGGAGGTGGGATAGATAATCAGAGGCTTTGGAATAAATTTATTGTTCGGACTGAGTTCAAAGAAATTGCATACGTTGACAGTAAGGCCTTTTTCCAAGTTCACTTGAAAAGGGCTAATTTATTTTTTAGGATGATGACTCTGAAAACCTAAGAGCTGCATGTTTATTTGCCTGTGGATGAAACAATTAAATCATCATCAGATATGTTCCTCATAGGTGAACAAACATGTACCTAGTTGGAGATAATAGTTTCAAAACTGATTTCCTGCATCTAAATGTTGAGCATGTTTTAGGGCAATGTAGATTAAGTCTTCCTCTTCCCCAGATGGTTAGCTTGGTCTTCCACTTTTTGCCTGGATGCTTCAGTAGCGTGCGTGCACTTCAGAAAATGGAGGAAGTCCATTTTTCTATGTCAGTTGGTTTGCATATTGGTGGCCCACTGTTTGGTGGACACAGTGCAGGAAAAAGGGAAAAAAAAAAAAAAAAGCCCTTTGAGCCAAAATGAGAAACCTAGGAACTTACACACACACACACACACACACACACACACACACACACACACTTATATGCACACACAAAATTTGGATTTCCAGCTTCTCTTGAAAAATCAGATGATTTGGTTATGCTGTGCCCACATTCCTCATGCCAACATCTTCGTATTTTCTGGACACACATTTTCCAGTTTACGTGCCTGTCATTTTATCTTTGGGCTTATTCATTCAGTGAAATAGGTCAGTTATAAGGAGACATTTATATTACTTTTATGTATGGTACCTATATGCATTTGAATTTGCCATCCATGATATGAAACTAGACTGTATTATCGCTCCAGTGTCCTGCAAGCTGATTCTGTGATTCTTCTCTTTTTATATAAATGGAGTTTTTAATATTGTTGGAGATTATCTGATACTTTGCTTCAGTAAAGAACTTGACCGTATTGTAGCTCTAAAAGTCATTTCTGTCCTATTTCAATTTGGTCTGCTTAAAGCGTCGATGATTTTATGAAGAGCAGAATAACTCTTCAGTTGATTTTCTTCTTTGGCTGTGTTTTTATTGATGGGAATTAAAGTGATCATCTGGATAAGCTTATTTATAAATGAAAACCAGAAATTAGTAATTTGAATATTCAGAAGGGATTGCCTGTGCAAGTAAAATCTAACAAAGAAATGCTCAACTGCTGACTCAGCCTAGTATCAGACAACTTAACACATGACATGAAAGGACCTTAGGGATAAAATCTGACACTTTGGTTTACTGATAAAACTGAATTTAAGAGAAGTAAAGCCATTAATTCTTAATCACACTCTAGGTTTGTGTCAGAGCTGGGGCCTAAACCATCTCTTTTGACTTTAACCAAGGCCAGTGTTATTTCTCTTACCCTTAATTGCTTCTAATTATATAGGTACAGTTTCAGGTTTACTTCTCAATTTTCATTGTTATTTATTCCAATAACATTATTTACAATATTAATTATTATAATTTTGTCATAGCTATGCATTTTATAGTTATTAGAATTATTTATGATGAAATTATAGATCATTTCATAGGTACTTTTCTTGAAAATATGAAGATGACCCTTATTAATGAAAAATTTGTAATTCATATTTTGATTTTTAAAAAAGCCTTTCAAACAGTAGGAAATGCTAACAATGGTTGTCTTTGCGTAATTTTAGATGGCTTCCTCTACTTCTTTCCTATTATTTTCTGTTTGTCCAAATTTTCCATAATGAGTCTATATCATTTTTGGAATTGTTAGAATTTTAGAACACTTATATAGAAGAAACAAAGGCGAATCCAGCCTAATAAAGACATTTATGTGAAATTAAAATGTTCTCACACCTCATTCATTCCTATGAGTGGGATGTAAAGACCATTTCCTGTGACTCAAATATGCACACACAGAGAAAGGATTTGACACTTTCCCACAGTGAAAGAAAAATGTCTGGTGGCCATGATTGCAAGGGGTATGTGCTGTGGGCTGTGACCTAGAGCAAATTCCAGGCTGAGTGAGGTGACTTTAAAATC
This sequence comes from Ursus maritimus, assembly GCF_017311325.1. Classification (NCBI taxonomy): domain Eukaryota; kingdom Metazoa; phylum Chordata; class Mammalia; order Carnivora; family Ursidae; genus Ursus; species Ursus maritimus. The sequence goes on from NW_024423897.1 coordinate 6,404,191, forward strand.
GAAAATCCAGCAGTTCTAACTCTCTCAATTATGATCCCTTTACAGTAATCTGGCTAATTGATTAGCTCAGTCTTCTAGTATGGAGTTTTTTTTTTTTTTTGAAAATTGGAAATTCTGAAAGGTAAAGAGAGTTAAAATTTTGATTTACCCTTTGTCTAGTGTTAGGAAATTTAAGGGAAAGCTCACTCCCAATATCTCTCCCAAAGGCTACTGCAACAGCTGCATGGTTACCAGGGGAAGAGTTTACTTGGATGGAGAGAGAAAATGCTTCTTTATAAATAATCTGTTTTTACGAGTCCTGTTTCTGGGAAACCTGATACATACAATGCACCTACGAGTATTGGAGGTCAAGTTCTGACTGTGTTTTTATTAAATATTTGACTTTTTATGTTTTTTTGTAATCACTAAGTTTGAGATCTGGGTGATTAAGGAGTTTGTAAAGAGCTTGCCATTGTCTCTCTTATCCGGGTCTCCTGGTCTTTCTCTCTCTGTTTCTCCCTCCCTCCCACTCTCCCTCATTCCATCTTCTTTCCCCTCTCTTTCCTTCTACAAGCTCTCTCTCTGTATTTTCAAAATACTAAGTTTTAAAATAAGGATCACTCTACTTTCTCATGCTTCTTAATTTTGATTTCTTAAGATGATGAAGCATCAGAGAATATTGTATAGCTCAGTACTGATTGACCATTACTGTCCTCAGTCCTTTAATGTCCCTTCTGCAAAGCTGGGATGCCTGCGAGAATAGTATTGACAAATAGATCCAATGTTTTGTGTCTGTTAGGAAGGCAACATTTTACTTACTTTCCCTTTATCATGGGAAAGGACACAAGCCCATCTTGCAAAAGGATATGTTAAGACCCCAGAGAATCTCAATAAAATATTGGATCAAGTTTTTCTATCAGCAGTTAACTCTTAGCAGAACTACTCCCTTTTTAAAATGTTGATATGTTTCTAAATAAGTCATAACCTCTTAATATCTAAATCAGCACTAACACACACAGACCCGGACACACACACACACACACACACACACAAAAACCCCTAATCTGCAGTCTGCATCTATAAACCTTCCTGGTATAGTTGGGATGTAGCACTGCTACTGCTGCTTATAGAGTTGGACAGAAGAGCTGTTTGGCAAGGCCTAGTGACACTTCATAAGACATAGGCATGAATTTTCTTCCTTCCTGTTTCCCCACTAAGTATGTTGGTAAATTTCATGTTGTCTCTCAGAGTCAGGATTGATGAGCTCTGGCTTCAGGCTGGGATGGCCAAGGCCCTGACACACATGCAGAAGAGTACTTAGAATGTAAATGACAAAAGGCACCTTAATTTAAAACGAAGAATAATTGAAAACTTCCAGGCTGTTCCATGCAGTTCTTCCCAGGTGATTCCTGGAAACAAACTTTAATAGTCAAAACTCCCTCTCACTCATGAGTTTCTGCTTCTCACCCTACAATGACAGGTATAAAATAAAACACATTTGCAGTTGCAGATGTTGGTAAAGAAAATTCCAAAGAGGAACCTTAACGCAAGTTTTGATTTCTTTTGAAAGTCTTTAAACATAACTTTTCAAAAATAGTTGTTGGTTTAAAATGGTACTTAAGTTGGAGATTGAGTAAATTTTTCATATTGCCTTATGGTTTACGAAGCACTTGCAGGTAGATTACATTATTTAGCAGAAGAAAGTAAGAGAGTTTTCCCAGTAGGAAATGGGTTGTATAGTTTAGTCAGACCCCTGAGTGAATGTGACATATTAATATACAGCAAAACGGGCAAACTTGGGAGGGAGACCCTTGGACGGGAAGTGGACTGAACACGACTAGGGAAGCACCCAGCTCTGAAAGCCCCAACTGGCCACTGTAGAATGGGTAAGTCCTGCCATTGGAGACAGACTAATCTTGGTTCCAATCTGCTTTACTTCTTTATAGAGAGTAGTCTAAGAGTGGAGGCTTTGGAGCCACAATTCTTTGATCCAAATCCTGTATTCACTGCTTCTTCTGTGACCCGGTTCACCCTCCTGATACTTCTGTATTCTCATCACAGAATGGAGACAATAATAGCACCTAGTACATAATGTTGTGAGGATTAAATGAGGTATGATATGCATTGTGATTGGAAAGATGCTGGCACATTGTATATCTTTAGTAAGTATGAGCCACTATTAATAAATGTGTTACCTTAGCAAAGGCCAGTCACATGACTGCTCCCTATCTCAATATCCCCATATATAAAAGGGGAGAAGATAATTATTGTAAGGATTAATTGAGAGTATGTACTTTGTTAATTTATTTTTAACCTTTTTATTAAAAATATTGCAAACATACACGAAAATAAGAGACTAACGTGACCTTTGTTTCTGGTTCTGCATATAAGGAGCTTGGAAGTTGCCTCTCTGTTCTAACAGGCAAAAAGCCAAACAAACTAGAAAAATAACAACTCTTCTAGGGTATGTAAGAGAGGAGAGGATGCAGGACAAACCACTGCCCTCAAAATTGGAGAAACAGAGAGATGAATACAGAGAGGCGTAACTTCCTGGAACAGAGACTTAAGTGGGTACCATTGGAGCAACAAGTGCCACGTAGGAAAACCCAAACCATAACTGCCAAATTGCTGGAGGCTCAGTGCAGACAAGTCTCAGAGTTAAAAACTCCAGGGGGATCCAGGCATAAGGGGACCCCCCCTAATATTGTGAGATTTACCTCCAGGGGCTTGACCAGGTTCGCACAGTAAACATGGGAGAAAAATCCCAGCATGCTTCCAGCAGGGAGAGGGGAAAATGAACTATTTTGAAATATGCCATATTTTGAATTATGCACTCTGTTCTTAACAAGACCTGCATCAGGAGCAGCTAACCAGAGCCTAACCTAGCAAGGTATTATCATGGCTTAACTGACCCAGGGAAGGGAAAAAACCAGTTTCGTCTGGCTTCAGCCACTCTGTCCCAACTAATGGGGGAGAAAAAAAAAAAACAAAAACTGAGAAATACTTGTGAAGTTCACAGTCCACAGATATAGGCTCACTGAAAGACAGAAATCTGATCATAGGACTATAGTACATTCTCTCCCCAGCTACTACCACATTACTAAAGGCCTGTTTACAACAATACCTTTAACCTGGAATGTCATATTTGGCTATCAAGGAAAAAATTACAAGGCATACCATATGTATATATCTCCCACACAGTTTGAAGAGACAGAGAAAGACATGACAGAGATGTTGGAATTATCAGACTGAGAATTTAGAACAACTATGATTAATATGTTAATGGCTTTCATGGATAAAGTAGGCAGCTTGCAAGAACAGATGGGCAACATAAGCAGAAAGATGGAAAGCCAAAGAAAGAACCAAAAGAAGTGCTGGGGAGACTAGTGTAAATAACCACATGTACTCATCATCAAGCTTTAACAATGATCACTTTTTGCCATTTTTGTTTCAACTATTACTCCATCAGTTTTTTTCTGGGACTTTTTGAGTAAATTACAGACGTTACATTATTTTAACCATAAATTCTTCAGCATGCAGATATAATAGATTGTTTGCAAGATGGCCAGAATGATTCTTCTGTGTACAATGTGACTTTGCAACATGAGTTTCTGTCTCCTCCAATTAGGAAGTGGAGTGTGTTTCCAGTCTTGTGACATGCCTTGAGTAATGAATCTGGCAAAGGTAATATTGTGGGATTCCAGACCTCCAAAAATTGTCCATTTGAGTCCAATCCAACTGCTGACCTCACAGAATCATGAGTTAATAACACTACCAAGTTTTGGGTGGTTTATTATGCGGCAATAGATCCCTAATGCAGTGATGTGTTTTTAAAAGTGTCTAACACAGGTCTTCATATAACAAACATGAAGCTTTTACCATCCTGTTCAGAAGACTGAACTCACAAGGTTTGAGACGTTTTACAGCTCTGAGGGACATTGTCAGCATGCTAGGGTTAGTGTGGAAATAGTGTTCCATGGCATGAATCCTAACTAAGAGAGCCTTCTGTAGCTGAATTAGATATTTCAGTTTAAGGTCCATGGGATGCTGATCCTTGACCCAAGCTTTATTGGGTCACAGTCTCCTTTGAGGACCTGATGCAGTCTACAGACCTTCCTCCTAGAAAAGAATACCTGTGTACACAGATCACCTTGTATGCACATGTGTATATGCGTGCATGCATGTAAGTTTGCTTACATCACGAGGGCTCCTGATTCAGTCATCTTGCATAAGCACTGCATCCTGTGGCTGCATAGTCGATGCTAACTGCAGACAACTGTTTATGACTATTTTCTAGCCATTTGTTTCCATTGTGATTACTGTTGCAGCTACTGATGAATGAGGAGAACTGTTGGTATGGGTATGGCTGGATTTCAGATTTGGAATCCAAAATCTTTTTTTTTTTTCAGTCTTCTATGTATTGTATTTTATTTTTTTTATTATTTTCAGTTAGCTAACATATAGTGCATTATTAGTTTTTGATGTAGTGTTCAGTGATTCATTAGTTGTATATAACGCCCTGTGCTCATCACATGTGCCCTCTTTAAAGCTTCTTGACCAATGCTTTGTTTAACCAGATCTGTTTCAAGACCCTTCACAGCTGTTAGTTCATTCTTCCCATTCCTACTCAGACCTTTCTTTAGCCCAAACTCTGGGTGATAGAATGCTCAGGAGTTGGCAGCTCCCCAGAAGAACCTCAGCAGCTGTACCTTACCATGCTACTGGCACTGTCCAATGTGCTGGATGCTTCCACATGACTTCGCTTTGCATTTCTTGAAGATTGTAGTTGATCATTTATTAGGTTTGCACAGACTATAAATATTTGCCTTGATTCACATTTTACACTGCTTGATTGTTATCTCGGCTGTGTACTATACAGTAGTGTGTTCAAGATCTTATTGGTGGAGATGGCCATCTCTTTGGCCATTGAGTCCATCTCTTGCTAATAGTCCATAATGTCCAGTATTCTCCAGGAATAGGCAGAGCTGGATCAAAGCAATGACATGCTGAAGACTAGAGAGCCAGCCCCAAACTCAGTTGAACTGAGGAATTGGAATACCTCTAAGATCAAAATTAAAGTAACTTTATTGTTTATAAAAAAGATAAATGAAAGGTGTTGATTATTAGTAAATATAAAGTAGTACCCACTCCATATCAATTATTACTCTCTTTCCTCTTACTTTGTTTTATTCTTTGTAATAGCACTTATCACCTTGCGTAACAATACGGATCTATTTGTTTATTGTTTGCCTTCCTCCTTTTTAATGCAAGCTTTATTAGAACATGGACTTTGTTATATTGCCAGCACAGTGATTGGCATATAGTAGGTGCTCAATAATTATTTTAATTCTCTTTTGAATAAGTGGATGAATAATTGAATGAGCTAATGTTAGTAAACTGGCATCTTCCAAAGTTCTTCCAACATTCTTGTGTGTAAGCATTCTCTGGGGACAGCTTTAGAAGATACAACTGTCCATTCTTTATTTTGAGGGACTCTCATCGTTAGTATGAGAAATGAACTCCAGAATCAGGTATTTAAGCTCTCCAAGTTATGCAGAGACAAGTGGTCCTAGAAAAGGGTTTTGAAAAGCTGCCTCAAGTGATTTATTTTCCCTCCAAAGATGTACACCAGGAACATTTAACAAAACATTGGAATCCCATCCTTTGTCCTTGGCAATTTGGGACAAATAAAAATATAATCAAACTTTTTTTTTTTTTTAAAGATTTTATTTATTTGACAGAGAGAGACAGCCAGAGAGAGAGGGAACACAAACAGGGGGAGTGGGAGAGGAAGAAGCAGGCTCCTAGCAGAGGAGCCTGATGTGGGGCTCGATCCCACAACGCCGGGATCACGCCCTGAGCCGAAGGCAGACGCTTAACTGCTGTGCCACCCAGGCACCCCTATAATCAAACTTTTAAAATGATCAAATAGTAATTCAGTAACTCATTTTCATTCAAAATAATTTTTCTGTTTTCTCTCCATTTTTTCACTATGTCTTTGTGGGGTTTTTTGTTTGTTTCTTTTTTGTTTGTTTGTTTTAAGTAAAGTTAGGTAACAGACATATGGTGTTGCTGTAAAATTGTTTTTTAAAAAAATTCTAGTGTAGTTAGCATACAGTGTTATATTAGTTTCAGGTGTACTATATAGTGATTCAATAATTCTATACATCACTCAGTGCTCATCACAATAAATGTATTCTTAATCCCCATCACCTATTTCCCCCATTCCCCTACCCATCTCCCCTCTGGTAACCATCAGTTCTCTATATTGAAGAGGCTGATTTTTTGTTTGTCTCTTTTTTCTTTGTTTCTTAAGAGTGAAATCATATGGTGTTTGTCTTCTCTGACTGACTTATTTCACTTAGCATTATATCCTCTAGATCCATCCATGTTGTTGCAATTGACAAGAGTTCATTCTTTTTTATGGCTGAATAATATTCCACTGTGTATGTACAGCATATCTTCTTTATCCATTCTTCTGTTGATGGACACTTCGGTTGCTTCCATATTTTGGCTATTGTATAAGTAATGCTGCAATAAGCATAGGGGGACATGTATTCCTTCAAATTAGTGTTTTTGTTTTCTTTGGTAGGTTCCCATTAGTGGAATTACTGGATCATATGGTAATTCTATTTTAAATTTTTTGAATAACCTTCATACTGTTTTCCACAGTGACAACACCAGTTTGCATGCCCACCAACAGTTCCTTTTTCTCCATATCCTTGCTAACACTTGTTTCTTGTCTTTTATTTCTTTTTGTAGGTTTTTCTGAGGTATACATCTCAGAAAGACTGAAAATTTCTTCTGACTATATATTTATTTCAAACAGAAAAATTTGGTAGCAGTCAGTAAGAATGCAAAAAGAAATTTTTGAAAATTGGACAGACTCACTTTTGACACTGGAGTCTTATAAGTTAAAAAGCATATAGTCAACTAATACCTATATTTTAAAAAAGTCAGTTAAGATTATAATCAAAGAATATAATCAAAGAATATAATCAAGTAATTCATTTTTAAAAAGGAATATGAATAGTTAAAAGCATTTTTAAATTGTTTACTGATCAAAGAAATGCAAGAGTAATGAGATTTTTCACTGACCAGTTTGGCAAAAATTAGTATCCAGTGTGGGAAATGTTGTACAAAACTAGGTAGTTTTGTACACAAAAACAAGCACTCCTGCATGGCCTGGAAGAAGTTTCCTAAAGGGCAGCTTGGAAATAAGTGTCAAATTTTTAAATGTGGATACCCGTTGGTCCAGCAATTATATTTTATGAAATGTGTCCATAGGAAATTATTGGATATGTGTTCAAAGATATATTTTCAAGGATATTAATAGATGAGCCATTTATAAAATCAAATATTTTCAAACAATACTAATATCTACTAATCAGGATTAATGAACTTAGTCGACATATATCCATAAAATAAAAATAGCTGGCATTTATTGAGTAGTCACTGTTTGCTTGCCACTGTACTAAGTTCATTTTAGGAATTAACTCATTTAATTCTCACAAGAATTCTCTGCATGGATAGCATTATTATCTCATTTTAAAGATGAGGAAAGTGAGGCACAAGGAGGTCAAGTAACTTGCCCAAGTTTATGCATCTGCCAAGCAATCGAGTTGGGAGTGACACCCAGGCAGTTTGGCATGAGTCTGCATATGTGGAATATAACACAGCAAGTATATGGAAAGGGGACAAGGATATATTAGAAGAGGAAAGTAGATTTCAGAAAAATCTAGCATGGTTACAGGAAGAATAGTGGAGGAAGGAAGAATATATGTAGAATATTTAGAAAAAATTTGAAAGAGTTTATGCCAAATATATCAGGGGTTACTTTTAGATGACCTCCAGTTTCTTCTTTATAATTGCTTACAATCTGAGATTCTTGTTTCGTAAGGTTGTATTTTTTTTTTTTTTACAATTAAAAGGTTTTTTTGTTTTTTGTTTTTTGTTTTTTTTAATATCAGCCAACCTTTAGCCTTAACTTGTTCTGACAAGTTTTGAGGTATTCCTTTTTAAATCAGTTGGTATTGGTTTTCCCTGCTAATGTTTCCTACAAGCCAGTACCTTCGTAAATTTCAGTTATTCAATAGTTTAATGTTGGTTCTACATCTATATTTTAATAAAACCCTATATAACTATCCTGTGAATTGGAATTAAGGAGGTTGTAGGGAGATGAAGATAAAATGCTGAAATGATTATAATAGACACGGTTACTTACCTGACCAAATAGTCATTGATGGAATCTCCACTCTGCAGTTTGGAGAAGCTGGATACTCACTTTCACAGCCATCCTTGGACTTAGAGTTGGCCATGGGATGGAAGAGACCAAAGGGACTGGCTGCTACATGAGCTTCTACGGAATACGTTCTTTTCCTGGTAGAAAGATCAAACAAGTAGCACTGCTCTTCTCTCCCTCAATCTTACAGCCAGTTGTGAGGGCATGATTTTTGCAGTTATAGAAGCCATTTTGTGAACTTGAGGTTACAAGTGAGGGCAAAATCAAGAGATGTTCTGACCCTAACATGTGG